>NC_083401.1:129333546-129637637 GCF_020745735.1 Hemiscyllium ocellatum
TGACCTCAATAGTGGGCAAGTTGCTGGAGGGAATCCTGAGGGACAGAATGTACATGTATTTCGAAAGGCAAGAACTGATTAGGGATAATCAACATGGCTTTGTGCATGGGAAATCATGTCTCACAAACTTGTTTGAGTTTTTTGAAGAAGTAACTAAGAAGATTGATGAAGGCAGAGCAGTAAATGTGATCTATATGGACTTCAGTAAGGCGTTCGACAAGGTTTCCCATGGGAGGCTGATTAGCAAGGTTAGATCTCATGGAAAACAGGGAGAACTAGCCACTTGGATACAGAACTGGCTCAAAGGTAGAAGACAGAGGGTGGTGGTGGAGGGTTGTTTTTCAGACTGGAGGCCTGTGACCAGTGGAGAGCCACAAGGATCGGTGCTGGGTCCTCTACTTTTTGTCATTTACATAAATGATTTGGATGCGAGCATAAGAGGTACAGTTAGTAAGTTTGCAGATGACACCAAAATTGGAGGTGTAGTGGACAGCGAAGAGGGTTACCTCAGATTACAACAGAATCTGGACCAAATGGGCCAATGGGCTGAGAAATGGCAAATTGAGTTTAAAATCAGATAAATGCGAGGTACCGCATTTTGGGAAAGCCAATCTTAGCAGGACTTATACACTTAATGGTAAGGTCCTTGGGAGTGTTGCTGAACAAAGAGACCTTGGAGTGCAGGTTCATAGCTCCTTGAAAGTGGAGTCACAGGTAGATAGGATAGTGAAGAAGGCATTTGGCATGCTTTCCTATATTGGTCAGAGTATTGAATACAGGAGTTGGGAGGTCATGTTGCGGTTGAAGAGGACATTGGTTAGGCCTCTTTTGGAATATTGCGTGCCGCTCTGGTCTCCTTCCTATTAGACAGGGTTCAGAAAAGATTTACAAGGGTGTTGGAGGATTTGAGCTATAGGGAAAGGCTGAATAGACTGGGGCGTCCCTGGAGCGTCGGAGACTAAGGTGTGACCTTATAGAGGTTTACAAAATTATGAGGGGCATGGATAGGATAAATAGACAAAGTCTTTTCCCTCGGGTTGGGGAGACCAGAACTAGAGGGTATAGCATTAGGGTGAGAGGGGAGAGATATAAAAGAGACCTAAGGGACAACTTTTTTACGCAGAGGGTGGTACATGTATGGAATGAGCTGCCAGAGGATGTGGTGGAGGCTGGTACAATTGCAACATTTAAGAGGCATTTGGATGGGTTTATGAATAGGAAGGGTTTGGAGGGAAATGGGCCGGGTGCTGGCAGTTGGGATTAGATTGGGTTGGGATATCTCGTCGGCATGGACAGGTTGGACCGAAGGGTCTGTTTCCATACTGTACATCTCTATGACTCTATGTGCTGGGTCCAAATCATCCCAGTTGCAGAATCGCTTCTGTATGATGAAGCAAAGGTGGACTCTGGCGAAGCCATTAATATAAAAGCAGATAGACATGGTGATACACCAGAAATGTAGAGAGAAGCTCACCTTCTGGTTTAAATTACATCAAGATTGCAAACTGCCCGGTTTAGCTTCAGGCAGTTGTTAGGGAGAGAAAGGCCTGTGAACAGAGTTTGGAACACGGTCCAAACCTGACATTTAATGATCATTCTTCCCCAATGTCTTCAACCTGCCTTAATCAACCTCCTTTAGCTTTTCTCTCTTGGTAATTTTCCTAATTACATACCAAATCCATTGCCCCACTTCTTCTGAGATGTCAGCTATTGATAATACTGTCACAGATAACTTCCACATCTCCCTGGTGATGGTTAATCCACTCATGCATCTGGAAAAGTTACTCTTCAGCACCCTCACCATTTCACTTCCCCAATTTTCGGTTCTGAGCCGCTGCAATTAACTCTCGACTTAAACAATTTCTCCTCTTTTGCCTGGGACCCCAAGCGAGTTATAACTTCCCTTTTTCTTCCTCAAGATAAAGCTTCGACATTTCTGTGCCAGACTCAATGCATAAGCACATGAGAGATACGTATAGAAGCTGTGGTGCAGTATTAATGCCCCGAGCTGTAGACCAGAAGAGTGGGTCCCATTTGCTTCAGAGGTATTTAATAGCATCGCTTAACAGGTTAATTAGAAAATATCAAAGTTCTGTTACTGGTCGAGTACTCCAGAGGACTGGACCAATGAATTTAAGACACCAGGTCAAATCCCACCACAGCAGCTGGGGAAGTTAAGTTTAATCAGGAATTTAAACTTAATCAAATTAAGTTTAAAAAGATCTAGAATGGAAAGTTCACTCTGTAATGGTGCCAATGAAACTACTGGACTTTTATATTAAAAAAATTTATTCATTATATCCAAAGGAAGAAATCTACTGCGCACGAATCCAGACCCAGAGGAATGTGGTTAACTCAAATACCTTCTGAAATGGCTGAGTAATCCACTTAATTGGTGTCTAACCATCACTTTCTCAAGGGTAATTCGAAATGGGCAATATAACCTCGCCTCAACTACAAAGAATCCAGTCAAGATGGTGGTAGAGTAGGATGTTTCAACCAGGTCTCCTCTGCTCCTTCCATCTCCTTCTCCTTTTTCCCCTTTTTTCTCTTTTGTTTCCCCCTTTCGTCTCTTGGCAGGTCTCAACTTGGTTTTGCGGTGGCTTGTAGCCTGTCCCGGCCTGGTCTCTTGGCTGCTCGTAGTGGGTCCCGGCCTAGTCTCTTGGCTGCTATCAGCCTGGTCTCCCAATAGTATGTCAGCTGGTCTCTCAGCGGCTCATGGTGGTGTCTTGGCTTGGTGTGAGAGTGGATCCTGCCTGGGCATGTTCGTGAGGCACTGTGGGAGATCGCTAAGAGTATCTGCAGCGGCGGCGAGAACAGAGCAGAGCGAGATTAGCAGATGACTCATCAAAGATGTTGAACTTCCAAATTTTTCCTTTATTTTCCTAGTTTAAATTATAAAAGACTTTAATGTAAACTATGACATTTTTCTTTATTTTTCTCCCATTCTACGAAGTATTGTTTAACTTTTAAACTCTTGTTTCTCTTACTGCATTGTACCTAAGCTTTTTGGTACTGAGGCACCTTGGTGTATTTAAGATGGAGACAGTGAGGACTGCAGATGCCGGAGATCAGAGCTGAAAATGTGTTGCTGGAAAAGCGCACCAGGTCAGGCAGCATCCAAGGAGCAGGAGAATCTACGTTTCGGGCATGAGCCCTTCATTCCTGATTCATTCCTGAAGAAATGCTCATGCCCGAAACGTCGATTCTCCTGCTCCTTGGATGCTGCCTGACCTGCTGCGCTTTTCCAGCAACACATTTTCAGCTCTGTGTTTAAGATGGTGCCATGTGTGGTGACATTATACACTTTTCACTGTACTTTTGCATTTGAGTACATGACAACAAAATAAAAAAATCTTTTTTAAAAATGCCCTCATCAGTAAAGGAGCAGAAAACACTGACCTTGTCATCCACAGTAAGACTGAGTTGGGCCAATTTAACATTATTGTTCTTTTTTCTCTACAGTGCTTGTTCTGCAAGCTGTTCCCGATACGCTTTGTACTTCCACTGATTGCTTCCCCTCTGCAACTCGATGGTTTTATATTCCACATTACATACTTTTGGTCCAGACATCCGACCTGAGCATGCCCCTTTGCAACAGGTTTACTTTCTAAACTCATTTCATCAAAACTCAACTCTTGACAAAATGTCACCACCATTCATCCCTAAAACTAAGAATGAAACAATGAAGGTAACAATGACCAAACATCTAATTCTCTTCAGCAGCTGCCAGACACCGCTTTCTGCTCTGAAGTTGCTTCTTTCAGAAACAATGCATTCATTGCCTTGCAGCTATTCATTCCAAAAGCTTCCCTCCTTTGGCGTTAAATATCACACCACACCAGGTTACAGTCCAACAGGCGAAAGCGAGTACTGCAGATGCTGGAGATTCGAGTCAAGAATACAGTAGAGCTAAAATCCTGATGAAGGGCTTTGGCCCAAAACGTCGATTTTCCTGCTCCTCGGATGCTGCCTGACCTGCTGTGCTTTTCCAGCACCACTCTAATCTAGACGATAGCCAACAGGTTTATTTGGAAGCACTAGCTTTCGGAGTGCTGCTCCTTCATCAGAACCAACTGATGAAGGAGCGACGCTCCAAAAGCTAGTGCTTCCAATTAAACCTGTTGGACTATAACCTGGTGTTGTGTGATTTTTAACTTTGTCCACCCCAGTCAAACACCTGCACCTTCACATCATGACTCCTTTGGAGTGATTTTCTACCTTGCAACTTGCGAATGAATACTTTGTCAAAGATTTCATTGTATTCCATTATCCTTTCACCTAATTGTTCCAATAACTTAAATTTTAAAGCCAGAAAAATATACGATATTGTTACCTAAAGTAATGATTACACCCCAGCCTATGTAGTACCTACCTCTCATGGAAGGCCTATACTGTACTAGTGGGCTTCACATGCCCCCTGTTCGTGAGGTTGAAGACAAACAGACAGTCAGGCCTCATTCCTGATGAAGGGCTTTTGCCTGAAATGTTGATTTTCCTGCTCCTTGGATGCTACCTGACCTGCTGTGCTTTTCCAGCACCACTTTAATCTTGACTCTAATCTGCAGTACCCATTCCTGCCCAGACAATCAGGTAGTATGACCCCTTCCAGGGCCTGTGGCCTGGACCTGTTAACAGCCATTCTGGCCAGGGCCAACAGCAGGCCCTCCAATCTGCACAAAGTGTGCTCACAGCATGGAGGGAAGTGCAATCAATATTTATGCCCAGCTCCCTTAAATAGTTAAATACCAGGCTGAAAACAAAATCTTTTTTTTTAAATTGAAAAATGCTTTCCTTCCACAGAAACTGTGTGTTGCCTGGCCCCCAGAGACCCTGCTTAATTTCCTATTGCTTCGGGCTGCTGCATACAATACTTTGAAAAGAGGAGGACTCGCTTGTAAGCTCAGAGGGGAGTTCATAATTATAAAAAGTGCATTATTCTAATATTGCTGCTGTTTGTCTAAATATCCCAGATCTCAACAAATAGAAGATGGGTTAACAGTGCCCAATAAACTGAGTTAGTGAGAATAAAGTAGCCCCAAAAATCAAGCCCCCCCCTCCCCCCCGGAAATTATAAAGTACTCTACGAGAAAATCTTAGGTGGAATTCATGTAAAAGAGAAAAAAAACTTTGATCCTTGTCACCCATCCAGAGTAGCCACTGAAGGCCACCCCACTGCCTTTGCCTCCAATAACTCCCAAACCCATGCACCCCATAACATTCACCATTCGCAGCCATTTACCTTTGCTCCATTCAAACAACACTCTCTATGACCCAGAAACTGCCATCTCTGATTGGCTGGCAGTTTCTCGAAGAGTGGGACATCAGTGTGGAGGCCTGCAGTTCACCAAGGAGCTTGCCAAAAACTTCTGAATGGCACTTGATCTGGCAGGGAGTCAGTCACCCCTGAAGATACCCATTCCCCACACACGGTGCATGAACCTACAGTATCTCAAATATGGCCTTGTCAGCAATATATGTCATTTTAAATTATACACACAGCCAAAGTGTGAGGTGTTGCTTTGCCATTTTTCGACATTTGCATCAATCTCTCCTTTTGTAAATCCCTTTGTGCTGCAAATTAAATACTTCAGCTTTAAGATGCCTGGAAGGGATAACATTTTACACTGAATAATGAGGTATTTGTTGATGTGAAGCTGTCTATTGTTGAGTAGCTCTCACATTCTTTGTGCAGTCATGTGGATTACAATCTCAAATATTTTCAGGACATCACATCTGAACCTCATTAGCACACTCACGCACAGATTGCGGCTCTCCCAGGCCACCTTGTAAAACAAATGTGTTTTCAGCACGTGCACTTTGCAATTGTGCCACAAGGGAAGAGAATTTGAACCTGCACAAGGGGAATTTTAGGATGTGGTTTATTTTCACCGTATTAGCATTAACCAACTTGAGAATGAAGCAGTTTTTCAGATTAGCTCAGAAATAAATCAATATCTCCACCTTTGATACAAGTTACCCAGAAAAATGTGTAACTAATTTTAGGGTCGAGTTCAAGCTGAAGTTTAAAAACTCCTAAGTTCAACTGCATACTTAGTTTTAGATGCCACCTTTTTAAAATTATACATATTGTAATATAAAACAGAAAACAAATTTTATTTTTGTGGGTCAGTGAATGCATGTACAGCATTATACTTTAGGTTTTTTTCTGTTTTAAAGACTGACCGGCTGGGAGTAGACTACCTAATGTCTGTTGCACATAGAGTTATACAGCATGGAAACAGACATTTCAGTCCAACTTGTCCGCACTGACTAGATATCCTAAACTGATCAAGTTCAATTTGCCAGCAACAAAAACAGAAGTTACTGGAAAAGCTCAGGAGGTCTGGCAGCATCTCTGACGAGAAATTAAAGTTAACCTTTTGGGTCTGGTGACCCTTCCTCAGAACCAATAGTAGCTATGAATATGTCAGTTTATATGCAGAAGAATAGGATGGGGAAGGGGGTAAGGAGTAAATGATAGGTAGGGAATGAACCCAAAGAGAGAGAGAGAAGAACAGTTGGACAGACAAAGGATAACAATCTGGCTGGGGTGTGAATAGCTGTTAATGGAGACTGTTAGTGGCTAATAATAGGCAGTGTGTAATGCAGATTGTGAAAAGGGAGATAGGGAGCTGGATATGGGGGAAGCTCAGGACTTAAGATTATTGAACTTGATATTGAAGCTGGAGGGTTGCAGGGTCTTCAAGCGGAAAATGAGGTTTTGTTCTTCCAGCTTGCACTAAGCTTCGCTGGAGAACTGCAGCAAGCCTGAGACAGAGATTAGATTAGATTCTCATAGTATGGAAACAGGCCCTTTGGCCCAACAATTCCACACCGACTCACCGAAGAGTAACCCACCCAGCCCCATTCCTCTACCCTACATTTGTCCCTGACGAATGTACCTATCACAATGTTGACCAGGGAACAGGACGTTGTGTTGAAGAGGCAACAAACTGGAAACTCAGGCTCCTTTTTGGCAGCAGAACACACATGTTCCACAAAGTGGTCACCCAGTCTACGCTTCGTTTTCCCAGTATGCAGTCGATTAGATTGCGTGAAGTGCAGGTAATGTGTTGCTTCACGTGGAAGGTGGGTCTGGGCCCTTGGATACTGAGGAAGAAGGATGTAATGGGCAGGTTTTTACACATTGCAGGGGAAGATGCTGTGGGTTGTGGGTGGGGTGGATGCTGCGAGTGAAGGAAGAGTGGAATTGGTGTGTCCCAGAGGGAACGTTCCCTATGGAAGGCAGACAAGGGAGGGGAGGGGAACGTGTGTCTGGTGGTGACATCTCGTTGGAGGTGGCAGAAATAGCGGCTGATGTTCTTCTGGATGTGGATGCTGGTGGGATGGTGGTTAAGGAAAGTTATTGCTGCTGCAGGAAGGAAGAGAAGGGTGAGGGCAGAAGTGCAGGAGATGGGTTGGCCCCGAACCCTCACTTGAGGAAGGTGGATATTTCCAAGGCTCCCTTGTTGAAGTTTGCTTTATTGAAACATTTGTGACAGAAACAGCAGAACAGGAAGCAGGGTGCTAGGATGTATAGTCCAGGTAGCTGTGGGATTCAATGGGTTTATAGTAGATATTAATGGCCAATCTATCCCCAGAAATGGAAATAGAGATGTCAAGGCAGGGAAGGGAGGAGTCAGAAATAGACCAGGTAAAAGTCAGGGCAAGATGGAAATTGGAAGCAAAAATGATAAACTTTTCCAATTCTGGACGAGTGAAAGAAGCAGCATCGATGATATCATTGATATATAGGAGAAAGAGTTATGAATGGAGGCCAGCATAGGACTGGAACAAGAAATGTTCCACGTACCCGACAAAGAGACAGGCACAACTGGGGTCCATGCAGGTACCACGGCCACCCCACTGACCTGAAGAAAATGAGAAGAGTTAAAAAAGTAATTAACGGTGAGGATGAGCTCAGCCAGGAGGAGGAGAGTGGTGGTGGGTGGAGACGTTGTTCCATGAAAGGGCCCTGAGACCATTCTGGTGGGGGGGGCGCGGGGGGGGTTGGGGGTGGTGATGGCCGTGTAAAAGGATTGCGTGTCCATGGTGAAGAGGAGGTAGCTGGAGCCTGTAAACTGGCAATTCGGAAACTGGCGTAAAGCCTCAGAGGATTTACGGATGTATGTGGGCAGGGACTGAGTCAAGGTAGGAGGAGAGGAGTTCTATGGTACAGGAGCAGGCTGAAACAATAGGTCTGTCCAGACCAGACCCGTTTGCAGATTTTTGCAAGGAGGTAGAAGCGGGCTATACAAGGCTGGGGCACTATAGGCTTGGAGATAGGTGGGGGAGGGTGGTAGTGGTGAAGTGAGGTTAATGACTGAAGGGGATACAATGACACGATGTTCCTTGGTGAAGGAATGGTCTGGGGATGATAGGAGGAGGTATCTGAGAGCTGGCACTCAGGCTTTGCAACATAGAAATCAGTATGCCAGACTCCAACAGCGCCACCCTTATCGGCAGGTTTCGCAACAAAATCAGGGTTAAATCTAAGCACACGGAATGCTGTCAGATTGGAGGGGATTGGATTGGGTGAAGGGGACAGAATTTGAGGTGACAAGTGTCACGTCGACAGTTCTCAATGAACAGGTCGACTGCACACAAAAGGCTAGAGGGAGAGGTCCAGGTGGAGGAAGAGTGTTGGAACTGGGCGAAGGGGTCCATGGGATGGGGAGAGGACTATTTTCCAAAGAAATGGGTATGGAGGCAAAGATGATGGAAAAAGAGTTCGGCGTCATGTCGTGCCAGACATTCATTAAGGTGGGGATGCAGTGGGATAAAGCTGAAACCTTTGCTGAGGACAGAACATGCAGCAGAGAGTGGACAGTTGGGAGGAATGGTGAATACCCAACAGGAGGTGGGGTTGGGGGAGGGGAGGAAAATTCCAGAAAGCATGGGTATCCCTGGTTTTTTTGCATCTTGTGAGCCTTAATGCCTGAAAGGAAAATAAAACATTTCTTGTTTGTGCAGTGAATATGGTGGACGGTGAAGTGCAGCTGTGGAGTGGTGCAGTCCTGAGACAGTGTGATGCGATGCTGTTGGACAGAGAGGTCAAGAGTGTGTATGCGATGCCGCATGGCAGTCAGTGCAGATCTCAGGATGTGGTGAGAGCAACTGTCTGTGGAACATTGAACACGACAGAGATACTTGTGATCCTGATTGGATTCAAAGTAAGAGGGATGAAACTTCAGTTGGAATCTATGTGAGGCGAGTCTGAGCCAAAGAGAGTCAGTGAGGAATATGCTGTGACAATGGGAATGAGTTTTAACAAATACCTGGTCAAACACTAGGAGTGAAAGCAAAATTACTGTCGGTGGACAAGAAAAAAGATTGGAACGAAAACCCAGAGATTCCCCAGCACCGTTGTTGACAGGACTCTCAACTGGGTCCGACTCATCTTCTGCACTTTCACTCTCACCCCTTCTCTTCCTTCCCACAACAGCGAAAGGGTTCCCCTTTACCGTACCTCCCATCCCACCAGCAACCACAACCAGAAGAACATCTGCCAACTCCAGTGAGATGCCACCACTTGACACATATTTCCTTTGTCTGCCTTCCGCAGGGACCAATACCTCTGGGAAACCTTATTCCACTCTTCCTTCACTCCCATCAATCTCCCAGAACCCCACAGCATCTTCCCCTGCAACTGCCAAATGGGTAACACCTAATCATTTACCTCCTCAGTATCTAAGGGCCCAAACACATCTTCCAGGTGAAGCAGCGTTTTACCTGCACTTCACACAATCGAGTCTACTGTATTTGCTGCTCAGAACGTGGTCTCCTTTACGTTGGGGAAATGAGGCGTAGACTGGGTGACTGCTTCACAGAACATCTATGTTCTGCCCGCAAAAAACGTGCTTCCAGTTACCTGCTACTTTAACATACGTGACCTAAATTTGAAAAGATTTGTAGCTCAGGTTGAGGTTTTGGATGTTGGTTTGCTCGCTGAGCTGGAAGGTTCATTTCCAGATGTTTCATCACCCTACTAGGTAACATCTTCAGTGGGCCTCAGGCAAAGCACTGCTGAAAATTCATGCCATTAACAGTTATTCATCGTCCCAACCAGATTGTTATTGACTGCTTTGTCTGTCCAACCATTCTTCTCTATCTTTGGGTTCATTCCATTCCTATCATTTACTCCTTACCCCTTTCCCACAATCTATCTTCTGCATTAAACTGACATTTTCCTCACTACCGTCAGTGCTGAGGAAGGGTCACTGGACTCAAAACATGAACTTTGATTTCTCTTCACAGATGCTACCAAACCTGCTGAGCTTTTCCAGCATCTTCTGATTTTGTTTCTGATTTACAGTATCCACAGTGCTTTCGGTTTCCTTTTGCCAGCACTTGGCCCATATCCCTATAAACCCTTCCTATTCATACACCCATCCAGATGCCTTTTAAATGCTGTAATTGTACCAGCCTCCATCACTTCCCCTGGCAGCTCATTCCATTCATGCACCACCCTGTGTGTGAAAAGGTTGCCCCTTAGGTCCCTTTTAAATCTCTCCCCTCTCACTTCAAATCTATGTCCTCTAGGTTTGGACTCCCCCACCCGAGAGATTATACATTGTCTATTCACCCTATCCATGTCCCTCATGATTATATAAACTTCTAAAAGGTTACTCCTCAGCCTCCAACGCTCCAGGGAAGAAAGCCCCCAGCCTATTCAACCTCTATTACTCAAACCCTCCAAGACCAGCAACATTCTTGTAAATATTTTTTTTGAACCCTTTCAAGTTTAACAACATCCTTCCTACAGCAGAGAGACCAGAATTGAATGCAGCATTCCAAAAGCGGCCTCACCAATGTCCTGTACAGCTGCAACATAACATCCCAACTCCTATATCAATGCACTGACCAATGAAGGCAAGCATACCAAATGCCTCCTTCACCACCCTGTCTACCTGTAACTCTGGTTTCAAGGAACTGTGCACTTGCACCCTTATGTCTCTTTGTTCAGTAACTCTCCCCAGGGCCCTACCATTAAGTGTACAAGTCCTGCCCTGATTAGCCTTAGCAAAATGCAACATCTCAAATTTATCCAAAAGCAAACTCGATCTGCCACTCCTCTGCCCATTGGCCCATCTGGTCAAGATCCTGTACTCTGAGATAACTTCCTTCGCTGTCCACCTTTCCTCCAATTTTGGTGTCATCTGCAAACTTACTAAGGGGCAGTCAGGTGGCTTAGTGGTTAGCTCTGCTACCTCACCGCGCTAGGGACCCAGGCTCAATTCCAACCTCGGGCGACTGTCTATGTGAAGTTTGCACATTTTCCTGGTGACTGCATGGGTTTCCTCCGGGTGCTCCGGTTTTCTCCCACAGTCCAAAGATGTGCAGGTTAGGTGAATTTGCTGCGTTGAATTGCCCATAGTGTTAGGAGCATTAGTCAGAGGGTCTGGGTGGGTTACTCTTCGGAGGGTCAGTGTGGACTGGTGGGCCAAAGGGCCTGTTTCCACACTGTAGGGAATCTAATCTAATCTAATCCCTCTGATGTTCACATCCTGTTGTACCCTGAGATAACCACCTTCACTATTCACTATTCCAACCAGTTTTGTGTGATCTGCAAATTCATTGACCATAGCTCTTGTATTTGCATCCAAATCATTTTTATAAACGATGAAAAGCAGTGGACCCAGTAATGGTCCTTGTGACACCATCTGTTATAGGCTTCTAGTCTGAAAAACAACCTTCTGACACCACCATCTGTCTCCTATCTTCTAGCCAATATTGTATCCAGTTGGCTGGCTCCGCTGTATGATCTAACTAGTCTACCATGCGAAACCTTGTCAAACATCTGCTTAAATCCATATGGACAACGTCTACTGTTCTGCCTTCACCAATCTTCTTCGTCACTTCTTCAAAAAATCTCAATCAAGTTGGTGAGACACAATTTCCCATGCACAAAACCATATTGGTTATCCATAATCAGTTCTGGTCTTTCCTGATACATGTAAATCCTGCCCTTCGGAATCCCTCCAACAACGTGCCCACCACTGACATCAGGCTCACTGATTCCCTGGCTTTTTCTTACCACCTTTTTTTTAAGTAATGGCATCACATTAGCCAACTTCCAGCACCTCACCTATGGCTATTGATGATACAAGTATCTCAGCAAGGGGCCTGAAAATCTCTTCACTAGCTTCTCACAAAGTTCTGGGACACAGTTGATCAGGTCCTAGGGATTTATCTACCTTTATGTGTTTTAAGACCTCCTCTTCTGTAACACTGGCACTTTTCAAGACACCACTATGTATTTCCTCAAGTTGCCCAGCTTCCATATCCTTCTCCATGGTAAATACTGACAAACAATACTTGTTTAGTATCTCATCCATCTCCTATGGTTCCATATAGAGATGGCAGCGTTAATTTTTAAGGGGCCCTATGCTCTCCTGCATTATTGTTTTGCCCTTAATACATTTGTAGAATCTCTTTTGATTGTTCCTTCACTCCATTTTCCAAAGCTATCTCACATCCCCTTTTTTACTCTCCTGATTTTCTTCTTAAGTACACCCCACATCCTGAATTAGAACTACATTGTCATTCTTTCACTGTTGCTGTTCAACTCCTGGAACCCCATCCTCACAGCTTTTTCAGTGTTCCTATTCTAAATGGAAGGCTGTTCATCGCAGCTTCTCAAAGGCAGTTAGTGACAGAGGATAAATGCTGGTCCAGCCAGCAACATCCATATCCCATGAATGAAAAACAAACTAATTATAAAACAACAGTAAAGTGCGAAATCTCTGTACATGCTTATTTTCCTTTTATGAAAGAAAATGTTTTGCTTACAGCTCAATTATGGTGTCTTAAACAGATTAAGAACTTGGATCTTGACAACAACATTCAAGAATAAAAAGTTTTAAAAAAACATTTTGTGAAGCAGTGAACAGGTATTCTGTAGCCTGTTCACTGCTTCATAAATAATACAGAAGGTATCAAGACCAACAAGAATTTTCAATTGTATAACATTTTACTGAAAGTATTTTGTAAACAAGCATCTTGAACTATGGTACAATTTGTTAGAGACACACAGACCGAGAACAAGAGAGAGAAAGATACAAAAGGTAAATTTAGAGCATGGAATTTCAATAACTTTATGAAATTGCAAGTTGCCTGAAAAGCCTTTTTGCAGAGAATTCAGAATGACACAAATAGCACGATCATTTATATATAATTGTTCATGTAGATATACAAACATAATATATGTGTATCTGCAAAGCAATCCAGACATGAAGTCTCAGCAATTTTCTTTGAACAGGGATTAGGATGAAGGCACAGTGATAGGGAGCAGCAAGGGAAAGGAGGCATATACAAACTAGGAGTAGACATGAGCCACTTGGTCCCTCAAGTCTGCTGCGCATTCAACAAGATTTTGCAGCTGATCTGATAACTCCATGTTTCTGCCCAGCTGCGATAACCCTTTACCCCTTTGCTGATCAAGAATCTGTCTAACTTTGCCTTAAAAATATTCAAGGAATATAAGAAATAGGAAGAGTAGCCCATTCAGGCCCTCAAACCCACCCATCTTCACCATAAAGTCATGGCTGATCTGCCCTTTGCCTCAACTCCTCTTTTGTGCCAGCTCTTCACAGCCTTTAACCCCCTGAAGTTTCTCTTTAAATCCTTTCTCGACCTTTTGTGAGAAAACATTTCTCCCTATCTCAGTTTCAAATGGATGGCCTTCAATTCTAGAGTGTGCCATGAGAGGAACCATCCTTTCCTCACCCACCTGGTCATGACCCGTCCAGATCTTACATGTCTCACCTGTCTGACCTTTCCTTATAACACAACCCAAACATTCTAGGAATTGGCTTAGTAAATCTTCTCTGAACTGTCTCCAACATGTTTACGTCCTTCCTTAACAATACAGTTCACAACACAGGTCTCCAGATGTGGTATCAACAACGAGATGGTTGACAAAGATGAAAATTCAAGAGTTGAGGAATTGCTAGACTGGAAATGAATCTATCTCAGTCAGCCTGGTGTGATGCGTGAACATGATTTGCAGTCTGTGTAAAAGATAAAGACAATGGCTTTGCTTTTGTCAGTACTGAACTGAAGCAAATTTTGCTACATCAGTCACAACACTTGGAAAACCCTTAATTGGCTGTTGGGACCAAGGTCATGAAAGGCATAATGCAATTGCAAATCATTCTTTGTGAAGTGATTGGATGTATGGCTCGAGAGGATTACTGAAGTAAGCTGGGTGTGGGAATGAGGGATTTAAAACTAAGATAATGAAATTGAAACAGTTGCAAAATCACAGGAAGCCAGAAAAGCTTGGTAAGAACTGGGCTGGTGAATGTGCAGGCAAAGTTTTGTAACACCGGATTCATCTTGAGTGTTCAGTTTAAAAAGTTGGTTTGTGTCACGAGTTATAGTAATAGGATATCAGAGCTTGCTCAGTTTGCTACATTACAATAAACTCAGTTGAACTGGCTTTCTCTGTGTTGGCCTCTCTGTGTGATATCCGACGTGGAACAAAATTGGCAACACAAATCGGATGCTTGGGCTGAAAGTCCACAAATACGAGCAACAAGTTGCAGAAGGGGCTGAACTTGACCTTGCTGCTGTGATGTTTGAAATTTCGAGTGAATTGGTCTGACTGCTTGGCCCCAGACCCACAGGACAGTTTGGAGTAGACTCAACTCTGTCACTGACCTCCTGGACTGGGGTTCCTTGACATTTATAATCATGAACTGGATAGCTTTGGGAGAGTTTGATTGTTGTAAATTGACTTGAGAGGTTTTATCATGAACGCTCACATTGAATCGCACATACCTCACATCCACAGCATGCATGCATCACACACTGTCTTGGCCAGCAACACGAAAGTATTGACAGTGTCACTGTTGGATTTAGATGTAAGACAATATGACTGTGAGCATGAGACACATCAGAAAGCTCAGGACATAGAAAAGGAACCAAGAACCATTCAGCTTGTACATTGAAAGAATGGACAAATCTTCAAAGCCAAAAACATTTGGAAGTTGAAAGCGAAGAAGTCAAGATTCAGAATGCAGCAATTCACGGGTTCTTGAGCAGAGGCAAGCAATCCTGTAAATAGAAATTGGCCTGAAGAAATGTCATGCATCAACAAATCTTCTTACTCACGATAATGCTAAAGATGTTCCATTCAAAATAATTCTAATTCTCAGAAACATTTCATCTCAAGTGAGACAGAGGAAAGCTATAAAATTGGAACCAGACATCAGAAAAATAACGAAACAGTCAATGAGTATGTTGTGGTACTAAAGAATTTGTCACTTCATTGCAACAACAGTTTTAGACAGTGCGTTGTGTGACAGATGTATGCGGAAGATAGATGCAATCGAACTTACTGAACAGCCAAAATCCTACATTTGAGCGAGAATGTAAGATTTCTCTTTCCATGGACAAGGCAAGGAATTCTCAGAAATTTGGTTCAATGCAAGTGACTTCTGTTGACAGTCAGAAGGCTTCTGCCATGTCTAAGGTGGAGACCCTCTAGCAAGAACACTGTTGTTGACAGTGGCTTAGAAACTTCTTTTGCTATAATGACAAGCTGTCAGTACAGAAATATCAAATGCCTTAATTGCCAAGAGAAAGATCATATTATGACTGCCAGATGGGCAAAGGCTGAAGCAGGAAAGAAAAGTCTTTTCAGTGTTAATTGAAAACAGTAACATCACAACCCAAGTAAGTTCAATTAATCTGCTCGGAAACACTTTGTTTTAGTTTATGCACAATTGCTTCCTGAAGCAAAGCACAGTGTAGGAGTTGCGATCTTGAATTTTAATAAAGTCCATGATTTTATTAAGCATTTTCTTTTAAATCACCAAAGCACAAGTTCTGGAGCACAAGGCTTCAGGACTGCTGCCAGAATGTTGTCAGGGTCCATAGACTTTGCAGTAGCCAGTGCCTCCAATTGTTTCGTGATATCACACAGAGTGAATTGAATTGGCTGAAGACTGGTATCTGTAATACTGGAGACCACCGGAGAAAGCCGAGATGGATCATCCAGCTGGGAAAGGTTTAGCCTTCTCTTTAGCACTGATGTGCTGGGCTTTTCCATCATCGGGGATGGGGATATTTGTGGAGCTACCTCCTCCAGTAAGTTGCTCAATCATCCTTCACTATTCATGACTGGATGCGACAGGTTTGCAGAGCTTATATCGGATCCACTGGTTTGTGGGATTGCTTAGCTCTGTCTATCATTTGCTGCTTGTGCTGAGTGGTTCGCAGGCAGTCCTGTTCTGTGGCTTCACCAGGTTGACATCTCATCTTCAGGTTTGCCTGGTGCTGGTTCCTGCACTATCCATTGAACCAGGGTTGATCCCCTGGCTTTATGGTAATGGTCGAGAGGGGATAAGTCAGGCTATGAGGTTACAGATCGTGTTGGAGTACAATTCTGCTGCTGTTGATAGCCCACACCGCCTTATGATTGCCCAGTCTTGAGATGCTAGATCTGTTCAAACTCTGTGATGGAGGTTATTCTCAATGGGATGGAAAATAGGACAAATAATTGTTTGAAGAGGAGTTACTGTTTCCTGTGAACCCACAATAAAAGAGAGAAAGAAAATGGAATTTATCGATTCTCTAATCAGAAATCATTGGAGAGAGGGTGCATTTTTTTTTGTCATACTTGTCAACCAAAGCAAAAGGCTTTAGTAATTCAAATTAGCCATTCAAGATACAGATAAGATTTGCTTTCTTGAAATATTCTCATTTGAACAAAATTATGCCTTTTTTTAACCATTCTGCTCTGTTATTATAGCCTTCTGCAGTTATTCTCCATTTAAATCATATTCAGCTCCTCTATTCTTCCTGCCAAAATACATAACCTCACATTTGCCCATATTATGTTCCACCTGCCAAACTAACTAATGAAATTGAAAGTTTAAATATAAAGCCAATGTTAAGAAAATCTCCAAACAAGAAACTGTATCAATTTCCAAACTATGGCAACAGGCAAAATGTAGTTCACAGAAGGAATACTTGGCTTTCCGCACCTGATAAACATAGCTACTTACAATGCCAAAGCCTGTTTCCTTCAATTCCTGGCAGCATGTTGATGCCACATGATTCCCTGCTGCCCAGTCTTGGCCATTACATCATTCCTGCTGAGCTTGAATAGGAGTCTATTTTTATAAAAATTATATCAGCCTCAGGAGCTCAATGGTTCCAGATTCTTGCTGGCACGGTTGTGTTTGCTTGTTGCTCATTTTGTGCTCCCACACTTTGCTATGGCACTGAATGCCCAACAGGCTGCATTGCCTGCACCTCTAAGCTGCACTTAAAGAGAAACACACTGGGACAATCACACACTGTGCTGGTGCTAGTGATAAATTACAAATACAAAGGTTCGAGACACTAAACTGAAGACGTACTGGGCAGTGGTTCTCTTTGCACTCTGCACAATGCTGAAACTTGGACAACATCTGGCTGCAATATCAAGGCTCGAGAACAGTCAGTCATTCTCGATAGGGGCCATATGGCCCCGGTACATTTGAAGGGGGTCACAGACTGCTCAACAATAAATGATTTTCTGTGCATCTGTTCCTGTTGCATCCATTTGAAAGTGGTGGCGCCTGGAACCTGAGAAGAGCTCCTGGGGGGCCTTAACCAAAAAAAGGTTGAGAATCACTGCTCGGGAAGGTAATGAGCTTTGTCTTAGAGGATCTTGTGAAGCAAGGAGGTGGATGGAGAACCAACAATAGGGACTGACAAAACAAAAGCAGAGGGGCCAGGATAATATCTCACATCAGCTGAGTGGATAGGACATGTTATATTAGGAGAAAGTGAGGACTGCAGATGCTGGAGATCAGAGTGTGGTGCTGGAAAAACACAGCAGGACAGGCAGTTTCTGAGGAGCAGGAAAGTCAACGTTACACGCATAAGGCCTTCATCAGGAATGAGGTTTCTGGGCTGGGGGTGCTGAGAGATCATTTGAAGGGGGTGGGGGTGGTGGTAAGGTAGTTGACAATGTTTTTAGGGAGCTGAAAGTGACGAAGAAGGTGATAGCTCAGAGAGGAGGGTGGAGCTGCCTGACCTGCTGCACTTTTCCAGCACCACACTCTTGAATCTGATCTCCAGCATCTGCAGTCCTCACTTTCTCCTAATTAATTTCAACCCTACTGTGAAGCCTCTTCCAAGGATGCCTACCTTGAAGAAGTTCCCCTCCTCTCTCTATAAGGATCTCAGTGAGTCTCTCTCACTGCACCACACCGGTCATCTCCTCCGCCCGGAAGCTCTTAAACTACATCCTGAAGCAGACTCGCTACCACATCTATATCTCCTTCCTCAGTGCCTACCTATGGAATTGACTGATCCCACATGGACCCCGGACTACATTCAAACCAACACAATTTGGACCTGAACAAGATAACCAGTACATACTACAAAACTGAAACCTTCAGCATCTCAGACACCTCCCTCCCCTTCCTGGACCTTTCCATCTCCACCTCCGGCGACCAACTAACCATGGAGATCTACAAACCCACCGACTCCCAGGGCTAGCTCGACTGTACCTCAGGAAAATGCTATCCCTTATTCCCAATTCCTTTGCCTCCACCGCATCTATTCCCAGGATGACCAATTCCACCTTAGAAAATCCCAGGTGGCCTCCTTTTTCCAAGATGACAATTTCCATTCCCATGCAGTGAACGATGCCCTCCAGTGCATCTCCTCCACTTCCCACAGTTCTGCCTTTGAACTCCACCCCCTCCCAATGCAACAAGGACAGAACCCCCAGGTCCTCACCTTCCAACCCATTACATCATTCTCCGCTTCTTCCGTCACCTACAAACGGACCCCACCACCAGATATATTAATCCCTCCCCACCGCTATCAGCATTCCAGAGAGACCATTCCCTCCGCGACTCCCTTGTCAGATCCATTCCCCCACCACCAGCCCAGATCCCACTCCCAGCATCTTCCCCACAGGAAGTGCAAAACCTGCACCCACACCTCCTCCCTTACCTCTGTCCAAGGCACCATGGGAAACTTCCACATCTGACAGAAATTTACCTGTACCTCCACCAATGTCATCTACTGTATTCGTTGCACCCGAGATGGTCTCCTCTACATCGGGAAGAAAAGACCCCAACTTGCTTCAGAGAACATCTCTGGGACACCCACAACATCCAACGCCACTGGCCCATGGCTGAACACGTCAACTCCCCCTCCCACTCCACCGTCTCCTCCATCGTCAAACCCTTACCACCTGATGCCTGGAGGAAGAATGCCTCATATTCCACCTTGGAACCCTGCAATCACATAGGATCAATGTGGATTTCACCAGTTTCCCCATTTCCCCTCCCCCCACATTATCCCAATCCCAAGCATCCAACTTGGCACTGCCCTCCTGACCGGTCCATCACCTTTCTCATCTATCTGCTCCACCCTTCTCTCTGACCTATCACCTTCTCCCCCACCTTCACTTACCTATCGCATTCTCAGATACCTTCCCACCAACCCCCCCCCCCCAACCCCATCCACCTTCCATTTATCTCCCAGCACCCCACCCCCCCAGCCCATAAGTGTATTTCTGATGAAGGGCTTATGCCTGACATGTCGACTCTCCTGCTCCTCGGATGCTGCCTGACCTGCTGTGCTTTTCCAGGACATGTTACAATGTCTGACTCAAGACCATCAAACAGACTCTTTACTCAGAGCTATGCCATGGTGCCCATTCACACGGGGGATAAGTGAAATGTTTCAAATACAAGCTTAAAGCCTCAATGTAAGTCTGTTCTATTCACACTAACATAGAAAGCAGGTGCCCAATTGAAGCCACTTTGGTCATCCATCATTCAGGATGACTGCAAGATCCGCTGAGCATGGGGCAAGAGAAACCAGAAGAGAGGGCAACTGCTCAAGCAATAATCTGCCATTGCCACCACTAGCTGACAATAGAAGGCCTCACTATGGGAGAGCCTGGAAGTTTAAAATAGAGGTCACACGATCTGCAAACACACAAGTAACACTGACAACTCACTGAAACCAGCAATCCACAAAGGAGAATCATCCTCAACACAAAGAATTGTTAATAATTATCATGATCATGAATAATAAGGAAATTCTTCCTCTTTAATGCATCACAAATAAAGTGACACAAAATTGATTCAGTGGAAGCCATGGTGAATGTGAAGGCTGAAGTCTGCCGATAAGTAGCTTTTTTTTTGGTTAAAATTACTGTCCTTATTTATAAAAAAAATGAGTCATATGTCTTTACAAAAGCAAAATTAGGGTAATTATCATGTCATTATGGATTTACACACTGCAAAGTAATGAATACTTACACCCAAAACTATGCAATGCTTTAAAGAGCACTGATGTTATTTGACCAACCCTACAGTCTTTAACCTGTTGATGGGCATAACAGATATGCTTCCTGTTGGTTTGGAGTTATGTGATCATTTCCATTACTGTGACAGTTTCTATGTTGAAATGTTCCACACTGTTACCTTCAAGTTAGCTTAGCCCCTTTCCTGACATTAATACTAGAGTATTAGCAGAGAATCATTGGATTATAGAAATCCTATAAACAGTATATTCACAGTGTTACTCATACCTCATTAGCTGAAGTACTGTGTGGAAATAAGCTCCCACTGCATCGAAACATACTTTAAGCCATTTGCAACACTTCTTAGTGATACATAACCGATACAGCCACATAAACAGAACATTTGTGTTGTCATTCATCCTAACAAGCCAGCATGTACGTCAACAGTAAAGACAGCAAGTAGTATATCCAAGGTTTGAAAAAAACATGGGTGGCATTTAAAGAATTTTCAGAATCATTTCATGATCAGGACTTCTCACTTTCACCTCGAATACCCTGACTTCACCTGCCCCCAACTCATTTTTTAACGAAACTCGGCTATGCCTTTGTTACAGGGTAAAAAGTGAGGTCTGCAGATGCTGGAGATCACAGTTGAAAATGTGTTGCTGGTTAAAGCACAGCAGGTCAGGCAGCATCCAAGGAATAGGAAATTCGACGTTTCGGGCATAAGCCCTTCATCAGGAATGAGGAGAGGGTGGCAGGCAGGTTAAGATAAAAGGTAGGGAGGAGGGACTTGGGGGAGGGGCGATGGAGATGTGATAGGTGGAAGGAGGTCAAGGTGAGGGTGATAGGCCGGAGTGGGGTGGGGGCGGAGAGGTCAGTAAGGAGATTGCAGGTTAGGAGGGCGGTGCTGAGTTGAGGGAACCGACTGAGACAAGGTGGGGGGAGGGGAAATGAGGAAACTGGAGAAATCCGAGTTCATCCCTTGTGGTTGGAGGGTTCCCAGGCGGAAGATGAGGCGTTCTTCCTCCAACCATCGTGTTGCTATGTTTTGCCGGTGGAGGAGTCCAAGGACCTGCATGTCCTCGGTGGAGTGGGCGGGAGAGTTAAAGTGTTGAGCCACAGGGTGGTTGGGTTGGTTGGTCCGGGCGTCCCAGAGGTGTTCTCTGAAGCGTTCCGCAAGTAAGCGGCCCGTCTCCCCAATGTAGAGGAGGCCACATCGGGGGCAGCGGATGCAATAGATGATGTGTGTGGAGGTACAGGTGAACTTGTGGCGGATATGGAAGGATCCCTTGGGGCCTTGGAGGGATGTGAGGGAGGAGGTGTGGGCGCAAGTTTTACATTTCCTGCGGTTGCAGGGGAAGGTGCCGGGGGTGGACGTTGGGTTGGTAGGGGGTGTGGACATGACGAGGGAGTCACGAAGGGAGTGGTCTTTGCGGAACGCTGATAGGGGAGGGGAGGGAAATATATCCCTGGTGGTGGGGTCCGTTTGGAGGTGGCGGAAATGACGGCGGATGATACGTTGTATACGGAGGTTGGTGGGGTGGTAGGTGAGAACCAGTGGGGTTCTGTCTTGGTGGCGGTTGGAGGGGCGGGGCTCAAGGGCGGAGGAGCGGGAAGTGGAGGAGATGCGGTGGAGGGCATCGTCGACCACGTTTGGGGGGAATCTGTGGTCCTTGAAGAAGGAGGCCATCCGGGCTGTGTGGTGTTGGAACTGATCCTCCTGGGAGCAGATGCGGCGGAGACGAAGGAATTGGGAATATGGGATGGAGTTTTTACAGGAGGCAGGGTGGGAGGAGGTGTAGTCCAGATAGCTGTGGGAGTCAGTCGGTTTGTTACCTTGAGACTCGACAATTCCAATGCTTTCCTAGCAAGCCTCCTGAGGTGTACCCGAAAATCTTGAGTTCACTCAAAATGCTCACTACCCTCCTGCTTTCTCACAAGCCCCGTGCTCACTGACTGAGATTGACTCCTGATTTTGCAACACTTCAATTTTAAAATAATTCTTTTTTGTGGAGCCCAACCCTAGCGTTAAACTTCTCACAGCCCCACATTCTTAAGATATCCCCAATTCTAGTTACTTCATCATTGGCACCTGCACATGCAGCAGCTTTAGTCCTAACTTGTGGAACTCTGTGCCTAAATCTTTCTACATTTTCTCCTTCAGAAAGCTGCTTAAAATATAACTCGCTCAGCAAGCCTTTGGTCACCTGTCCTAAGGTCTCTTCAGATAGTTTGGTGTCAAGTTTTGTTCAATAACAATCATTTTGATCACCTTGGAGAGTTTTAACAGGTGCTACATAAATATAGTTTGTTGCTACTGTTAGTCAATCGCGTTATTACAGGGCTGGAGTCATATTTGCTCGATTTTATAAGAACAGATTGTTACCCATAAACGACACAGCTTGCGTCCTAGCATTCAGTAAGGAAGACAAAGTCTAATTATTTTATTTTGCAGCAATCTAATGTAGTTTGTGGTTGGCATTTAACTGAAACCCATAAGTTAAATTCTGTAGTTGTCAGCCAACAGCAGGATTTTAGTAAGGCTTCCAGGCAAAAAACAATTTAATTTAAAAACTCGCTGAAACTGAATGTGTATTGAGTGAGTCAGACAGGATTTTTGTCTTAGAAGCAGATGGAAATACTCAACCTAGTAGGAGTTGCAATATAACGTTGCAGCTTCAGGGGTGACACGGTGGCTCAGTGGTCAGCACTGCTGCCACTCAGCGCCTGGGACACAGGTTCAATTCCTGCCTCGGGTGACTGGCTGTGTGGAGTCTGCACATTCTCCCAGTGTTTGCGTGGGTTTCTTCCGGGTGCTCCGGTTTCCTCCCACAATCCGAAGATGTGCAGGCCAGGTAAATTGGCCGTCCTAAATTGCCCATAGGGTTCAGGGATGTGTACGTTAGGTGCATTAATCAGGGGTAAACATGGGGTAGGGGAATGGGCGTGGGTGGAGGATCAGTGTGGACTTGTTGAGCTAAAGGGCCTGTTCCCACACTGTCGGGAATCTAATCTAATTTAAGGGAGGAAGGGAAAGAGGTGTAATGTTGCAGTTTTTCAGCATCAGGAATTGATTCTCACTCTGCTACAGGAGAAGTTGGCTATTTGATAAGTGATAAGGTTTATTCTATTCATAAGGTTCAACATGGTTCTGCAATTAGCTGTAAAAGATATAAAGAGGAAGCCAAATATCTAACTGCATAAACAATTATAAGAACATAGTAAGGATGGTAGAACAGGTGATGCATCACAGTTGCAGAATGTGGCCCAGAGCACATGCTTCTGTGGCAAATGTTACATGTTCAAGCTGCTCATGCTCAAAGTTTTATAGACATTGAAAAGCATCAGAAAGGGGCGTAGTTCCTGAATTCTTTGTAATAACAGGCAGTCACACTCTTAGTGTTGATCTGTTTTGTCAGCTGATTTATTTGGTGTTCGATGGCTTAGTGGTTAGCATTGGTGCCTCACTGCGCTAGGGACCCAGGTTCAATTCCAACCTTGGGTGACTGTCGATGTGGAGTTTGCACATTCTCCCTGTGTCTGCGTGGGTTTCCTCTGGGTGCTCTGGATTCCTCCCACAATCCAAAGATGTGCAGGTTAGTTGAATTGGCCATGCTAACTTGCCCATAGTGCTCACGGAGGTGTAGGTTAGGTGCATTAATTAAAGGCAAATGTAGAGTGGTAGGGAATGGGTCTGTGTGGACTTGTTGGGCCGAAGGGCCTGTTTCCACACTGCAGGGATACTCTGATTCCACACAGGACAATGTGACTGCACTTGAGGCAGGCAAATGACCCAACAAGGAGAGAAGGATGGGAGCGTCAACCTTGGCAATTGTCCAAAAGATTTGAGGTTCTGCTGGCTTGTCTGGTTGAGCGCAAGGGCCATAGAGTGGATGAGCTAACTGACCGCGGTACAGAATCCATTCAGGCGTGGGGTGGGATGTAGTGGTGGCAGAGGCTTATATAGGGAGGTGGAATGACACTCTTGTCAGCAGCAAAGATTTTTGCATTTAGAAGGCTGTGTTGCCTGGCCAATGCCAGCGTTTGTGACATCTGCTCAGAGTGACAGAAATTTGCACTGGGAGGAGAAAGATCCACTGTGATCCATGTAAGTACCAAATATATATGCAAGGCAATGAAGGGGGTTCTGCATAGTCAGTACGAGGAGGTAGGTGGCAAATTAAGAAAGACATCTGCATTATGCCTTGAGGCCAAGCATATGAGAGAGATCAATGTGTAGCTCAAAGACTGGTATGGGAGAAGTCAGTTCAGTTCACGATGCTCTGGCAGCAGCACTGAGGAAGGTGGAGTCTGGACCAATGGGAGAGTCTTCATGTGATCCACACAAGATCGACAAGGCTGGCATTATTGTCATTCACATAACTAGGGAAGCAGCAAACATTTTAAAATAAATAACGGGATCAGGGGATGCAATTTGAGAAAATGCAATAAAGAGTACACTGAAGGCCAAAGAGAACAGGTATCAAACATTCCATGACAGGAATGGAGAGAGAGCACAAATCTAAGAGCCAATCAACAAATAAGATGAGAATTTGTAATTAAAAAAAGAATAAAAGGATAAAACTAAGTGTTCCAAATCTGAATGCACAATAAAATTCAAAATAAACCAGATGAACTGTGCATGCATATTAAAATGTACAAGTATGATCTGGTAGCCATTAAAAAGAGATGATTACGTGAGGACATGGATTGGGGACCTCAATTTTGAGGGATACATGATAATTAGGGATTACAGGAAAATAGGAGAAAGTAGAGGGGTGGCTCTGTTAGTTAATGATGAGACAAGCATAACAGAGGTATGAACCTAAGCCCAGGCACCCAAGATGGGAAACCGGTTCACACAAGTTAAAAATGATAAAAACAAGACAACACTTATAGGAGTGGTCTACAGGCCACCTAACACTAAATACTCAGTAGAATGAACCATAAAGTAAGAAATACCAAAATATGGGATTGAGGGGGATTTAGTGGTTTGGATGATAAGTTGGCTAGGTGAAAGAAGACAGAGGGTGATGGTTGATGGGAAATACTCATCCTGGAGTTCAATTCCTAGTGGTGTACTGCAAGGATCTGTTTTGGGTCCACTGTTAATTGTCATTTTTATAACTTACCTGGATGAGGGCATAGAAGGATGGGTTAGTAAATTTGTGGATGACATTAAGGTCGGTGGAGTTGTGGATAGTGATGAAGGATGTTGTAGGTTATAGACAGACATAGATAAGCTGCAGAGCTGGGCTGAAAAGGTGGCAAATAAAGTTTACTGCGGAGAAGTATGAGGTGATTCACTTTGGAAGGAGTAACTGGAATGGAGAGTACTGGGCTAATGGTAAGATTTTTGGTGGTGCAGATGAGCAAAGAGATCTCAGTGTCCAGGTCTATAGATCCTTGAAAGTTGCCACCCAGGTTGATAGGGTTGTTAAGAAGGCACACTTTTATTAGTTAGCTTTTATTGGTCGAGGGACTGAATTTCAGAACCATGAGATCATGCTGCAGTTGCACAAAACTCTGGTGTGGCCACATTTGGATTATTGCATTCAATTCTGGTCACTGTATTATAGGAAGGATGTGGAAGCTTTGGAAAGGGTTCTTGGAGCTTTACTAGGAGGTTGCCTGGTATGGAGGGAAGGTCTTATGAGGAAAGACTGATGGACTTCAGATTATTTTTGTTAGAGAGGAGGAGGTTAAGAGGCAACTTAATTGAGACATACAAGATAATCAGAGGGTTAGATAGATTGGACAGTGAGAGTCTTTTTCCTCGGATGGCGATGGCTAGCACAAGGGGACATAGCTTTAAATTGAGGGGTGATAGGTATCTGACAGATAGCAGAGGTAGTTTCTTTACTCAGTTGTAGGGATGTGGAAAAAACTGCTTGCAACAGTGGTAGACTTGCTAACTTCAAGAGTATTTAAATGATTATTGGGTAGGCATACAGACGAGGATGGAATCATGTAGGTTAGAAGGGCTTCAGATTGGTTCTACAGGTCCGCGCAACATCAAGGGCTGAAGGGCCTTTACTGTGCTGAAATGTTCTGTGTTCCAAAACAAAAAGGTTGTCAGAAAGACACAACAATAATTGAAATAACTCCAGAGGCAAATATCCCATTATCAAGTCACCCTTTATTTATACATGGAAAGTCCTTGATTCGAATTCAGCTCCCTTAGAATGTCAAGATGACGAGACATTCCTGTTCTTCTCCCTGACTGGGGCTGTTAATCTGGTCCAATCATGGAATGCATATTCCATGAGGTCACGTGGCTGACCTCATGACAACAATCATGGGAGATTTTAGTCAACAAACAGAGTGAAGGTATCAAATGGGCAGAGAAAGCTTACATGAGGAGGTCATACAATACTTCTGAGATGGTATTGTAAGTACAGCACGTTCTGGAGCGGCTTAGAAAGCTACACTAATGCTGCTGTATTGTGCAAAGAGACAGGATTGATTAATGATCTCATAGTGAAGATACCCCTAAGTGGGAGACACCATAATATATATTAATTTTACATTCAGTTTGAGGGAGATGAGCATGGGATTGAGACAATTTTATTCAACTTAAATAATGACAATTATGAAAGCAGGGCTAAGCCAAAATGAATTGGCAAATTAGGTTAAAAGATATGTCAAGAGAGATGCATTGCCAGACATTTAAGAGATATATCAGAATGGATACATTCCAAAGAGTAAGAAAATTCCAAGGGACAGATACACAAACCTGTTAACTAGAAGTGTTAAAGAGGGTCTTAAACTTAAAAAAATACAATTGATCAAATGTATTTGGAGGTCAGAAAATTGGACAGAACATGAAAAAGAGCAAAGAATGACTAAAATATTAATAGAGAGAATAAATAGAGAAGAGTTTACTGGTTGCAGTGTGAATTCCGATCATTAATTTTTCTTTAAATATCAAAACTTTTACTAAATTATCATTGGTCCTATAAAAGGTGAGACTGGAGAATTAATAAAGGAAAATAAAGAAATGATGGAGGAATTTAACGGGTAATTTTAATATCAAGGATGCAAGTAATGTCCCAGAAGCAGTGTTAAATTAGGAAATGGAAAGGAGGGAGGAACTCAGGAAAATTAAAAACAGGAGTGAAGTGGTACTGAGTAAATTCTTGTAAAAGTGCCCAAGTCCTCATGGATCAGCCTCGGGGCTGAAAATAAAAGCTAGCGAAATAGCTTGTGTACTGTATCCAAAACTCCCTTTATTCAAAGATCGTCTCATTTGATTGGAAGAGAGTGAATGTAGCTCTTTCACTCAAAAAGGGAAGGAGACAGAAACTAAAACATCTATTTGAAGGAAAATATTATAAGTTATTATTCAAGAAATTATCATTGGACACTTGGACAGGTTCAGGCCAATCTAGCACAGTCAATTTGGATGTGAAGGTTTGACCAATCTTTTGGAGTTCTTTGAGGAGACCTGGTGAGATGAGCTAAAATTAAATTTCCAGAAAGCATTTGATTAGATGCCATATCAAAAGTTACAGTGGAAAATAAAAGCTTATGTTGTACGTGGGCTGTATACTGGCAGGGATAGGAGATAGGCTGGCAAACAGTTAGCTGAGAGCAGGCAAAAATAGGATTTTTCCAGGTTGGCAAGATGTAACGATGTGCAACAGGAATTGGATGCTGATGGTTCAATTTACAGAAGTAACTTAATAAACATGCCTTAAAGTTTTCATCTAAATTTATTGACAACATAAAGATAAGTAGAAAAGTTGTGAAGAGGACCGAAGGAAGCTGCAAAACTATACAGATAGATTAAGTGAGTGGTGAAAAAGAAATGTGGCAGATGGAATATGTGAGAAAATGTGAAATTGTCCATTTGGCAGGAAGAACAAAATAAAGAATTATCGAAATGTTGAGAGATTGCAGAACGATGTGATGCCCAGAGATCTGAGTATTCTTGTGCATTAAGTTTAATCTGCAGGTACAGTGGGTAACTAGGAAAGCTAACAGCATATTATTATTTATCACAAGCGGAATTCAATTCAAAAGTATGAAAGTGATGCTTAAAGTTGTACAGGGTGAGACCACATCTGGAGTGCTATCCACAGTACTTGACCACCTTGGGAATCTTGACAGGATAGAAGAGAAAACATCCTCTCCGGTTTTAAGAAAATTGAGAAAGAGGGTCTGTTTAAAAATCGGGGCAACCCATTTAAAACAGAAATTAGTTGATTTCTTTCAGAGAGATACAAGTCTTTGGAACTTTCTTTCTGTAATGACGATCTTAAAGCAGAGGTAGAAAAAATTCTTGTTAAGCAAGAAGGTGAAAAGTTATCAGAGGTAAGGGAGCGAAATGTGGAATCGCGGTCACATGCAGATCAGCCGTGATCTTATTGAATGATGGAGAAGGCTGGAGGGGCAAAATAGCCTACTCCTGCTCTTAATTTGCATGTTCAAATTAGGGAAGTGGTTTGTTCTTGCTATGATCCAATAAACTTACTGATTAAAAAATTTCTTATCGTAAACTAATTCAAATTCTTAAACTTTGCACGTAAATTGTTGTTTGGATTATTACTCTGATTATTAGGCCAGTGATATAACCACTATAATCATTTTTTTCTTTTCCTGATGCAACGATGGCGGAAATACTCCTGACTGCATGTCATGGTATGCATTTAGCATCAGGCACACTAGACATCACTAAAGAATATCGTCAAATTTGTTGTGATAACGTATCTGAACAGATTTATTCGTTCCCCTTGCTCATAATGCAAGCATTTAAAAATATTCTATCCAATCTCAATAAAGCTACTATCTCTGTTAATTGTGCATTGTGGCTTGCAATGCTTCCTTAAAAAAAAATTATTTAAGTGAATCCAAAAGGCCTGATAATGTGCTTATGGCATTGTACAGCCCTGCTGGATCAGTGTTCCTTAGGCTCAACATGACCCAGCGGCACATTAATTTTGTGTCACAGTCTATGCAGAGCACAGCATTTTAGGATAACCTTCATAGGGCTTGGGGCAGCAATGTTGAGTGGGAGCAGCAGGGAACTCGGTACTGCAGCACGGAGTCTGAGCAGTTACGGGACTACAGACTGTGTTACTTACTGAGCTGCAAAATTGTTTGTGGAGCAACAACTGCCTTGGCGGGTCGACTCTTCAAGACTGAGCAAAGAAAGGTGTAGAAGGGAATCTGTCTCATAAAGAAAGATCATCATGAAGTTTGGGAAGGGGGAAGCAGGAAAGATATGACAGCTCTCAAGTGTTCATATTACACATAAACTCTCTGTAGAAAGAGCAAACTTGCACTTTAGAGGTATCTTTCATACCCTCAAAGTGCTCAAATGCTTCAAAATCAATTAATTATTTCTGAAGAAAAGTCACCAGACTCGAAGTGTTAACTTTGCTTTCACCCCATACATGTTGCCAGACTTGCTGAGTTTTGCTAGCAATTTCTGCTTTTGTTTCAGATTTTCAGCCGTTCTTTGTTTTAATTACTTCTGAAGTGTGGTCACTGTAGTCTTACAAATAAAGTAACCATGTTGTGCACAGTGTCTGAAATAAAGCTCCTGGTTAATCCTTTTTACAGGCCTTGATTAAAGGAACGAGGTTGGCCAGGATACGCGGAGAGCTTGTAATTTTATGACCATCTCAACAGGCAAATGAGATCTTGGATTAACATCCACCTGATGGATGGGACACCTGATAATACGTTGCAACAAAGTGTCAATGTTGATTACATGGTCCAGTTCATTTTTGTTCTTCAATCCACAACTTGGGGATGCAGAGGCAATGCTACCACTCAGCCAACCTGGCAAGTACAAGAGTGAGGCAAATAGCTGAAGAATTTATCTTTTGGTGCTGAAAAGCTGTTTGAGGCAGTGAGGCAGCCAAGTCTGACAAGGATCGATGTGGAATTTAATTGCATTGTGCATAAGGCTTCAAAAATCCAGAAGAGAAATAATAAAGAAATCAGTGCTCCACAATTGCTTCTGATTTTGGACTCCGTGACACAATGATCATGCAGGATATTATTTTTTTCCAACCAAGTTTTGATCTATTCGTTGTCATCAAATGACCTATGAAAACGTTTATACTCTCTCAAAGCAGCTTTCTCCACCTGAACAAATAATTTGTAGCACTTAAAATATGTATCAGTTACGTATTGATCAGTGAAATACAGATGTGCAACCTTTATTTCGCCAGTTTTGTCTATTCTTTACATGTACTGAATAAATGGTTGATGTATTACATAGTAAGCAGCTGTAATTTTAGATTTCCACCACAGCTGTCGTGAATCAAAATGTGCACTTCATTTTCTTACTTTCCAAGCTCTTGTGACACAGTGGTAGCATCCATACCCCTGGACCCAGGAGGCCTGGGATCAAGTCTTATCTCCTCTAGACATGTCTACATTATAATAATTTAGATAGTTTTGATTAGAAATGTCTCTATCCTTCCATTCCTCACGATGATGAAAATCCCCCATCCCCCAAACCACACACAGATGAACGCTACTTCAGACAGACATGAAACCATCACCTGGGACCTCTGGATCCACAATGACAAGGCAATTTTCCACACACATCTTGCAACTTACTTGGATGTTGAGACTGATATCCTCATTATTAAACAATCTCTTGTAATGTCTTAAAAATTTTGATTGTTACCTAAATTAATCAGTTTTTTTTTCCCCAAACATAATAACTTCAATATTTGTAACCATCTAAAGTAGCCCTTAAAATGCCTTCCCTGTTTGGCCACACATGAGCCACTTTCAGCGAAGTCTTCACCCATGAAAGGTACCCCTCACCTTTTGAGGTACATTCAAATATCAATATTGATGCATTTGATTATGTGATAAAGTGAAGGTGAAGGAAAACCTGCAAAGGTTGACACAGTAGCTGTCAGTGAATAAAATTCAACATTTACAACAACACAAAACAAGTGATCAAAATCAGCAGTTTTACAAACTGCATCATTTTTTTCTCCATTGAAATTAACTGACCCAACTACATAAAATAGGGCTTCCTACTCCCTGTTGCCTGTCTTCCATTACCAAAGTGGAATTTCTAGTGCGTTCAGTTCAACGAAAAGGGAGATCAATTCAATCATGTAGTAATTCATTATAGTGTACTGAATGGATGAAATGGCAGATAAAAGACCGTTTCAGAACAGTCTGTCGAGGTGTTTTAAATTTTATTGACGTACTGAGTTGTCTTCTTTTAAAATAACCTCATTGGTAAATGAAGTAAACCCTTTATACTGCTTTGAATAGCTCAACTGCATAAACAAGATATTTGTTAGGATCAACATTAAATATTCTCTGATTCAAGATGAGAGCAAGACAACGATTCACAGCAAGATTCTGTGGCCCTGATTTGAAACGTTAACTCTATTTCCTCTTCACAGGCCTTTCCAGACCTGCTGAGGTTCACCAGCAACTTCCAAGATCTTCATAGTTCACTTATATTTGCTAGAAGCAGTGTATGATCATATGCAGTGGCCTATTGCCTGCAAAATAAATATGTTCAAGATGTACACCTTTTTTTGAATTACCCAGAAGCTTTATGAGCTTTTCCCCTGTTACTTTCTTCACAACATCATCTCAGTCAGTCAACTGCCTCACAGTGTCAGGGACCTGGGTTCGATTCCAGCCTCGGGTGTCTGTGTGGAGTTTGCACATACTCCCCATGTCTGTATGGGTTTGCTGCGGTTTCCTCCCACAATCCAAAGATGCGTCAGTTCGGTGAATTGGCTTCGCTAAATTGCCCATGGAATTCAGGGATGTGCTTGCTAGGTGCATTAGTCAGGGATAAATATAGGGTAGGGGAATGGGTCTAGGTGGGTTACTCTTTGGAGTGTCTGTGTGGCCAAAGGGCCTGTTTCCACACTATGGGATTCTAAAAACAAAGTCAACTTACCATCCAGCTAGCACCCTTGATTCCTTTAGTATAAATTGTCCTGATTGTTTGAATTTTGACAGTCTTGCATTTGTCCTGATGAGTGCAAGAGAGAAAGCTTCAACATGTCTCTCTTTTCAGTAACTGCAATCACCTTCCTTAGCTGCCAACATTGGTCTTTTCATATCTACCACAGACAGCAGAATCCTTACTTCACTCCATACACTACCATGCCTATTGAGCCTCCTAAACTTGCCTGAACACAGAGGTGTGATAGAGATTGGCAAGTCAACAGAGCAGGATGGGATTGAGCCTTTGTAACCCATTCTAAAGCAGAGCACACCAATGCTCCAGACTGGTGCATGAATCATTGACCAAGATTTGGTTCAAACTGACCCACTACCTCAGTCTAGCTCAATGGCATTGTTTACAGATATCACAAAAATACCCTAATGCTAATGCAATTCAGTAGCTGAGTCCATCTGCTTTCTTTCTCTCCCTCAGCATATCTGAAAGAATTTAATTTCGACCATTCATTTAGTTACACATATATGAATTACACACAGCTGCATGGGACATTTGAAGTTTCTGATTCTGCCAAGATTCAAAATTAAATCCACAGAATTATCTCTCTATGATACTCAAGAGACTGCACCATAGAAGGATGAGAAACAGATGCTCCCACATAATTTCCAAAATACTAAGGCTGTAATATCATTTTGAAACATCTTGTGATTTGTCTAATGGAAAATCAATGAAGAGAGCGGAAGTAAATCAGAGCACGCATCAACCCACACTGTTCGACTGCTGCATTAGCACATACCTGGGAAATTAGTAGTCACTCTGAGGGTGGCAAACAAAGACCGTGAAGGGTAGTGGTGGAAGCAGAAGGTGCAAAGTTACAGCAGAAATCCTTTAATTGGAAATATTTGAACCCTGTGCCTCCTGCAAGTACCGAAAGTCCCTGGAGAAAGACGACTCAGGAGCTGCAAGTCCTGACAAGGAAAAATGATGATCTTGGCATATCCTATTGACAGGGCAACTGAACTGCCTTCCTAATCTTTCCCTCTGCCCAGAACATACATTTTTTTGAGTCTGTCAGTATCGTTGTGTAGCAGGAGCCTTGTAATAGGGTTAGAGTTTTAACTTGTAGAGTTATATGGTGACAGTCCATAGTCATTTACTTGCAGCTAGAATCTATTAATTTTCTCATATAGTGTTTAAGTGCAGAAACTGTGCTTTCTGTCAACCTGAATCTAAATGATAGATAAGGCATTTTGCATTTTTATAAAATCTTGAACTTTTGCGATGACTCTCGGAATAACAGCTTGATGTTCAGTGCAGCATCCCAGTGACACATAACAACATCACTAGTAGAGCTGTTAGTGCATCAATAAAAACCCATTTGCACTGCATTCCATCACTTGACATTCTATTTCAAGGTGTTTTTAACAGCACAACCAGCAGAATAGACCCTCTCACCAGTTCATAAAGCTGTGCATTGATTACTGCCTGGATTCCTCAACACTGCAAACTCTCGAAAAACAGACAATAACTTCTGGATTCTGCATTCTGCTGAATATGAATGGATTCCAAATACTGCCATTGCTATCAATGGAGCAATGATGATGAACACCAACAGTTTCCTTTAGATCATGGCTATAAAATACATGAGCCTGTTTAATTGAGCCAGTTAGTCAGCCAATCTGTCTCTCCAATCTTGTTGGTTGCAAACTGGGATATACAGACAAATCAAAATTGCATATGGTAATTTGTAGTCTGACAATAATCCTCAGCATGTTGATTCGATTTTGACAGTGCAATGTCAGGACACTTATGCATCCATGAGAACCTTAAATCTTCAGCTGGTCAGTTTGGAAGCACTCAAGAAAAATGAGGAAATTCAAGAGAAGTTACAAATGAAACACACAGACAGAAGCACTGACAAATACTGAATTTTAGTTGGTCAGAAAAAATTTCAGAGTCAGAGGTCAAATAAAACCAATTATAGTCCAACGGGGATTTTTTAAAATCACAAGTTTTCAAAGCACTCCTCCTTCATCAGGTCATTTCCTTACCTTCTTCGTTTTGAAATTTTCATAATTAAAAAGTTTCTGTTAACATAATTCTGAATACAACTGGACTGACATTGCTAATTTCAGGTTGAAGCAGCTCTAAGACAATCCTAAAATGGTCGTTTTAATAAATTACACACTTATACTCAAGTTTCTTCAAAAATGTTCAGCTCAATATCAGAAACCGCAGTGCCATTATGGTGTCGAGTTACAGGAATACTTAATCACTTTATCATCTTCTCAGGACACTATAGCAGATCTTTTTGTTTCATTCTTTCATGGGATGCAGGTATTACTGGCAAAGCCAGAAATTGTTGCTCATTCTCTGTTGTACTTCAGTGGGCAGTTAAGAGTTAACATATTTCTATGAGCCTGGAGTCACAAATAAGTCAGACCATGTAAAGACAACACGTTCCCTTTTCGAAATAAGACCAGTGAACCACATGCGTTTTGTGATGCTTCGCATGATCGCCATTGCTCAGACTAACTTTACATTCCTGATTTATTAATTACACCAACTGCGATGATGTGATTTGAACCCGTGGCCCTCAAATATTAACAAAGACTTCTGGAGTGCTAACCTAAGCACATTTCCACTTTGTCACTGCCCCCCAATATCGTAATGATCAATTAACTCTAAGCCCAAAATAAACATTCGCCTTCATTCTTGATCAATTTCGTTGAACTCAATATTGAGTTTAGAAACCTAAGTAGTGCCATCCAGATTAAGTTCAACAATTTCAAATCATAAACATTTTCCTATTTTTTTCTGTTAGCAACTGTTGATGGTGATTTTGTTATTTCCCATTTATACTTCTTCTAGATGTATGCTTTCACTATTTTTCAACATTGTGCATTGACATATACTTCTGTGATACACCATCATTGCCTTGGCTGTTTAAGCACCCCGGCTTCTACTCAATCCCAGACTCTTTGTTTTCTTACTCAACTCCATATTTAGTTTTAGTTTTAGTTTTAAAACCTTTTAAACCTCCAGCATTTTCCAGTTATGGTGAAAGGTTATCAACCTGAAACATTTCTCTCTCCACAGGTGTTGATCAGCATGTTGACAAGTACCATACTTTTTGTTTTGCAATCTTCACAATTAAAAAGTTGATCTATCTATATAATTTGGAATACAACTGGACTTACATATTGCCAATGTAAACTTATTGAATTGAGGGAGTGCTAACAAAAGAAAGCTGGTCTAAAATGTTTTTTAGACCTCAACCACTGTGGGATATGCGGCACCATAGATTTGACCTGGATTTAGCTACATAACGCAAGAAAAGGATACACTGCGTAAAGGATTGATTCGCATTTAGGTACAAGTTGCCAGTTCAACTTCACTGTGTAAAAAAAATTGCAACTGGGAATCACTGCAGATTTCTTATTGCAATTTTAAAATGAGCATAAGCCATTACATTACAACAAGATTCAGACAACAGCTGGATGAATGGGATATTGTGCAATTACCAGTTTGTGAAATACATTCCACCACATGTATACCTCAAGAACCAGAATAAATGGTAAACTCAGATAGTATAGTGGGTCAACCTTACTTATATTTTTCATTTTTGTTTTACAGTGAGTATTCTGACTGTCTAGAAATCAGATACATTAGTTTAATCTGATAAAGGTTTCTTTTTGTTCATTTCAACCAGAACCTTTAGGCACATACTCAGTCCAATCAGCCGCATCAAAAGGAATTAATACACTTAATATGCTCATTTAGCCAAAGAACAGTTTCAAAAAAAAGTCTTTTGTGCACAGGGTAATCTTCTAATGAAACAAGAGTTTTGCGAACTATTTATGATCATCATACAATAAAATTTGCCCTTCTAAAAATAAACCTTTATTCAACAAGAGTTTGACATTCCATTTAAATACTGTCATGTATATTTCATTCCCTTAACTACAAAAATCTCAGATACTGGTTTTCAGATCGTCTATCTTCCTAGGGCTGATCTGGTATTTTAATGGTGTTCTGCATAGATTAGATTTCTTATCTGAAATACTATCTAAGTAGACAAGTGAAACAGATACTTTGTATTCATCTTTTGATTTTATTTCATTTTTCCCACAGTCATTAAATGTCTTTCCCCATGCTGCACACATTAATGCCAGTCAAGATACCCCTAGGTAGCTAATTATGCACCTTAGCTCTTCGTACAATGTTCAATCCATGGGGATACGAACGATTCTAACATTTCTAACGTTTCTAAACACTGCATAATAGAATAGGAAATCAGATTAACATCAAAAAATGCAGGTTATTTTTCAGAATGATTTGCCTACATCATTCAGTTCCAAGAATACTTGTACTGAGCCTTGGTAAAGCAGTGTACTGCATTTTAAATGCAGAATGCACATCCTCAAAATTGTACGCAATCCAAAATAAGGATCAAAATTAATATACAAGCATTTACTAATGCTCAATGAGAGCTGCGCAGGTAGGCTACCTGTTTTCAATAGTTGCAAACCTGGGTATGCCACAGGTATCACCAGTTTAATAGATTTGACTATCCCACACAAACAGTCCAAGCACGGTTTATATATAATAAACCAACTTAATTCCATTCTCTCCCTAGCAACTGTCCAAGGTTGAAAGATTGTATGCTGAACCTTGGTGCCTTATTTGACCGTGGGATGTGCTTCAAAATACATTTATGAACTTTGTCAAGATTTCTTTTTTATTCCTCCATAATACTGACCGACTCCAAACCAGCCTCAGTTCATCTACTGCTGAAGGCCCCATCCCCACCATATCTTAATTAACTCTAGATTCCAATATTCCAAAGTTTTACTGATCTGCATCTTACCTTCCACTCTACATACACTTCAGTACATCCAAAATTCTGCTGTCTGCATCCTAATTTGCTTTATGTCCTGTTTGCCCACAACCAAGTACTTGCTAATGTACAGTGCCTCGCATTGCAACAATATTCCCATTTTTAAATTTTCATCCGTATTTACAAACCCATCCATGATGCACCACAGGATTATTGTCATTCACAGGCTCTCTCTACCTTGTAGTGGAAAGCTTTTGTGCCTTTGGTTGGAATTAATTTTTTTCAGCTGGATTTCTTCATCTTTCTCTAATGCAAAGTTTCAAGATTTTTCGAACATTCTACTTATTTCAAAGTAAGTTTGACGATTGAATCCTATGTTCTGAATGTGGTGGTTCAGCAAAGTAGATACAAAGGTCCCAAGCATAGCTGGAGAAACTGCAATAGTTATTCAAAGCTACTAAGGTGTGAAGGTCCAGTGAAGTCAGTTCGCTGATGAGTGCAAACACATCTTTTCCTTTCCTCACCAGACCTGGTGTAACGAAGGTTCATAGTGTAGTTTTATTATTTGAAAGCTTATATTCTAAAATGGAAGAACTATGTACAGCTTTAAGGTGAAATTATATTTGTGTGTGTTGGAAGGGGAGAGATGGTTTAGCTTCATTTTAGTTTTGTCTGTGAGCAGTGATTGGGTGCATGGAGATCTGTTTCAGCTACCTGTATTTAAATGACGTGAACAGTTCAGTACAAAAGAGAACAATCCAAAAGAAACCAAATTGTGTGCAGGCTCATTGAGAGAAGAGGTGACAAAAAGCAGAGGGGCTATTTTGAACAGTCTCAAGGAGCATGGGCCTGAAGAGAAATTCTAGGAGAAAGTGAGGACTGCAGATACTGGAGGTCAGAGTCAAAAAGTGTGGTGCTGGAAAAGCTACTCCCATTTGTCAGCAATTGGCCCATATCCCTCCAAAACCTTCCTATTCATCCCATCCAGATGCCTTGTAAATGTTGTAAAATGGGACCAGCCTCCACCACTTCCTCTGGTGGCTCATTCTAGACACGCACTACATTCTGCATAAAAAAGTTACCCCTTATGTTCATCTCAAATCTTTTCTCTCATTTACCTAGTTGATTTTAAACCTATACCATCTAGTTTTGGACTTCACCAACTAAGGAAAACGACCTTGGTTATACACACTATCCATTCCCCTCATGACTTTCTTAACCTTTATAAGGTAACCCCTCAGCTTCCAATGCTACAGGGTAATAAGCTCCAGCTTATTCAGCCTCTTGCTTCAGCTCAAACCCTCCAGATCAGCAGCATCCTTGTAAATCTTTTCCACACCCACTCAAGTTTAACAACATCCTTCTTATAGGAGGACAACTAAAATCATACACAGTATTCCAAAAGTGGCCTCACAAATGCCCCGTCCAGTCACAACATGATACCCAACTCCCATACTCAATGTTCTGACCAATGAAGGGCAAGTGTGCCAAAGGCCTTCTTCACCACCCTCTCTACATAGGGCAGCACAGTGGCTCAGTGGTTAGCATTGCTGCCTCACAGCACCAGAGTCCCAGGTTCGATTCCAGCCTTGGGTGATTGTTTGTTTGGAATTTGCACATTCTCCCAGTGTTAGGGGCATTAGTCAGAGGGAAATAGGTCTGGGTGGGTTACTCATTGAAGAGTCGGTGTGGACTGGTTGGGCCGAAGGGCCTGTTTCCACACTGTAGGGAACCTAATCTAATCTAATCTACCTGTGACTCCACTTTCAAGTAACTATGCACCTGTACCCCTAGGTGTCTTTGTTCGGCAACATTCCCCAGGGCCCTACCATTTACAATACAAGTCCTGCCCTGGTTTGCCTTACCAAAATGCAACATCCCACATTTATCTCAATTAAAATCCATCTGCCACTCCTCAGCCTATTAGCATATCTGATCACGGTCCCGTTCTATTCTGAGATTGTGTGTTGAATCATACATTCTGATATGTATAATAAGGCTGTAACAGTTCATGTTATTCTTGTGTGAGTAATTACCTTTTAACAAAGGAATGCTGAAGTACACCTACAGCCCATTATGAATATGTTCAATAACGGACCTCCATGGTAAACAAACAAAACCTTACAGTCCATCAAGTCAGGTCTCACTCTGGAATCTGACTTGAGCTGTATTCCCATAATTGCAATCATAGAAATAAATATTTGCAAGGGATTCTGAAGTCAACTTTGCACACAAGTGACAAAATAAATTTCCAAATAATCTTGTGGGCTATAGTTAACTCACAAATTTATTGTTCGACATCACAGTCACAAATTGTTGTCAAATATTCTGATCTGGAAAACAAGGTCTTTCTTTTTTATTATCCGTTCACAGGATGCAAGCATTGTAAGCGAGGCCAGCACTCATTGTCCATCCCTAATTGCCCAGAGGGCAGAATCAACCACATTGCTCTGGGTCTGGAGTCACATGTAGGCCAGACCAGGTAAAGATGGCAGTTTCCTTCCCTAAGGGACATTAATGAACCATATGTAATTTTTTTCTGACAATGGTAAACATTAGACTTTTAATTCCAAATTTTTAAAATTTTAAATTCAAATTCCACCATCTGCCATGGTGGGATTTGAACCCAGGACCCCAGACCATTACCTGACTCTCCAGATTAATAGTTTAGCAATAATACCACTAGTCTATCGCCTCCCATAATTATTATTTGTATAAACACTTATAAATATTATTTTAGTCAAGCATAGGTCAAAAGAACAATGTATACCTTCCATGCATATCTGTCTCTTGCATATGCAGGCACAAAATTGATAAATCATAATTGTCCTTTCACATACTATTCAATAATATTCTGTTTAACAGACTTGGAGATGCCGGTGTTGGACTGGGGTGTACAAATTTAAAAATCACACAACACCAGATTATAGTCCAACAGATTTAATTGGAAGCACTAGCTTTCAGAGCACTGCTCCTTCATCAGGTGATTGTCCGAAAGCTAGTGTTTCCAATTAAACCTGTTGGACTATAACCTGGTGTTGTGTGATTTTTAACTGTTTAACAGAGATGTAAGTTAATTACTTACACAATATTGACATTTTTCTCAAATTTGTAGACTTGATGGAAATATCAATACTGACTACCATCTCAACTTAGCCTCAGTCAGTATTCCCAAGCCTCTTTTCCAAACTTCTGTGATTTCTGGCTCATTTGTAACCACTGGACATCAGCTTTAAATATCTTCCATCCATCCATCATGAAGCTGGGGAATTCGACTTGTATTCACTTTTAATCAGTCTTAGATGTGGCTCTTAGAAACTTAGCTAGACCCTTCAATGTAGGATTTCCCAATCTTGTAGAGACTGGCTAACTCTGAGCAAATATTCCTCTCTGTGGATGCCAACAATGTCGGTACTGGGCCAATGAACCAAGAGCAAAAGGTTCCCAAGCTGAACCAGAAGATTCCCAATTCAGGCAGCCGGTTAGGATGTTAGGGCAGTGGATGGGAATGTTACAAGCAGCTGCTAGGCAGACATCAGTGGGGGCAAGTTGTTAGAACAATGACAAAGTTATAAAGTATATAAATTTAAATTCTACAATGATGAGATTGTGAGGTTCTAATTTCTGTGGGTATTGAATGTATAGAATTCTCAATCAGGATGATTTGTTATTCTGTTCCTGTAAACATGGCACTATAAACACACTTTGCAGCTTATGGGAATATTTTCTGAAAGTACAAGAGAAATAATTACATTTTTTACTGTAACTGATCAAGTACTAGAATTTATCTTTCAAAAGATTCACACAATACTGCTTACTCAAGTTGAGAATACAACAAAATTACCTCCAATGAGTCACTTACTTGGTTGAACAGAATATTGCTGTATGGATTATCAATTAAAATGAAAGTCTTGGTCATTATTTTTATTCCTTAAATCAATGAAAAATGCAATGACCCTGGCAAGGAATGTAAACTGATATCACCCACTGCCAAAGAGAAAATAAACTCTGCGGCATGAGCACTCTTTTCACATCTCACAAAGATGTTCACTTCTTGCTATTGAGGGAGTCCGGCAAAGGCTCACGAGACTGATTCCTGATGAAGGGCTTTTGCCCGAAATGTCGATTTCGCTGCTCCTTGGATGCTGCCTGAACTGCTGTGCTCTTCCAGCACCACTGATCCAGAATTTGTTTCCAGCATCTGCAGTCATTGTTTTTACCTACCTGATTCACTAAATGGCACGACTGACCTATGGATCAACTGGACTTATATTTGCTGGCATTTAGATGAATGGAGCGAGATTGGGGGGTGGTGGATGGTAGATTAAATCTTGACAAGACTGGAGGCGCTAGATTTGGGAAGAATCTTCCTGATGTTGTGGAATTCCAGAACTAGGGGTCACAGTCTAAGGTTAAGAGGTAAGTCATTCAGAACCGAGAAGAAGGATTTCTTCCCTCAGAGTCGCGAACCTGTGGAATTTTCTCCCACAGGAAACTGCTGGGGCCCGTTCATTAGATATATTCAATGTGAAGCTGGACGTGGCCCTTGCTGCTAAAGGGATCAGGGGGTATGGGGAGAAGGTGGGAACAGGGTACTGAGATTGCACGATCAGCCAGGATCATATTTAATGGTGGTGCAGGCTCGAAGGGCCGAATGGTCTACTCTTGCACTTATTTTCTAAGCTTCTGTGTTTCTTCTATGTCCAATTTTACAAAAGCCATGCAATTATTTTATTCATGTGTTTCATTTTCAAGGTCCAGTTGTACAGCTTGAAAAATCTATGAAAAATATATAAGACCAAGAGTATAAAAAAGGCTTCAACTCAGTCATTTGGAAGCAAGATACTTTCCTTTTGGTCGAGAGGTTTAATGAAAGCCCCTTCCACCTATTAAATGAATGCAAAAGCTGGCATTATTTGGAGTGAGCAGTATTCTCCCAGTGGTTTGGTTAACAATTCTTATTCAGCATTGCTGAAGGAAAAAAAAATCACATCCGGCTGTGATTTCATCGTGCACTTTGAGACAACCCTCAGAAAATACTAAAAAGTGACTCTGATTAATCTAGAGATGGCCCTGAGAAATGAACCAGAGAATGGCTGCCACCCATTTTATTGCATCAAAACAAGCAGAGTGTGTCTGTAAGTTTTTTCTGGCTGCAAAGATATTTCCATACTTCTATGAAGCTAGATACATAGGTCGCACATACCAAACACAGGCAGATCACATCTAACAGCATATTCCTTCAGCTGTCTACAAGAAGAAAGGTATTACCCGTATCCAACTAGCCCAAGCTCACTAAACTCATAACAGGATCCAAAATTGCAACTACTTTAACAGGACAACAATTGCACCATAATCCTGAGTGTGCAAAGATTTAGGATTGTCAGTTCGGCTTACAGTACTGACATGTATTGGAAGCTACAGATATAATTACACAGATGGTTATTCTTGTCATATGGAAAGAACATGTACCAATACTGCACCTGATTCGATGCAACAAAACAGAAGATGGATATTCTCTGGTTCATTTCCAAGGGTGATGGCTTAGTTAGAGTCAGCGTACATGGGTTAAAGATTGACAGTTAATTGTCAGCAACCATCAACTCACGCAATGCCCATTGCAACAGCATGACCAATGATAGTGCCCTAACTACCAAACAATCAGTACTCACCTCATACAGTATAAATGGTTGTTTTGGTATTGCTTGCAAATTGGTCTGATGAGTACACGAAGAAAAGCTTCAACAAAGCATACCTCTCAGCAACACTCAAGTTCTTTGCCACCAACGCCCTAACAGATTAACTAATCATTCCTTTACTTTGCTGCTTGAGGAATCTCACAAATTGACTGCTGTGTCCTCAGAAGTGACACAGCTATTAAAAAAGAATCTACCTTTCGATATTTCTTGGAGAAGATGTATCAATACAAGTTCTTTTCCCAGACATGGCAATAAACCACACTAATTCTATATGCTGTGTTATCAATCTATATGGAGATTGCTACCCACCCTTTTCGATGGGTGTCTTACACCTCTTCTTCTAATGGCTGGTTTGATGAACCAGTGGTTCTGAAATTTCTGATGACGATGCTACAAACAATGCATTAGTGACGAGGCAATGCACAAAGGAAACTTCTTTATGGACAGGAGGAAATTCAGACTTGGAAGAGTTCTTGATAAAGTTAAATCCATTCAGGCTAAAAATTGATTGCGAGCATCGTTAATTATGTGGATTCAATTTCAAATCGTTGAAAATCTCAAAGAGACCGCATTCCAGGACAGTGCTTCACTGAATTCACCAGTTCTTGCAGCATGATATATGTTCCCAAAGTGGATGCTGGTGCTCTGCCCTGTCCATTTCAGGAAAAAAAGACAATACCACAAAATTCCTTTTCTCTACCCTAATCTTTGCAGCATTTCTGAAAGAGACAGCTGGCAGATACACTGAAAGACAATGTTGAATTTTCAAAGCTTTCACAGCATGTAAAGCTCAGCCACAAAACCATTCAGGAGAGGGACCATATGCATTTGATTTACTAAGTATGAGAAGGAGGATATAAGCAAAATGCCTGTGTTTTGCAAAATAAAAGAACTGGTACAATCCTTTTTTCAGTGAAAAAGACACTGACAAAACAAGCAATTTATAATAATGTAAGCTGATATATTCAATTTTATGAACCTTTGGATGTTACAAATTACGATGCAGATCAGCAACCGTGAAAGTAATTAAAACATTTCATACAAATCACAACAGGTAAAGAAGGCAGCTGCTGTTTATTCTCAAACTAGTTCCATGTGCCTTTATTTCACTTTCTGTCAACTATCTATCTCTCACCTAGATTAGATAGTCTCCATTTCTAATTACTCACTCTGCCCTTTCCTATAAATTCCCAATAGGCTCAGATCCTGAAATCTATGCTAAGTCAAACAAATAGGATAGAGAATTGATTAAATATATAACCTGGTATTAATATTGATCGCAGATGTGGCTATTTGTTCTGTACAATTGCAAGAAATGTAATCATGTCAGACAGAATAATTTCTGTACAAGAATGATTCAGCTATGAAACTAATGCAGGATGCTTTTTTTATTTAAACAGAACTGACATCCTCCCATTTCAAATACGCTGCTACTTTGAATGAGTTTGGTGGCTCAAGCTGCAACAATCATTTCTAACTCAGCTCCTGCTGAAAACCGTCTAGACTGGTCCATAATGTCACATGACCAAAATTCTGCAGCCAACGGGTCAATTATCCATACAAAAGGAATTTCTTCCATATGCACGAAATAAGAGGACCCAACTATAGCAGAACTATGAAGGCTTTATTGTGATGCAGAATATCTAAAGTACAACACTGGGGCTGGGTGGAGAGAATGGGAATCTAATCGCCCTCATGTGAGCAAGTATCAGGCAATTAATTGCCTGTGTTTTCTGAGAACACAAAGACAAGAGAACGTACCAGCATTAATAGCTCAATTATTCCCTTCTGTAGTGCAGTGTAATCTTCACAATATGGGATTTTTTACATTACGTTAATTTGGTCAGGAATTTGATCTTTGTTATAGGAACATTTACTTCAATAAGTATATTTCATAGTATAGCTCATCAACAATTACACACCGACAGCCAGCATCATTATGCTTTTATGTTACACAAATACTTTATTTTGAACTGTTAATTCCAGAGTTCCTGTAGAAGCAATCGCACAATGCTTTTAGTTCAGCACATCCACATTAAAAAGTAGATGTCCAAGGCGTAGTGCCAGAAAATAAATAACTACATATGTGCAATCTTTAAAGTGCAACAGATCTTCTTTGAACATCAGTGGCTGGTGTATGAACAGGCAGTGTGAGTACTGACCACTTCGGTCAGCATCAGAAGGCAATACATTTTGCCTCGTTTTATGTTGCTGGGATACTCTGACAATTAGCAATACCATTGGCACCATGGGTGTTGCACACAAAGATGACCAGGAAAGAGACTGGTTCTACAATTTTCAAAAGCATAGCATTCACTCCTCAAGTTAATCTGAATTTTGTCCATCAGAAATATATTCATATTAACACCTGGGTAATTTCCTGAAAAATTTCTAAATTGATAAAATTGCAAAATGGACATGTCAACAGTATTTCATTATAACTTGGTACTCATTAGCTTGGTTCAGTAGCTGCATTCTCTTGGAGTCAGAATATTGCTGGTTCACACCCATTCCAGCCTTCCACTCACAATCTAGGCTGACACAGTGTACTGCTGAAGCACAGCCACACTGTCAGATGTGCTACCTTTCATGAGATGTTAAACTGAAGTCCTACTTATTCTCTCAAGAGGATGCGAAATTTCCTATGGCATTTTTCCGATTCAGTCACAAGATGTGGGTGCCACTGGCTGGGTCAGCCTTTATTAACTCATTTAGATGGAGAGGAATTTGTTCAGTGTGCACAAGACAATTTTTCAGTATGTAGATGTACCTACTAAAGAAGGTGCAAAATTTGACCTACTCTTGGGAATTAAGGCAGGGCAGGTGACTGAGGTGTCAGTGGGAGAGCACTTTGGGGCCAGCGACCATAATTCTATTAGTTTTAAAATAGTGACGGAAAAAGATAGACCAGATCTAAAAGTTGAAGTTCTAAATTGGAGAAAGGCCAATTTTGACCGTATTATGGAAGAATTTTCAAAAGTTGATTGGGGGCAAATGTTTGCAAATAAACGGACAGCTGGAAAATGGGAAGCCTTCAGAAATGAGATAACGAGTGTGCAGAGACAGTATATTCCTGTTAGGGTGAAAGGAAAGGCTATTAGGTAGAGAATGCTGGACGAGTAGAGAAATTGAAGGTTCGGTTAAGAAAAAGGAGGAAGTACATGTCAAGTATAGTCAGGATAGATCGAGTGAATCCTGAGAAAAGTATAAAGGCAGTAGGAGTATACTTAATAGGGAAATCAGGAGGGCAAAAAGGGGACATGAGATAGCTTTGGCAAATAGAGTTAAAGAGAATCCAAAGGGTTTTTACAAATACATTATGGAGAAAAGGGTAACTAGGGAGAGAGTAGGGCCCCTCAAAGATCAGCAAGGTGGTCTTTGTGTGGAGCCACAGGAGATGGGGGAGTATTTTGCATCAGTGTTGACTGTGGAGAAAGACATGGAAGATATAGACTGTAGGGAAATAGATGGTGACATCTTGAAAAATGTCCATATTACAGTGGAGGAAGTCTGGATGCCTTGAAACGCATAAAAGTGGATAAATCCCAGGACCTAGAGTCGAGATTAGAGTGGTGCTGGAAAAGCACAGCAGGTGAGGCAGCATCAGAGGAGCAGGAAAATCGATGTTTCGGGCAAAAGCCCTTCATCAGGAATAGGGGCAGGGGGCCTGCAGAGTGGAGAGATAAATGAGAGGGGGGTGGGGGTGGGGAGAAAGTAGCATAGAGTACAATAACTGGATGGGGGTGGGGATGGAGGTGATAGGTCAGCGAGGAGGGTGGAGTGGATAGGTGGAAAGGAAGATAGGCAGGTAGGACTGGTCATGAGGGCGGTGCTGAGCTGGAAGGTTGGAGCTGGGGTGAGGTGGGGGAAGGGGAAATGAGGAAACTGGTGAAATCCACATTGATGCCATGGGGTTGAAGTGCGCTGAGGCGGAAGATGAGGCGTTTTTCCTCCAGGCGTCAGTTGGTGAAAGCAAGGTGGTGGAGAGGCCCAGGACCTGCATGTCCTTGGCAGAGTGGGAGAGGGAGTTGAAATGTTGGGCCACAGGGCGTTGTGGTTGATTGGTGCGGGTGTCCCGGAGATTTTCCCTACAGCGCTCTGCTAGGAGGCGTCCAATCTCCCCAATGTAGAGGAGACCGCATCGGGAGCAACGGATACAATAAATGATATTGGTCGATGTGCAGGTAAAACTTTGATGGATGTGGAAGGCTCCTTTGGGACCTTAGATGGAGATGAGGGAGGTGGTGTGGGCACAGGTTTTGCAATTCCTGCATTGGCAGGGGAGGGTACCAGGACAGGAGGGTGAGTTGTTGGCGGGGGCGTGGACCTGACCAGGTAATCACGGAGGGAACGGTTTTTGTGGAAAGCTGAAATGGGTGGGGAGGGATATATATCCCTGGTGGTGGGGTCCGTTTGGAGGTGGCGGAAATGTCGTTGGATGATGTTGTTTATGCGAAGGTTGGTAGAGTGGGAAGTGAGGACCGGGGGCTTCGGTCCTTGTTACGGTTGGAGGGGTGGGGTTTGAGGGCAGAGGGGTGCCTCGACCTCTGTGGGAAACTGGGGAAGAGATTGCTGGTCCTCTTGCTGAGATATTTGTATCGGCGATAGTCACAGGAGAGGTGCCAGAAGACTGAAGGTTGGCTAATGTACATCTCTATAACTCTATGATTCTAACGTAGTGCCATTGTTTAAGAAAGATGCTCAGGATAGGCCAGGGAACTATAAACGAGTGAGGCTAACATTGGTGGTGGGCAAATCGTTGGAGGGAATCCTGAGGGACAGGATGTACATGTATTTGGGAAGGCAAGGATTTGGCTTTTTGAGTGGGAAATCATGTCGCACAAACTTGACTGAGTTTTTTGAAGTAACAAAGAAGATTGATGAGGGCAGAGCGGTAGACGTGACCTATACAGACTTCAGTAAGGCATTCAACAAGGTTCCCCATGGGAGACTGATTAGCAAGGGTAGATCACATGGAATACTGGAAGAATAAGCCATTTGGATACAGAACTGGCTCAAAAGGTAGAAGACAGAGGGTGGTGGTGGAGGGTTGTTTTTCAGACTGGAGGCCTGTGACCAGTGGAGTGCCACAAGGATCGGTGCTGGGTCCTCGACTTTTTGTCATTTACATAAATAATTTGGATGTGGGCATAAGAGGTACAGTTAGTAAGTTTGCAGATGACACCAGGATTGGAAGTGTAGTGGACAGCAAAGAGGATCTGGGCCAATGGGCTGAGGGGTGGCAGATGGAGTTTACTTTAGATAAATGCGAGGTGCTGCATTTTGGGAAAGCAAATCTTCCTACTGGAAGGATGTTGTAAAACTTGAAAGGGTTCAGAAAATATTTACAAGGATGTTGCCAGGGTTGGAGGATTTGAGCTACAGGGAGAGGCTGAACAGGCTGAGGCTGTTTTCCCTGGAGCGTCGGAGGCTGAGGGGTGACCTTATAGAGGTTTACAAAATTATGAGGGGCATGGATAGGATAAATAGACAAAGTATTTTCCCTGGGATCAGGGAATCCAGAACTAGACGGCACAGGTTTAGGGTGAGAGGGGAAAGATATAAAAGAGACCTAAGGGGCAACTTTTTCACGCAGAGGGTGGTACGTGTATGGAATGAGCTGCCAGAGGAAGTGGTGGAGGCTGATCCAATTGCAACATTTAAGAGGCATCTGGATGGGTATATGAATAGGAAGAATTTGGAGGAATATGGGCCGGGTGCTGGCAGGTGGGACTTGATTGGGTTAGGATACCTGGACGAGTCGGACCAAAGGATCTGTTTCCGTACATCTCGATGACTCGACAACTATCCTGGAGAAAATGAGGTGGCAGTGAGCTGCCTTCTTGAAATGTGGTAGACTATGGAGTATATTCCCAGTACTGTTCAGGAAGGTGTCCAGGGATTTTGACCAAGAGTGAAGGAACAGCAATATATGTCCATGTCAGGATAGTGTGTGGCTTGCAGGGGAACTTGCAGGCAGAGGTGTTCCTGTAAATCCATTGTCCTTGTCCAATTAGGCGGTAGAGATTGCAGATTTCGAAGGTGCGGCAAAATAAGCCTTGGTGAATTGCTACAATGCATCTTGCAGGAAGTATACCTTGCTGCTACTAAGCGTCAGTAGCGGATGCTTGTGGATGTGGTATTAATCAAACCAGCTGCTTTGTCCTGGATGGTGTCATTCATGGAGAGGTGGTGGTCTTGCAATATAGTCCATACAGTGTGCGCTGCATTATCTTAACACACTGTACCTTGCACAGATGGAGAAGGCAAAGGATGCTGAGGAGCTAGGAGACTGGCAGCAGTCTCCAGAGGATGAGACTGCGCAGGAGGGACATTGTGATCAACACGATACAGAAGTGGGACATCAGGTACAACTGTCCAGACAGAATGTAATCGACGCCTGCTCCTACAGATTGGAATGGGATAAAGTAACCTTCCATTGACCACAAGTCTCTGGCTCACTGTAAGGTCAGAAGTCCCAGTTTAGTCCCAAAAACAAAAGCTTTTTGTTTCTTTGTTTTTGCTGTAGTTCAATAAAGGTTAACACTCTCAGCTGTTTGAAGGTTACCCAAAGTATGTTGCTAACATGTTGAACATTGACAAGATACCACACAGGGCCTTAGGTAAAGAATCCGACAGGGTTCGAACATGGCACAGTGCCACGGTCAGGTAACCACTGCAGCGTGACTCTTGCAGTTGTAATCACAATGACATCCAAACAGGTAATGATATAACATCTGTGAATTTCAAATTAAGTGATACCCATGCCACTTGTGCCCTCAAAAGGATTTTCTCTTTCATTTCCTTCCTACTATGTGCACGATGAAGGGCTAGTAGTGGCTGACAGAGCTTAACCTGGTAGGCAGCTGGACTTTAAATAAAGGTACTCACAGAGCAAATCCCGGGAGCTCCCAGTAACAATGAGTAGTACATCTGGTGAGAGCAGGATAACCTAACAGCAGTGTCTCAAAGATGTGGAGCCGACATAATGAAGCAAGCAACTGAGAACTCAGTGTGATAACTCACTCAAGCTCATGGGGAGAAACCCTCCATTAAACTCCCCAAAATTGACACTTTGCCAATTTTTAATAAAATTCAGTCCTATCTCTGCCTGCCACCTGCTGGAGTAACACTAAATGCAAGGTGACAGTGGTACAATTCATTCAGTTCTTTTAAAAAAAATTGAACAACATGGAGGGCAAACAACAGGGGAAGGCAGGAAAAGAGAGCCATGCACTTCTCGTTTTCAAAAAAATAAATGACAGAAAATTAATTACAATTACAGTATATATAATTCTTATTAAAAATGTAATCGCCTACTCTATATGTAGTTATTTTGTTCCACCTTGAGAAAACTCTGCTCAATTGTCCAAGGGAATCCTTTAGCTCTGATAGAAAATATACACTTTGGCAAAGACAAGGAGCTAATAGGTGGGACAGAAGAGCTTTAATATTCCAGAGGGAATGCAGGTAACGTAAAAGTTAATGAGCATGTAAAAACTACTGCATTATGTTGTTAAATTAAGCAAGTAGCTGACCTCTGGGGTTGCGTTTCTAACACAAATATACTCATAAATCTTAAATACGAAGGAACACATGTATCCACTAATCCATATAGCCATTGAAACTAAATTGAAGGATCAATAAACCATGATTATCCACATACATTAAGCCTTCAATTGTCCTATGGATTCTCATATTTAATCCTTTGCACCCTTTATTCTCCTAAATCCAACACCACATTTCACCTCAACGCCAAGGGGAGAGAATTTTAAAAAAAGGAATTTGTAACAAAATTGTGTCATTCTTGCCTGCAGCATTCTCCAAAGTACAGCACAGTGTTTTCAGTTTAACTTGCCAAAGCCCCTTCCCACTGCAAAGAAATTGCTCATTGACGAGTCAGTTGAAACAGTGCTTGAACCTTGAACCTATAGATTCAGAGGTGAGAGTGCTGTCACAGAACCAAAGTTGAAATTATTCATTCAATTCAGATCAATAGTGACTGCAGATTCCACAGAAACTGGCGAGGGAAATGTCTCATTTTGACAAAACTGGAGACCACTCCCCTCACTTCAATTCTTTGCTCACGTGTGCATAGAACATAGAAATAGGGCCACGTTTTAAGCACAAGTGGCCAGGTTTCTTTATTTAACTGCTCCTAAAATGTTTACTCATTTTTCCAAGCATTTGTGTGGACCTGTGCACTTTTGGGAACAGCCTGAGAGTTCTTTTGGGAATGTCGTGTCTGCTTCAGAGTGAAAGTGGCTAATATTTTGAAAAGGACATAAGCAGATTTTCCAAAGCCAGCATTTTCATTACAAGAAGCGACCCGAGGATGCTTTGGGGAGATGAAAGCTAAATAGCAAACGTTGAACAGAGATTGAACTGCAACCCCGGTTTCTGAACCCACAGTTCAGGGCACATGACAGGTTTTTTAGATGGCAGATTTCCCAGCCCCACCACCTAACAGTTGGTGAGGAACACATCCTAAGTGAGCAGTGCAGCCCCACAATCATTTCGCATTCCAAGGAGCAATGTTCATTCTTTGGGCAACTGTAAATTAATGTGGGAATTGTATTCATTTTAGTTAATTGTGTAGAAGGAGTTCAAAAAACTTGAATTCTTGTCCACCAGTTCTCTACCCATTTGGAATTATTTGGATTCCAACATTTGGAAAGGTTCTTGGTCTCCATGGCGATTATAGCACCATCCTTTGCGCTGATTACTTACGTGTGATCAAAGGTTTTCTTCCCTCAGATTTTACAATGATCAAACAAAGGTCCAGTGCTCAAATTTAAGGTCAACATGATCAAACCAAAAGTGATTAAAACAAGAAGGCATTCAGCATAGTTTCCAAACTTATAGTACTTTTATGGGGATTCCAATGGTGAACCTTACAAAAATCCTGCCTGGAAAATTTCACTCTGTGGCATAGCAAAGTAACCATGCACCAAGTTTCTGAAAGATAGGACTGAGTGAGGAAGCTAAATGTTTATCTTGGAGCTGTTTTTTAAAAAGAAACTGTTTGGATCATAATTTAACATTTCAAAGTTGCTTAAACTCTTTGGGAGGTAAATTCCAACACAAATAAGATGACTGTTATACAAGCTTGGCTTAGTACAACACGTGATTATGTGCCATAAGTTATGGTAACCATTCAATGTTATGTACATAAACCTGAATATAGTTCCTCAAATGTTCTCCTCTGATGTTCACATTTACATGTTTTAAATACAGAAACTATGCTATTTGCTATTACAAGCTAAACACAAAGCGATTATCGAGTAAACAATAAGTATTTTCAATTATGCACTGTAATAATGTATACCACCCATGTGTCTCATGAAAGGTCACAGACTTGAAATGTTAACTACTTTTCTCTCCATAGATACTGTCAGATGGACTGTGTATTTCCAGTGCTTTACATTTTATATTTTTTTGTATTTTATATTTCTTTGTATTGCTGTTTTTGTACGGTATTACATATTACACATTTTTCCTTGGTCTTCACCTTATCTGCCATTCTCTCCCCCTAAAGGTTCAAATCATAAACGTTTGTTAAATTAGCCTGAAGTAATCTTTAAATTAACTTGAATTGCAAATGTAACAGATTAAACTGATCATTTCCTGCCCGCATTTTTATTTGTTTTGGGTTGCTTGGGAGCCAACATTCTGTTGCCCTAGCACAGGAAAGCATGCTGCCAGCCAAACTTATAGAATCCTGTATATAGCATTCATGGAAAGATCACGAGAGTACTCAAAGCCACAGTCCATCTGTGGATAGAGAAACAGAATTAACATGAAGTTCAGTATGACTCTTTTTTTTAAGTGGACAAGAATTACCTGGTCCCTGGTAAAGAGGTCAATTACCAGGGGCACAGATTTAAGGCGATTGCTTGGAAGGATTAGAGGGGACAGGAAGAAGAGATTTTTCACCCAGAGGAAGGTGGGTGTCTGGAATTCACTGCCTGGCTTGTTGGTGAAGGCTGAACCTATTGAATCATTTAAAAGGAACATGGATCCGTAGTTGATGCATACAGACCAGGTGCTGGGAGATTGGATTAGCATGGGAAACTTGTTTTTTTTCCCCTGCCTGAGGCAAACATGATGGACTGAAGGACCTCTTGCTGCACCCCAGCTATTGTATGATTCTGTAAGTTAGACAATAACATTCTGGTGAATCTGTGCTGCATTCCCTCAAAGGTCAATCCATATTTACTAAAATGTGGTTCCCAGACTGTATATAGTATTCCAGATGTGGTGGAACCAGAGCTTTGTAGTGATCGAGCTAAACATCCTCCTCATTATAATCAAGCCTTAAACATTAACTTTCCATAATCTGTTTTGATTTTATTTCATATGTTGCTACATTTGAGATTTGAGCAAATGGATCACTAAATTCCTTTGGAGGTCCATTCTTCCCAACTTTTCATCATTTTAATAATGCTCCGATCCGTTCTTCTTGCCCCACAATGAATGATCTCAAACGGACTTGTGCTGGAACCCATCTTCTCATCTTCCCCACTCATAAGCTATCAATATCCGTTTGTCATTTTATCCTCCTTTTAAACTACTTATTATACGACAAATCTGTGTGTTGTCAGCCCACATGCATATATAGCTCACTGCTATATTATCACAGACACAAATAATATAGCAAATAATTGATGCCCCAGCACAAATCCTTCTGGGACACACTATCCAGATTCCTTCTCTGTTCTACCACCTAATCAATCTCCTGATAAGGGCAATAATTCACCTTTTAGCGAACAGTTATTTAACAGGGACATTTCTGAATGCCTACTAAAAGTCCATAAAAGTTACATTTATACAAGCTGCTTTGTACACGACATTAACTACTTGGTCAAAAAGAATAAATTTGGTTTGTTACACATGACATACACTTGATGCTCCCACATTGGCTCTCTCTAATCAACTCAAATTTCCAAGAGTTCAGTCATTTTGTCCTTCATTCCAAAAGCTTCCCTTCTAACAGATATCAGACAAACAGATCTCTGAGAGTGTTTACTTGTTATCTTCCTTAAATGAGGGAGTTATATTTATAACTTAGAAATCAAGAGAAGGCAATTCTTGTATTAAAAGAATGCTTTGGAAGATTATGTTTAAAATCACACAACACCAGATTATAGTCCAACAAGTTTATTTGGAAGCACAAGCTTTCAAAGCACAGTGCTCCAAAAGCTAGTGCTTCCAAATAAACTTGTTGGACTATAACCTGGTGTTGTGTGAATTTTAACTTTGTCCACCCCAGTCCAACACTAGCACCTCCATATCTTGGAAAATTACAGTAAAAAGTGTATAAAGGGTCCTCCTTTAAAATCCTGGAGTGGAAACCATCAAATCCCGAGAATTTGTCTATCTTTAATGCCTTTTTCCTCCACACTGTTTACTGGCTAATGCTAATTTTAGTGAGTTCTAATTCTTAGTTCATTATTAATTTTCTTAGAATATAAGGTATTTTCTCCTCATCCTCCATCATTCAAGATGGGTGCTATTTCTTTATTTCCATTTTTGATATTCTGAACAACTGTTTTAAATGCCCACATTATCCCTGACTACACTGTTTGGCCATAGAGTCAGTCATCCAACATACAAAGTGACCCTTCAGTCCAAGCTGACCATGTTCCCAAAATAAACTAAACTATTCTGACCAGCCAGTGTTTGGCCCATATCTCTCTAAACCTTTCCTATTCATGGACTTTAAAACATTGTAACTGTACCTGGATCCACTACTTTTGTCTGATATCTAAACTGCATGTAAAAAAGATTGCCCCTCATGTCCTTTTTAAATCTTTCTCCTCTCACCTTAAAAGTATGTCCCCTATTTTTGAACTCCCCATCCTAGGGAATAGACCCTTGTCATTCACCGATCTATATTGATTAGGTTCCCTACAGTGTGGAAACAGGCCCTTCAGCCCAATAAGTCCACAACGACCCTCTGAAGAGTAACCCACCACACCCATTTCCCTTTGACTATGGGCAAGTTAGGGTGGCCAATTCACCTAGCCTGCATATCTCTAGAAACTGGAGCACCCAGAGGAAACCCATGCAGACACGGGGAGAATGTGCAACCTCCACAGAGTCACCCAAGGCTAAAATCAAACCTGGGTTCCTGAGGCAGCAGTGCTAACCATTGAGCCACCGTTCCATGCCATACCTCATGATTTTATTAAACTCAATACCCTCACTTTTCTCCCCAATACAATTGTAAATCCTGTATAAATCTTGAAATCAGTTGCAAATTTTCTTTTTAACCTTTCTTTGCTGTTATTTACAAGTAATCTGTCAGTCATAACTACTTTATTTAATAAGTAGCATTTTTTTCTCCTTAGGACTATGCATTTTTCCTGTATTAATCTAACTCCAATTTGAACACTTCCACGGTTCAATTGTAGTTTTATTCAATAATGTTTTTGACCTACAGTCTGCAGTCATCACTAATCGTTTTATCCAAGTTAGTCTTAACACACTGAAACTACATGTTTTGATAAGTTTTCCTTTTCGATCCAAACATTAAATTGAGAATATTATGATCACTGTTAATAAAATGTTATTTACAGTTATCATTTTAACTAAGTCAAGCTCATTTCTAAATCCGGTTTGCTTTGTCCTTTTGTTGATTCTCAAACGCGTTGTCTCAGAAAATTACGTGGAGTGGACTCAAGAAATTCAGCAATTCAACTACCTTGTTGCTCCTATACACATGAAAATTGAAGACTCCCACAAAAACAACTTGATATTTTCTACAAAGAAACTTTAATCTCAGAATTAAAACATTTTACCACTTCGCTGCTATTATGAGGAGGCTTGCAGACAACTCCTGCTATGATTTTCAGTTCTCTATCATTCTTCAATCCTAACCATACAGTCTCTGCTAACTTCCAATTATGCGAAGAAAATCTCTCCAACAATTCTTAGAATAAAATTAACCTTGTAAGCTTTAAATGTTATAACTGACCAATATTACAAATGTTCTTTTTCTTGGACTAAGCAGACTCAAAATAGTGGACACTGGGCAAGTTTTCTTTACCATTCACTGGATGAGGGCATCACTGACAGGATCAGCATTTATCACCCAACTCTAATTACCCAGAGGGCAGTTAAAAGTCAATCACGTTGTTGTTGGTCTGGAGACCGGACCAGGTAAGGATGGTAGTTTCCCTCCTTCAAGGATATTAGTGAACTAAATGGGCTTTTACAACAACCAACACTGAATTCATGGCCATCAACAAATTCTGAATTCAATAAAAAAAATCTGGAACTAAAATTCCACCATCCGCCATGGCAGGATTTTAACCAGGTCTTCAGAACCCCATCTGGGTCTCTGGATTAATAGTCTAGGAAAAATACCTCCCCATCATCTCCCCATTCAAACTATGGAGTTTATTTTATTAAACATCTCAATATTGCTTTGCAGCCAGTGTGCCTGACCTTTAGATGTTATTGTATGAATTTCCTGAATATTTCTCACAGAGCAACTGACACAACTTTAAATGTTTGTAGACTGCAATATGATTTATCCTTAATTCATTCACAGGACGAAGGCTTCGCTGGCAAGCCAGCCTATCCCTAATTGCCCAGAGTGTAGTTAAGAGTCAACCACATTGCCATGGGTCTGGAGTTACATGTAGGCCAGACCAGGTAAGGATAGCAGATTCCTTCCCTAAAGGACATTAATGAACTAAATGGGTATTTTCAACAATTAGCAATGGATTGATGGTCGTCATTAGACTCTAAATTCCAGATAATTTAACTAATTCAAATTCTGCCTTGGTGGGATTCGAACCCACGTCCCCAGAAAATTACCTGGGTCTTTGGGTTAACACTCCAGCGATAATACCACTAGGCCATTGCCTCTCTCTCTCTCAATATGAGAGTTATAAAGTTTTGATGAGTATGGGGAATGTTAGCTGTATTTACTACATTTCCTGCAACACTGTTCCCATTCTCTCAGTTTATTCCAGTCTCGGGTGACTGTCTGTGTGGAGTGTGCATATTCTCCCTGTGTCTACGTGGGTTTCCTTTGGGTAACCCAGTTTCCTTCCATGGCCATGTTAAATTGCCCATAGTATTAGGTGCATTAGTCAGAGGGAGATGGGTGCATTGCTGTTCGGAGGGTCATTATGGACCTGTTGGGTCGAAGGGCCTGTTTTTCACTGTAGAGGAATCTAATCTAATCTAATCTAATCTATCTCCACTACATCACCACTGATACAATTTTTCATACCAGTGTTTCCAACATGTTCTCCTTATTATCCACATTCAATGGATCATCTTCTATCATTTCCACCACCTCCAATGCAGGCTTTCATCAGTAAACTTACCTTCACTTTTCCTTTCAGCATTCTGAAAAGACAGTTCCAGGTTAGTAAGACCAAAATTTTTTTTTTAAGTTACCATCCTGAACTTCTTGCTACTCATTTTCATTCTCCACCCTATCCCCAACTCTAACCTCCCTGTCCTTGGCTTCGACAGTGTTTAAATTAAGGTAACCTAATTGGAGGACAGTATCTCATTTTTTGATTTGACAATTCACTGTCTTCCATGACACGGAGTTTCACAGTTTTCAAATTGGAACATCTGCATACAACATAGCAACAGGCCCTTTGGTCTACCAAGTCTGCACTGATGCACAACACCTTTCTAAACTAAAAATCTTTTGCCTCTATTCAGTCTGTATCTTATTATTCCCTACCTATTCATGTATCTGTCAAGATGGCTCTTAAACATTACTGTTGCATCTCTACCACGTACTCTAGCATTGCATTCCAGACACTTACCACCCTTTATGTGAAAAGCTGGTTCTCTCACATCTCCTTTAAACTTTCCCCCTTTTAATCCAAACCTCGGCCCCCTGATAATTGATATTTCTACCCTGGGAAAATTATTCCATCAGTTCAGGTCTCTCAGGTTGTCTTCAGTCTCCGACATTTATATGAAAACAAGTTTGTCCAATCTCTCTTCATAGCTAACGGCCTCCAAACCAGGCAAAATCCTGGTAAACCCTTTCCGTCCCCATCCTTCCTGTACTGCAGTGACCAGAGCTAAACACAATATTCCAAAATCGACCTAACTAAAGCTGCAACATGCCTTAGCAATTTTCTACATTCTATGTTAGTACCAATAAGGCAAGCATGCCATACACCACCTTGACTGCCTCATCCTCTTGTAATTGAAAACGTGTTGCTGGTTAAAGCACAGCAGGTTAGGCAGCATCCAAGGAATAGGAAATTCGACGTTTCGGGCATAAGCCCTTCATCATTCCTGATGAAGGGCTTATGCCCGAAATGTCAAATTTCCTATTCCTTGGATGCTGCCTAACCTGCTGTGCTTTAACCAGCAACACATTTTCAACTGTGATCTCCAGCATCTGCAGACCTCATTTTTTACTCATCCTCTTGTAATGTCACTTTCAGAGGAGTGTAGACTTTTCCACCTAGATTCTGTTGTATGTTAATGCTTCCAAGGACTCTATCATTTATTGTATAAAAACAGTTGTTCGTGAAAATTTTGGTAACTCCCAATCACAGCTTCTCTGGATGCATTTTTAGTTTCTTACATGACCCATTACCATCAGCTTTTACCTTGTGCCATCACCATTTTTGCAATTTAATCAATTCCTGACTTGTACAATATCACAAAAGTTCCCTTTTCTTCATTCCCCTCTTTTTCCCAACTTATTGCTTGCAAACATTTGTTACATTATTAACATTTTCCGGCTCTGATGCAAGGCTATTGAACCTGAACAATTACAGTAATTGACTCTCCCTCTCCCACGAAGTATTTCCAGCATTTTCTGTTTTACAGCTGCGAAAACCTCTGTTAGTTAGAAGTCCATGCATCAATTCGAAATATAATTGCCGACGACATGTCATCAAATACAACATAACCGCAATCTGCAATTTAGAGAACAGAGGCCAAATCATAAAAACATACAAGAAATAAAGGCAAATGTAAGCCGTACAGCCATTCAAGCGTCCTCCACCATTCAATAAAATCATCATAAACAATTATATTAACTCCACTTGCCCTACCCCATTATCCGATCCCTTGATTGTTTTGGTCTCCTCAAATTCTTGAATCTACTCATTCAGAAAATTCTTGAAGTAGGAAGTTCAAACATTTCACAATCGTTGCAGCTAAGAAATTTCTCTTTACCTCATTTAGATGGTTGAGCACTTGAGTTGAAGTTCTAATCCTTGGTTCTAGATTCTCAGCTAAAGAAAACAGCCTCCCAGCATCAATCTTGTTTGGGTTTCACTGGGTTTTTAACATTTCAATGGGATCTCTCACATTCTTTAATCTCCAATAATAAGGTCTAATTCTACTCAATCTCTGCTTACAGTACTGTCAGCATCACTGTCAGTACTAGGAATCAATCTAACGAATTTATGCTGCTCCTCTTCTAGGAAAGCATATCGTTTCCTCATGAAGGAGATTCAATTGTACATGGTACTCCAGGTGTGGTCTCATGAAAACTCTGTAAAATTGCAGCAAGACTTCTTTACACTTATTTCAACTTTAGAAAGGTTAACATACCATTTGCCTTCCCCCAGACTCAGATTTGTCCCCACATGGAAATCCCTAAAGCTACATCATTATTCAGGAATAAAATAATTTGAAAAATTGGTCCTTAAGAAACTGGACTGGAAGGGAAATAATTGGGTCTATAGGAAAAGGATTGAAATCAGAACAGTGCTGAAACAGTGGAAAAATTGAGGATGCAGGAATGAAGGGAGACCATTGTTAAGGGTGCGATGGTCATGAACATAAAGGAATAGTTACAAGAGCTAGGTAATTCAGCAAGGTCTGATTTTTTTTACATGAATGGAAAATTCTACCACATGCCTTACAGGGCAAGCAGACCTCTTACATGGAATATTATCCCAAAATAGATTGTAAATTTTGTATTGTTTAATTATTATATTAATGAATACCTTCTACACAGATGCATTGTTATTACGGTTCAGAAACGGCACGTTCAATAGATTGTATAATCTTGTAAAATAGTCTTCCTTGTTTGTCAATGCATTTTGTTAATACGCATGTCCTTGTTATACCTTCTCATCTGTGTTAAATTTAGGTTTACTTATAGAGTAAATTATTTGCTTAAAATGATAACAACCTGAGGATTGGGAACTATGCATACTGTTTGCTCTGGCGCAGATGTGTCTGGATCGACAAAGTCAATATTTGCTTTACTTCATCAAAACATCATCATTGACAAAGACAGTGTACTTAAATCACGTCGCCTGCATTTTGCTGATATCTAGTGCTGTGCCCCACCAACACAGTAGGGCAGGGAAGAGATTGATGAGATGTGATCCCAGCTTGCTGGAGAAATGTTCTAAAGCAATAATTGCTAGGTGTACATGGGCTTGGAACATTAACTCTGCTTTCTCTCCACAGATGCTGCCAGACATGCTGAGTTTTTCCAGCAGTTTCTGTTTTTATTTTTGAAAGAAATATGGCCTGCTGTATCAGTCAAATAGGAGTGGGCTTAACTTCTACTTTGACACAAAGACTCTAATAGTACCACTAACTATTTCCTGTGCGTATACGTACATAAGACATACACATAAGGTAATAAATCTCAATTTCACAAGTCTCTCAATTTAATGTGCTAGTTTTTTGCAAGTACTGGAATAAAGCTGCACAGTGCAAAGGAACAGAATATATTTTATCATGAGTACTGCAGTATGATCACAGATAAAACAAATGATACACTTATGGCAGAAAAGCCCAAATTCTGGCCAAAATATGCATTTGACCTTGTCACGTGCAAGCTCATCCTGCCCATTCTCTGCAACTTTCCCTCATCTCTTGCTAAAGGAAGCAGCACAAACCAGAATTCCCTTCCTTTCTTTCAAATGCATTTTTTTTTGTGGTTTATACATGATAGCTGGGGTGGGCAACTGTCTTTCAGAGAGTCACATTGCAGCTCATTCAAAACAAATGCCTAATGAATAGGGAAGATAAGATAGGAAAAATATTAAAAACAAAAACACACTCTGTTGCAATTATCACTTCAATATTCCTAGATCAGAATCCAAGCTTTTCCTGTATACTCCAAAACTTCTCTATGCATTTTTCCTGCAACTCCTTCATTTTCCTGTATGTTTCCTGTATACACCCATAAATGAAAGCACACCAAGAAAGTCCGGAAATTCAGAGATTGCTTTACTCTTTGCTTCACAGTTTAAAAAAAAAGATGAGAAAAGCAAACAATTGCACTGGGGTTTTGACTGAGCAGTACAAACAGCTCGCAGAATAATACAAAAGTGTGGAAATACAAGATACAATATTTTGAAGTTATTAAAAGAAAGTTCTCAAAATTACTGAAACATAATTGAAACGAAGGAGAGGAATTGATTGGCGGAGAAGAAAATGCGTTCCAGATTGCCTGTCAATGATCAGGGGATTCACAAGTAACTGCTTGAAAAACACTAAACGGAAGCAGGAGAGGAAAAGGTTTTCGCCAGTCCTGGAGAAATTATGACCTTTCAAACAAAGCTGTGAAAAAGAAAAAGGAATCAAGGAATAAAATGAATTGTGTAATATGTAGGAGTTAGGCTGGTCAAAGATGTTTGGTGCACCCTGTCTTACATATAGGATGGATGGCGCAGAAGAGAAACTTATGAAACAGCAGTATGCGCATTCATCATCTCTCCATAGGAGTATAAACAATTCATTGACAACATTCTGTCTTTTACTGCCAAGACATTCACTGTAACATTCAGAAGAGTTGAGTAAGGTTTAAACAAACCTCCGAACTGAAAATCAAGACCAACTGCATTCAAAATTATTAAAGACATTAGCTTTAGAAACAATGGACAAATGGAAGAGTCTGTTGTTGTGCTGTACATCTCTGAATCTGAAAAGCTAGTTTGCTGCAGGAATTGAATAAAAATATTTGATGTTTATCAAGTCCCAATGTCACTTAAGCCACAATGAAAACATCAAAGGATAGCAGATTATTCTCCAACATTTCTATATTGTGCTTCAAAAGGAAGATTACAACAGTTCCCTTGTTGAATGCAGACTGCATACAACACTTATGCCATGGTCAAGAAACAAGGAGAGGCAATGTCTTATTTAATGTGCAGCAGTCAACCTTAATTAACTAAACGGTGCATACTAAAGGGATTGAAAGCCCACTCCAGCTACCTTCTGAAACAAAACACAATATATTCTCTGACCATTCTTCTCTCATCAGATGAAGGAACATTCTCAACAGGATGCAGCAACATTTGCCAGAAGCTTGGTTTCTAAACCATTAGAACATAGAAAAACACAGCGCAGTACAGGCCCTTCGGCCCTCGATGTTGCACCGATTCAAGCCCACCATCCTCCATATGCCTATCTAATGCCCGTTTAAATGCCCATAAAGAGGGAGAGTCCACCACTGTTACTGGCAGGGCATTCCATGAACTCACGATTCACTGAGTAAAGAATCTGCCCCTAAAATCTGTCCGATACCTACCACCCCTTAATTTAAGCTATATGTTGGTATTGCCATCTGTACCTAAACTCTGGTCAGTAAATAACCATTTCAGCTGAATCGAGTTAACGTATTCTTACAACATTGTCCTTTCGCAATATTACTTGTGCCAGCACAGAAGCAATTAACTGTTGAGACTCAGGGTGAGGCAAGGTGGGCACTACATTTTAAAAGGATTCTACAGCAGAAAACACAGCATGAGATCATCTTATATTACAATGGGATGTTATTTTTATACTTCTCCTTTCAATCTATTTATATCCACTCAAGATTATACAACAAAAACTGAGAACAAAAAAATAAAATCAAGGCACAGAAGATCATCATTCTGCTTATCTTGCGTTGGTGCTTTTAACCATCGATTGTGATCCTATCTTCCTGTACTCGCTTCACATCTCTTTATATTCTTCTTTTGCGTAAAATACTCAACTATCTCCTTTTTAAACGATATCATTTCTGTGGTGTAATATTCATGTTCCAGGATGGCATATTTCATAGGAGAGAACATATAAGTGGCAGTGTTTCCACATGTCCAAGGTGAACGAGGTTGTGGGTTTGGAAGGTGTTGCTGAAGGAGCTATGATGAGCTGGTGCAGAGCGCTTTATAAATAGGACACATTGCCCACAATGTGTACCGGTGCTGGAGGGAGTAACTGTTGAATGTGGCGGATGGATGCTACTCCAGCAGGCTGCTTTGTCTTGGATCATGCTGAGTTTCTTCAACGTGGTTGGAACAACACTCATCTGGGAACGTGAAGAATATTCCATTATATTTTTGACTTGTATCTTGTAGATGGTGGACAAGCATTTGGAAGACAGAACGTGAGTGTATTCTATGTCTGTTTAATCTAACCTCCCACTTATTAATCTTATTTATTTTGTACTTGGACATCACAAACTGACCTATCATTTTTTTTAAAAAATCGATTGTATTTCGTAAGCTCTTTCATGCCATAGAAAATTTTCTGTCCATTCTTTTTGAACTTAGAGCCTTGCTCTTTGCAAAACAAATCCAATTAGATTTATGTCATGATGTCTACTTTTGGTTTGTTCACCCTCCTCCTTAGTCACTTTCAATCCAAGACCAAGCAATGAGGGCTTTCTTTCTGTTTACCATTAAAGAAAATGAATTGATTAAAGGCTGAAATAATTAACCAGAATTACCGTCTTATTGCAGTTTACCTTAGTGCAATCAGCTACAGCTGCCAACTTCCCTAAACTGCTTGCAAATTTTAGTCTGAATATCTCTCTCTCTCTATTGGTAAACAAGAAAGAAAGAAAGACTATACTCCAATTACATGACAACCAAAACAAAAGCAATGCTTTTCTTTAGTGTACACAAAACATCCTCCTTGTTTAAAGGCACTATATAAATTGCTCAAGGAAGGCACTTGAATGAGGGATGTACCAAGCACTTCAATGACTCCTTGAAGACTTATCTCAAGAAAGGCAACATAGACATCAACCCCAGGGGGACCCTCACTCAGAAGTAACTCACTGAGGGACGCCTCCTGTATGAAGGGGCACAATTCTTTGCAAACTTGCGTCGGCGAGAAAAGTGCAAGAAAAAAGGCTGAGAAAGTAATGCCAGTGCTCTTGAGGCCAAATACCAATTCCACCTCCCAGAACCACTGGTCACATGCAGCTCGAGGATCGGGCTCATCAGCCCCTAAAGGACCCAAAGAAACCATGACCAGTGACAGGGAGTTACCTGGGTGGACAATCACACTCGCCAGCGAGTGATTGCTGATGACAAGAACAAAATAAATGCAAGATTATGTAATAATGAATAGACCACTCCTGTTCTTTTCTGTGTCACCTGAAAATATTGTATCCAGCAATATGTAGCTCGGCCTCACCCCAAATGACCTTCATCAAGATGATAATATAATTTTTGTATTCAAATTAGAAGCACCAGTTCTCTTATATACCAGTATTAGAAATGGTGAGTTGTACTTCCTGGCATCCTTTTCAATATAATTTTTTTGCTTTTCTTATTAATGTCTATCCTTTGCAAGTTATCTTTCATAAAATTAAGTTTACACTGATTCATTTCACTAGGATTTATCCATTGTCAATTGCTTTATAGTTTAAATCCTCCCACTGCTCTGTTTACTCTCTCTGTACAATAACATCAGTACTCTCAGAATCTCAATAAAACTGTGTCAGAGTTTCTATTAGCCCAAACTTCTGTCCATTGCCTTAAAATAAATCTAAAAGCCTCTGAACTACATCGCACCAAAACTTGTGTTAAACCTAACCTTTTTCTCCCTAACCTGTCAAGCTGATAGGAGAGAATGGAGTACAACTGACAATAAAGCTAATTCTATTCAATTCAGAATGTAATTCTAAATTTATTGTGTTGATGTCTTGCTCTTTAATCTCACAAAATTACCAAATTCCCCTTTCAATAACTTTAAGCTGGTTGAAAAATGAATCTTGTTTTCAGAAATCTGATCCCTTGTTTGAATAATTTTCTCAATTTGCTCGGTTGCTTCCCTTCATTCCAACACAGTTCAGGAAGGTTGAAGCAATATTGGCCTTTCTCGATTCCATCATTTCCTCACACTGCTAACTACTGACTACACAATCAAAGTTAATAATTACAGAGGTCACAACTCTCTCCCTCAGATGTCATTGGCATCCGACCTCTGCACATGATGATGGGCATGCAACAACTCAAATGTTAGGTATGGCCCAGCAGCTTAATCTGGTGCACTTCTGCGAAGAGCTGAAGAAAGCTTTTTATGAAATGCAGGATCCGTGACATGTGTCTCATTTGAAGTGGTTATCAGGTCATGTTGGCAAGTTGTTGATTTTGATGTGGGCACCCATTGCAACTATTGATCACCATGGGGACAGATGCTAGCCCACAGACGATGCCACATTGTTCTCTGATCAGCTACAATCTCCCAGACAGAGAATCAATGTTTAGGGCCATGCTTGAATTCTTGAAGCAGTGTTCTGGGTGTCGTACCTTTCATTTGGCTCCAGCTAACTCATTATAGAGAAAATCTTTAGGAATTTAATCATGCTCCATCCAGAAAAAATGACTAAGAGAACCAAGATGTCTCTGTCCACTGAGTACCAACATACTTGGCAGCTTTGCCCTTAAGATGACTGCCATATTTGTTATTTTGTCCTTCTATGAGATGCCCAGAATGTGTCACAAACAACAGATTAAAGTTGTTGAATATACTTTTCTTCACAGCTGAAAATAAATCTCATTTCACAACCACACAACACGACACTGAAATGACAAATATTGATTGGAACCTCAGTTCAAATAGTTTGGATGGAGTAGCTTTTGTGAAGTGCATCCAGGAAGAATTCCTGACTCAATACGTAGATATGTCGACTACAGAGGAAGCCATATTGGATTTGGTGCTTGGCAATGAAACAGGCCAGGTGTCAGATCTCTCGGTAGTGATGAAAAAGGATAGACTGGATCTAAAAGTTGAAGTTCTAAATTGGACGAAGGCTAATTTTGATGGTGTTAGGCAAGAACTTTCAAATAGCCGAATGGAGGTAGATGTTCTTAGGTAAAGGGATGGCTGGAAAATGGGAAGCCATCAAAAATGAGATAATGAGAGTCCAGAGACAGTATATTCTGGTTAGGGTGAAAGGAAAGGCTGGTAGGTGTAGGGAAAGCTGGATGATTAGAGAAATTGAGATTTTGGTTAAGAAAAAGAAGGAAGCATATGTCAGGTATCGACAGGATAGATCGAATGAATCCTTAGAAGAGTATAAAAGGCAGGAGGAGTATACTTAAGAGGGAAATCAGGAAGGCAACAAGGAGACATGAGATAGCTTTGGTAAATAGAGTTAAGGAGAATCCAAAGGGATTGTATAAATATATTAATGACAAAAGGATAACCAGGAGTAGAATAGGGCCCCTCAAAGATCAGCAAGGCAGGCTATGTGTGGGGCAGCAGGAGATGGGGGGAGATACTAAATGAGTATTTTGCATCAGTGTTTACTGTGCAAAAGAATATGGAAGATATAGAATGTAGGGAAATACATGGTGACATCTTGAAAATGTACATCTCTATGACTCTATGTCCATGCTACAAAGGAGGAAGTACTTGATATCATTAATGCATAAAGGTGGAAAAATCCCCAAGACCTGATCAGGTACCTGACCATAGAACTCTGTGGGAAGCTAGGGAAATGATTGTTGGGCCCCTTGCAGAGATATTTGTATCAGTGATAGTCACTGGTGAGGTGCTGGAAGACTGGAAGTTGGCTAATGAGGTGTCACTACTTCCAAAGGTGGTAAGGAAATGCCAGGGAACTGTAGACCCGTGAGCCTGACATCAATGGTGGACAAGTTGTTGGAAGGGAATCCTGACGGACAGGATTTACAAGTACGTGGAAAGGCAAGGACTGATTAGGGATAGTCAGCGTGGCTGTGTGTGTGAGAAGTCTTGCAAACCTGATTGAGTTTTTGAAGAACTAGCAAAGAGGACTGATGAGGGCAGAGCGGTAGGTGTGATCCATACAGAATTCAGTAAGGCATTCGACAAGGTTCCGCATGGGAGACTTGGTTAGCCACTCGGATACAGAACTGACTCCAAGGTAGAAGACAGAGGGTGTGGTGGAGGGTTGGTTTTCAGACTGGAGGCCTGTGACCAGTGGTGTGCCTCAAGGATCACTACTGGGTCCCCTGCTTTTCATCATTTATATCAATGATTTGGATGTGAACATAGGAAGTTTGCAGATGACACCAAAATTGGAGGTGTAGTGGACAGCTAAGAAGGTTACCTCAGAGTAAAATGGGATCTTAATTAGATGGGCCAACTGGCTGAGGAGTGGCAGATAGAGTTTAATTTAGATAAATGTGAGGTGCTGTATTTTGGAAAAGCCAATCCAAGCATGACTTATATACTTAACGTTTAGATTCGATTCTCTACAATGTGGAAACAGGCCCTTCGGCCCAACAAGTCCACACCGACCCTCCGAAGAGTAACACACCCAGACCCATTCCCCGCCTCCCTACTAATGCACCTATCACTATGGACAATTTAGCATGGCCAATTCACCTAACCTGCATATCTTTGGATTGTTGGAGGAAATCAGAGCACCTGGAGGAAACCCACACAGACACAGGGAGATAGTACAAACTTCACACAGTCACCCAAGGCTGGAATCGAACCCCAGTCCCAGGTGCTGTTAGGCAGCGATGCTAACCACCGAGCCACCGTGCCACCCTGATCAGCATGGACTGAAGGGTCTGGTGCTGAGCTGTACATCTCAATGACTCTATTTCTGTGATAGTGATCATAGTTCCCTGACTTTTTCGACAGTCATAGAGGGGGATAGGTGCAGATGGAATGGCAAAATATTTAATTGGGGGGAGGAGGAGTTACAATGCTATTAGGCAGGAACTGGAACAGATGTTCTCAGGAAAATGTATAACAGATAAATGTAGAGGTTGTTTCGAGAATCCTTGCTGATAGTACTGGATATGTTTTTCCCATTGAAGCAAGGAAGGGATTGTAGGGTGAAGGAATCTTGGGTGGCAAGGAATATAGAACATCTAGTCAGGAAGAAAAAGGAAGCTTACTTAATGTTGAGGAAGCAAGGATCAAACAAGGCTCTAGAGGTTTATAAGGTAGCCAGGAAGGAACTGAAGAATAGACTTAGGAGAGCGAGAAGAGGGCATGAAAAAGCTTTAGCAGGTAGGATTAAGGAAAGCCTTAAGGCACTCTACACTTATATAAGGAACAAGAGGATGGCCAGAGTGAGGGTCGAGCAGGGATAGTGGAGGGAACTTGTGCCTGGAGTCGGAGGAGATAGGGGAGGTCCAAAATGAATACTTTGTTTCAGTATTCACTTCTGAGAGGGACCTTTTCATTTGTGAGGACAGCATGAAAAGGTTGATATGCGTGAGCAGGTTAATGTTAGGAAGGAGGATGTGCTGAAACTTTTGAAAAATGTAAGGATAGATAAGTCCCCTAGGCCAGATGGACTATCTGGCAATAGTCTTTGCGTCCTCACTGTCCACTGAAGTCATGGCAGATGTTTGGAGATTGGCAACTGTTATTCCCTCGTTCAAGAAAGGGAATAGCGATAATCCTGGAATTAGAGACCAATCTGTCTTACGTCTGTGGCGGATGAAACATTGGAGAGCATTCTCAGAAACAAGATTTATGATTACTTGGAAAACCACAGTTTGATTAGCGATGGTCAGCATGGCTTTGTCAGGGGTAGGTCATGCCTCAGAAGCCTTTATGTGATAAAACACATTGATGAAGGTAGACCGGTGGATGTGGTGTACATGGATTTTAGCAAGGGTTTTGATAAGGTTCCCCATGATAGGCTCATTCAGAGCATAGGAGGCATGGGATACAGGGAAATATGGCTGTCTGGATCTAGGCTGGCCTATAGAAGACAGAGGATGGTAGCAGATGGAAAGTATTCAGCCTGGAACTCAGTAACCAGCAGGGATCCAACGTGGGACCTCTGCTCTTTATAATTTCTATAAATGACTTCGGTGAGGAAGTGGAAGGATGGGTTAGTACGTTTGCCAGTGACACATAGGTTGGAGGAGTGGTGGATAGTGTGGAGGACTGTTGTAGGTTGCAACAGGACATTGACAGGATGCAGAACTACTCTGATAAGTGACAGATGGAGTTCAATATGAAAAAGTGTAAAGAAGTGATTCATTTTGGAAGGTCAAATTTGAATACAGAATACAGGACTAAAGGCAGGATTCTTGGCAGTGTGGAGGAACAGAGGGGTCTTGGGGTCCACGTCCATAATCCCTCAAAGTTGCCATCCAAGTTGATATGGTTGGTAAGAAGGCGTATGGTGTGTTGGCCTCCATTAACAGGAGGAATTGAGTTTAAGAGCTGCAAGGTTCTGCTGCAGCTCTGTAGAGCTGAAAATGTGTTGCTGGACAAGCGCAGCAGGTCAGGCAGCATCCAAGGAGCAGGAGAATTGACGTTTCGGGCATGAGCTCTTCTTCAGGAATGAGGAAAGTTTGTCCAGCAGGCTAAGATGAGATAGGGAGGAGGGTCTTGGGGGAGGGGCGTTGGAAATGCGATAGGTGGAAGGAGATCAAGGTGAGGGTGATAGGCCGGAGTGGGAGTGGGGGCGGAGAGGTCAGGAAGAAGATTGCAGGTTAGGTAGGCAGTGCTGAGTTCGAGGGATTTGACTGAGACAAGGTGGGGGGAGGGGAAAAGAGGAACCTGGAGAAATCGGAGTTCATCCCTTGTGGTTGGAGGGTTCCTAGGCGGACGATGAGGCGCTCTTCCTCCAGCCATCGTGTTGCTATGGTCTGGCGATGGAGGAGTCCAAGGACCTGCATGTCCTTGGTGGAGTGGGAGGGGGAGTTGAAGTGTTGAGCCACAGGCTGGTTGGGTTGGTTGGTCCAGGTGCCCCAGAGGTGTTCTCTGAAACGTTCCGCAAGTAGACGGCCTGTCTCCCCAAAATAGAGAAGGCCACATCGGGTGCAGCGGATGCAGTAAATGATGTGCGTGGAGGTGCAGGTGAATTTGTGGTGGATATGGAAGGATCCCTTGGGGCCTTGGAGGGAAGTAAGGGGGGAGGTGGGTGCAAGTTTTGCATTTCTTGCGGTTGCAGGGGAAGGTGCCGAGAGTGGAGGTTGGGTTAGTGGGAGGTGGCCGGGAGTGAAGGTTGGGTTAGTGGGGGGTGGGCGGGAGTGGAGGTTGGGTTAGTGGGGGGTGGCCGGGAGTGAAGGTTGGGTTAATGGGGGGGTGCAGCTCTGTAGAGCCCAGTTCAGAGCACACTTGGAATATTGTGTTCAGTCCTGGTTGCCTCATTATAGCAAAGATGTGGAAGTTTTACAGAGGGTGCAGAGGAGATTTACCAGGATGCTTCCTGGACTGGAGGGCATGTCTGATGAAGAAAGGTTGAGGGAGCAAAAACTTTCTCATCAGAACAAAGAACAGCGAGGACAACTTGATAGAGTGTACAACTTGACGACAGGCAGAGATAGAGTGAACAGTCAGAGACTTTTCCCCAAGGCAGAAATGGGTATCTCAAGGGGGCATTATTTTAAAGGTGATTGGAGGATCAGAGGTTGGCTCTTAACACACAGAGTACTGGGTGCATAGAATGCACTGCCAGTGGTGGTATTAATCGGATACATTAGGGACATTTAAGCGACTCTTGGATAGGCACGTGGATGATAGTAAAATGAAGGGTATGTACGTTAGTTTGATTTTAGAGTAGGATAAAAGGTCGTCACAACATCAAGGGCCAAAGGGCCTGAATGGTGCTGTACTGTTCTATGTTCTATCAGAAGCCTATATCTTCCTGTCAAGAGTCAGTTTGATGTGATTACATGCATATTATGGGATTTGACCAAAAGGTAGAAACTGCCTTCCCCACAAGCATGCAAGTTCTGTGCCAAGAGAAGGATTATCTGTCACTGTGGACTCCAGAAACTACTAACCACTTCCAACAGCATGTTACTTATGTGATCAAGGGTAGAAATGTGACATGCTGCCCCACAACCACAATTTCCTGGATGGTAGAGGTAGCACAGTTACAGCAAGTTGCAGACATTGGAGTGACAATTCATGAATCTTTGACAGTTTCTTTGTGAGTGACTGATGTTGCAGTGTCAGCACAGACAAGCTCCCTGATAAATACATACACTTTTTGCTTTTGCTTGCAATCTCAGTAGACTGACGAGCTTGCCATCTAACCTAGTATGTAGGGAAAGGTGATATTAGATTAGATTAGATTACTTACAGCGTGGAAACAGGCCCTTCAGCCCAACAAGTCCACACTGACCTGCCGAAGAGCAAACCACCCAGACCCATTCCCCATTTCACCCCTGCCCCTAACACTACGGGCAATTTAGCCTGGCCAATTCATGGCAATTTTTGGACTATGGGAGGAAACCGGAGCACCCAGAGGAAACCCACACAGACACGGGGAGAATGTGCAAATGAGGTGGGACTTGAACCTGGGTCTCTGGCGCTGTGAGGCAACAGTGCTAACCACTCTGCCACTGTGCCGTGTTCCATATCTGCTGGGAAAGAAAAGGTTAGAGACATGGAGAAGATGATACTAGCAAGGTAGGGGCTAGGACAGCATAATATATAGGAGCAAAACTAGGCCATTCATGAGTCTAAGTTAAGTCAAGGCTGGTATATTTCTCAAGCACATTTTCCTGCCTTCTCTCTGTAACCCTTGATCGCCTTAGCAATTAATAACCTACCTCTATCTTAAATACACTCAATGATTTAACCTCCACAGGCCTCTGCAGCAATGACTTCCACAGATTCACCACGCTTCGGCTGAAGAAATTCCTCCTCATGTCAGTTCTAAAGGGTTGCCCCTTCCCTCCAAGGCTGCACCCTCAGATTGCACATTCTCCCACTTGTGGAAACATTGCTGGGCCGAAGGACCGGTTTCCACACTGCAGGGAATCTAATCTAATCTTCTCCATGCCCACTTTATCCAGTCTTCTCAGTATTCTCTAAGTTTCAATCAGATCCCCTCCTCACCCTTCGAAACTTCAGACCAATTCTTGTAAACCTCTTCTGGAGCCTCTATGATGCCAGTACATCCTTCCTTAGATATGGGGTCCAAAAATTGCTCTCAATATTTCAAATGCAATCTGACCACAGCCTTATATAGCCTCAGCAGCACGTCTCTGCTCTTCCATTCTAGCCCTCCTGAAAGGAATGCTAAAACTACATTTGCCTTTCTAACTGCCAACTGAACTTCCATGCTAACCTTAAGAGGATCCTGAATGAGTACTTTCAAGTCCCTTGTTTCATTGTGTCTTTGACACAACCTTGTTTCATTTCATTCTTCATCATGAAATTGTCAGAGGCGCTGTAATCAAATTGTCCAGTAAAAAAGGAGCATCTTCGTAAAAGAATGTGTGACTGAGGAGCTCTATCAGCAGTTTTCACCAACTTATTGTTGGATCCTACCCTGCTGACAGTGTTGAATACTTTAGTGAGATATATTTAAGGGCAATTTCCTAATAGACATAAAACTTCATGACACATTGCATTCCTTGGTCAATATTATCCTTAGTCGATTTGCACATTATAGATGACCCAGCTAGGTAGTAGCAGCTGCCAAGATCCCTGAAAGCAGACAGAAATTATCAACTGAAAGTTTATGCTTTGCCTAAACTACCTCTTTGGGATCATAATGCTGTGAACATCAGAATGGAACATTTGAAATAATCCTTTCCAAGTTCTTTCAGATTACATATAGTGGTAAATGCAAACGAGAATTAGTAGCTATGAACACAAGTTCCCATGTCTGTTACAACACTGCTCATAGACAAATTGGCTTTCATAGTGACGTGCTTCGCTCGGTCATGAGTACTCTTAGTAAGCGTGAGCATATACAACTGGGGTAAAACCAAGATTGGTTCTTTTTGGAAGGTTTAAGTTTGGTGTCATTGCTCTGCAATGATTTAGCTCTATTGTGAGAAAGAAAGAGAACTTTGCTCAGCCAACTATTTTACCTCACATGCAGAGTGGAATACTATTTTCGTCCATCATGATAGAAAGAAAATGGAACATGAAAATACTGTAAAATATATATTCTATAGATAAAGAATATCTTTGCAGATGTCTTTTCCAGTACCAGAACAAAGGTTAGTGCTTCCGGTAAGTTTGAAGTACGTGAAAAATGAAAGAAAAGTTGAATGCAGCAATATTATGCTTCTTTAAAAAACAACTATTCAGATGTATGAATAATATCTTGATGGGGAAGTTGTTGCTTTTGTGTACATCTATATCCTTTCACCCAAGAACAGAAATAAAACATTTGAGAGGAAGAGTGAAGGAGCAGACAAATATTTTGCGGATTTTAAACAGGACAACAGCCCATATATATACATAAGGTAAAAGGTCTCTGGAAATGAGTCATAGAGATGTACAGCATGGAAACAGATCCTTCAGTCCAATCCGTCCATGCAGACCAGATATCCCAATCCAATCTAGTCCCACCTGCCAGCATCCAGCTCATATCCCTCCAAAACTTTCCTATTCATATACCCATTCAAATGTTGCAAAAATAGCCTCCACTATTTTCTCTGGCAGCTCATTCCATACACGTACCACCCTCTGTGTGAAAAAGTTGCTCCTTAAGTCCGTTTTATATCTTTCCCCTCTCACCCTAAACCTATGCTCTCTAGTTCTAGACTCCAGGGAAAAGACTTTGTCTATTTACCCTATCCAAGCCCTTCATAATTTTGTAAACCTCTATCAGGTCACCTCTCAGCCTCTGACGCTCCAGGGAAAACTGCCCCAGCCTGTTCAGTCTCTCCCTATACCTCAAATCCTCGAATCCTAGCAACATCCTTGTAAATCTTTTCTGAACCCTTTCAAGTTTCACAACATCTTTCCGATAGGAAGGAGAACAGAATTGCACGCAATATACCAACAGTGGCCTAACCAATGTCCTGCACAGCCGCAACATGATCGCCCAACTCCTGCACTCAATACTCTGACCAATAAAGGAAAGCATACCAAATGCCTTCTTCACTATCCTATTTACCTACGACTCTACTTTCAAGGAGCTATGAACTTGCACTCCAAGGTCTCGTTGTTCAGCAACACTCCCTAGGACCTTACCATTAACTGTATAAGTCCTGCTAAGATTTGCTTTTCCAAAATGCAGCACCTCGCATTTATCTAAATTAATCTCCATCTGCCACTTCTCAGCCCATGGCCCACCTGGTCCAGATCCTGTTGTAATCTGAAGTAACCTTCTTCGCTGTCCACTACACCTCCAATTTTGGTGTTGTCTGCAAACTTACTAACTGTACCTCTTATGCTCACATCCAAATCATTTATATAAATGACAAAAAGTAGAGGACTCAGCACCGATCCTTGTGGCACTCCCCTTGTCACAGGCCTCCAATCTGAAAAACAACCCTCCATCATCTACCTTTGAGCCAGTTCTGCATCCAAATGGCAAGTTCTCCCTGCATTCCGTGAGATCTAACCTTGCTAACCGGTCTCCCACAGGGAACCTTGTCGAACGCCTTACTGAAGTCCATATAGATCACATCTACTGCTCTGCCCTCATCGATCTTCTTTGTTACTTCTTCAAAAAAACTAAACCATGTTTGTGAGACATGATTTCCTACGCACAAAGCCACGATGACTATCCCTAATTGGTCCACGCCTTTCCAAATATATGTACATCCTGTCCCTCAGGATTCTCTCCACAATTTGCCCACCACTGACGTCAGGCTCACCAGTCTATAGTTCCCTGGTTTGTCCTCACTACCCTTCCTAAAGAGTGGCACCACCCATAAGGGTTCTCCCGTACTTCTGTTGTGACATCAGCACAGTAGCTGAGGAAGTTTAAGAAAAATAAATCATGTTTTTTCTGTCTTTTCTATAGCTTTTCCACCGAAATTAGAGCCTTTGAGAGAATGAGATATTGACAGTGCCACATACACATATCAGAGCAATATTGGTAATACTTTAAAGCCACTAGAAGGGACTGCAAAACCTAATGGCAAATAATAAATATTAGATTTATATTGAACAAGTTTCAGCCTTTTGGAAACTGGGAGTCAATTAATAACGTGATGCAGCGAAACCTCCAACTAGATCAAGGGTGTTAAAGCCTGCTACATATCACAGATGGTTGAGTTGCTTGAAAATGAATTACAGACAAAGATTCCAGATTCAGTTCCTGAGTTTGAGTTAATCGATCTCAACTACAACAACATTACCACAACCACCTCAGCACCTTCAGACAAAGATGAAGCAAATGAAAAATAAAAAATCCGCCAGCTTCCCCTTCCTCAATCCATCTCATGTGCCTTATCTGAGTGAAGGGTTAGCTTAGCTATGATGGTCTTCAAAATTAAACCCTTAAGTAATTTATTTTCGATGCGATGTTATTTTATAACTGCCCAATTCTGATTAAGTAAGCTTACAAAATGCAAATAGCCATAGCAAATTATGTGCTATTGCAAAACGTTATATATTTATGTATTTTGTTTTACCACTTTGAGGCCTGGTTTAGATCCCAGCTGCTCCAAATGCATGTAATAAGAATTCTGAACACGTTAATTAAAAACTTTCTATATTTGCATCCCTGTGGGCTTTTGTGGTGCACTGGTAGTGCCCCCAACTCTAAACCAGGAGACCGAGCTTCAACTGCCACCTGTTTCGGAGGTATATAATAACACCTTTAAATTAAGTTTGAAAGTACCTATGTTAACTGAACCCAACCAATTACACTAGAACATAGTCTTTAGCAATGAAATAAAATATCATTGTGAGCAACAATGCCAGAGATGAAACATACCAGTTTTGTAATTTTGCATTTACGTGATTCACAATCCAAGTTGCAGCAGAATTTTGTGAAAGTTTTTTTTGGAAGATCTCTCCATCAGATGTGAATACAGCAATGTAAAAAGTATACCAAATCTTTGAGGTTGGGCCACTAATTCAATGGCTTCATTCTGGTTTGCCACACTAAAAGCATTCTCAAAACTGCATATAATTTGAAGCTCCAAACATCTGCAAGAGGAAAACCACCAGAATCAACCATCTAAATGCAATACCATATTGTCCAATTTGAGACTGTCTGCACATTTTCGAATGCGATGCTAAATCGAAGTAAGGAAAAGCACTTTCAGAGTTTAAGCAAGTTAAACACTATACTCTGGTGATTTGTAGCCATCAGCTATACACATCATATGTTAAGACTAGCTAACTATGTATGTACTCATGATTTTGACACCCAACCTTATTACATTGGTACTTACCAGTGTATTCAAACCTGGAGGCTTTACACCAGCATAAATCATGTTCAACATCAGGAAACCTTATGACAGAGTAAATAGACTACACTGTTTCAAGTGGCAGCAGGCTGGTGAGCACAGAATACCGGTTTAAAGGTAATGATTTTAAAAGCAGATTATTTACTGGAGAGATGGGAGAATATTTTTGAGAAAATTTGGAATGCATTTGGAAGGGTGGCGGATGCAGATTCAACAATACTTACAAGAGGGAGCTGGAGAAACACTTGAAAATTTGGAAGGCTCTGGGAAAAATTCCGAAGAGTGGGAGGAATTGGGCAGCTCTTTTAAACAGTCAGCACAGGCACAATGGTTCAAGTTGCTTCCTTCCACTTTGCACTATCCTCCAATTCAATGACAATGGCCAAAGAGTCTTCGTCTTCTCAAGGCTCTGCAATTAATATTTGACTCGAAGCACTAACTGTTTCTCTTGCCAAAGGAATCCCCAGATCTGCTGACTATCATCAGCAACTTGCTTAACAGATTTCCAGCATCCACAGTATTTTGTTTTTACTGGAGCACAGATGTAACTGGCAAATATGGGGGGGGGGGGGGGGGGGGGGGGCACACCTATGTTCTTCCTGACAAACAGATTTACCTGAAGATTGGAAAACATAAATCTTCCACTTTAAAATCTCATGCAATACAAGCCTTTTCAGTGGTACCAGTGATTTGACTGGAACTGACTGAGGACAAATTGCTGGGACAATTGGTCACTTTTACAAAGATTTCACAGACTTGTGCCAACTTACTTAGGGAAAGTTTCAACTGGGCTGTACAAGGTGTGGAGTAAGGGGTTCATTATAACTTGCCTCTAAGAATAGCCAGTTGGCACATGCAAATTGAGCAGTCATGGTAACATCAATATACTTGGAAATGGAAGCAGAGTCTACCAGGGCTCCAGAAGACCTTTTACCATATTTTGTATATAGTTACGCTTATAACACTCATCAATGTTCACTCGAGCATATCAATCACATCTGAACAGCAATGACTAGACATTGATAATTAGAGGCAAATGGCAAGGAGTGCCTGAAGCGAAGCCCAATGGCAGTTTAGTGCTACAGGTGAAAGAGGAAACTAGCCCAGCAACCCGACTCTGGGAGTATGGCAAATCCTGGAAGGGAAACCCAACAGTAACATGAAGCAGTGAGTGATCGACCTCAAGGCTCACCTAAGCAATGGACCACGGAGAAGAAAACATGCATAAAAGCAGTAAAAATGCAGGAAATAGCTCATTGCAGGAAAGTCAGCAAGCCTCCAGCAAAAGTAAATAGAATCACAGATCACTGGGCTTACAGGCATGGAGAAGAAATTAACACTCAAAGAAATTTGCTAATAAAGACACAGAGTGCAGTGGCTGCCATTAAGGAATCTGACCAGCAGAAAATCAGCCTAGCTAGTTTTATAGAGGGCCAAAAGTACCAAGAGGAAGATCATGTTACAGCAGCAACATCAAAAATTAAACAGAGACCACAGCAATGTGTGTTCCAGCAACAGAAGACAATGGAGGGGATGGTGAATTCTTCCTGTGAGGTGTGACAGGGCTACTGCAAAGTGTCAGTTTCCCAGAATGCACAGTCCCATAAAACAAATTCTGGAATGTTGAGATCATGCTTAAAAACAAGAAAATTCATTTTAAATTGGATACAAGGGCAGAGGTATTGATTCTTTCAGAAGCTTGCTTGCCATGTTTTAAGGCAAACAATTTTCAGACCAACTTTGATTCTGATTTTAATAATGTCTGTGCCCCAAAGAGCAGATCCATGCTAATCTTTCGGAGAATGAAAGAGAGATAATAGAAACCCTGTAGATCATTCCAAATCATTCTGATTCTTTATGAAGCAGAGATGCGTGCATCGTATTGAATATTCTAAAGTTGGCAGACACCAAAGTCATAAGATTCCTCAAGGGTAAAGCAGACTCTTCATTCTCTTAAAGCAGCAGCAACACATGGTGAGACAAATGGCAGTAAAGCTAAATAAGGCACTCAATACAGTTGGTTTGATCTTTCAGGAGACAGTGGTAGAAAAGGAACCCAACATTCATGTTGTTCATTCAGTGGAAGCAGAGGCCTCAGGCCTTCCTGTACACTCGAGTTCAGGGGGCACTGCTTATCCAGTCTCTGGTGTCTCTCTTTTTTTGAGGGGAAATTATTCTTTTGTTCAAGACGGCAAATTGGAGGGAAAGTTATCTATTTATTCACAGAACTTATCAAGGAGATGCAACAACAGCAACTGCAACCACAGTTAGAGGAAGTAAATCTTCCCTGCATAGAAAGCCGGAGAACTACACAGAAGTGGGAATGAGACTTTATTAGTAGCACTACAATAGATCCTTGATACATGATAAAGGATCGGTGAATTTTCAATTACAATCAAAAATGGTGGATATGTGAAGCTTCCCATCAGGCACATGAGCCTGTCTCTTTGAAGTTTATATACTGTATAACTCCGGCATTTTATTTTACCACATCAAAGTTAGATATGCTGTAATGTACAAAGTAAAGAGCTTAAGGACTGTTTTGATGATGAAAAAAGTATTTTGTTAGTGATTGCGAACTTTTACAAAGTTCCCATGATAATAAAGTCACACTTTAGTAATGCACAGAATTGCAATCATTTTGATGAAGGCATGAATGAGTTATCAGTAATAATGCAACATCAACAAGACAATTTGTAAACTACTGGACTTCATATTCAGGTTAAACATCAGATTTAGTAATTAGATTAGCGCAAACATTTCAAATATGCATTTGATTAATGATTATCGCAAAAAGCTTTTTATGGCATCAAGAGTAAAATCCCGCCTTACGCTGTTTTCCATTACCAAATTATTTCTGTAAAATGGAAGAGATGTCAATGTATTTGACAATACTTTGCATCTGACATGTTGTCCTACTTGTTGTTTGAAGCAAGGAGTGAATCAGCGTTCAGTTCAGAGTACTACCCATTCTGATTCTGATCATGATAAATCAAAAACTCAACTAAACATTTTATAACAAAAATAAAATATCGTGCATCACAGGGGCTATGATTCAGAGACTAACTAACTAGCTGCTACACAATGCCATGTGTTCCGATAAACGATTGTGAGCTGCTGCAGAGTTTTAAAAAGATGAGTTGGTTAGAGAAAACCTGGTAAACAAAATGATCCAATTACACAATTATTTAAAAATCAATATGAAAAATATAACGATTCAACTATAGGCTCTGTCACTTCAGCCAAGATCTTCCATCTGGAAGTTTTAATGCAATTACTATTTACCAGGAAAAAAACATATGTTTACTATTTGTACAATGTTAATATGAACTTTGAAAATATGAACCCTTTGCCAAGCCAACCACAATATAGCCATCAATACAAACCTGAACAACAAGGCAAAGTTTCTTAATCTTACTGTTCTTTGACAAATAGGTTAACGCACCACTTCCTTTCTGCTTCCAAACTAGAAAACTGACTAATTAAATAAAGTTTTTTTTCAAATGAATGATTTTTTAATAAAAGATCTGACTCTCTAACAGTCAGACCAGGAAGTCTCGAACAATCCTTTTGAAATGATGACCCTTTTACAGTTTAAGCAAACTGGGCTGACTAAGCTGCACATGTTTTTGGCATTCCTTTGCCAACCCTGGAGCACAGCCAAAACTTCAGCTACATTCCACATGTTCACTTCCCAGCTTTTATGAGACTGCTTCTCATACATGGACCTTGATATCAGCTTGGATGGAAGCCTCTTGTTCACTTTTCTTTCCTCCTTTTCAGATGCACTTTTTTTTGAGCAAATAGGAAAATGAGCTCACTGGCAGAGACAACTGACTTCAGACAATATTGAAACATCATAAATTTGCACATTATTGTGAAAAAGACTGCTTTAAGATATTTCACAAGAAAATGGACCCTTTTTGGCTCAGATTGCTCATCACAGAGTTTTTCAAGTTTGTGAATGCAGGATCCAGCATATCAATCTGCAACAGGCTCTAAACACATACATACAGCTAATGCACTGTTCCCTGTATGCAGAATGATCAAAAATCATTTTCCAAAAGATTACTTCAAATTGCAGAGTTTTAGAAATCAAATATGAAATAAAGTACAATTTCTAGTTCACTAATTTGAATCTGTGCTACCAAACATTGATTTGAAAAAAAGTTTAAAACTTAACTGAAGTACTATTTAGAGAAATTCTAGATGCAACCGAAAAACATTTGCTTTACAGTCCTCGGAAGACAGAAGTATTGTACTACAGAGATGCAAATGCCATAAATGTTCCTCAATCAGCCAAAAAGATCACGAACCAAGGTTGCGCCTGAGAATTATATAGGATGTACAACAGTCCAAAGTATTACTTTGCCTTTTTCCTTCACCCATAATCCATTGCCAGCAACATTTCTTAAAGGTTTTGTTTTACCTGACACCAAAAGGAATTATAATACCATTACAATAATACCATACACCTCAAGATACTGTGTCATGATCTTTGTTACATTTTCACTGAACTATTTAGGATATTATACAAGTCAAACATTTATTCTATCATTTAAGTAAATCAGCCAGCTTAATGAAGAAATTAAAAATGATGTCCTTAACTACTTGAACTTGGCTTTTTACGGTTTGCAATACCATAAACACTCAAGTGAATCAGAGAGATTGGACAAATGTCATGGACCAGACTAAACCCCCTTCAAGTCTATCAAGGACATAGCCGAGACCCTAACTTTTATCTTAATTAAAGGCAAGTGCAAAAATGCTGTATTTCAGGTGTAACTTGGTCACACTACCCTGCCTTAAGCAAAACACACTTTATGCTTACCCTACAGTTAAAATACAAATAAAAGAATAATCGGTATAATTCTATTTGAAAACTTAACAGAATAAAAGATTATTTAACAACAATATAGTAACCTCCTCTGAACACACCCTTGGTAAAAGCAAATTCAATAAAACAGATTATCTCACATGCGATGTTTCTTCAGTCAAGGAGAAACGAACACCATGGGAAAACTCTGGAGAGAGGGGGGTATGGCAGCTTCTACAAGCAACTTCAAAACCTAACTACTGAAAGCTAAACTAAAACCCTTGTTTTGTGGGAACCTGACTCCACCCATTCATGCTGCTTTTATTGTTCCAACCTTTAAAATAAAAACCAAGGCCTCACAGCTGTTTACTTATTGGCTTGGAAGAAACAGCTTGGCACCTTTCTTCAAAACAAAGAGGACCAAATACACCTCTTAAAGCCATATTATTCCTACACTAAGGAAGGAGAAAGATGTAAGATCATGAAATTTCCCAAGACACAATAAGGCACTTGGATACTTTCTTCTCATTAAATTTGCTCCCCCTTTCTGCTCTGTAACACTGACTGTTTATTGGAACCTCTGTCATTATCATTTGGCATCCTCCAGTACTAAGTGATTATTCTTCATTGCTAGCCTGAACAGTAAACACATCAGTTTACCTAAATACAGGCAAAATCACAATCCAATTATGTCTTTGATCACTAAATGTTGTAGACCTGCAAACAGAAGCGTGCATCATTTGCTGACCATTCTCTACCTAAGCTAACAGCAATGCAGACAATAGATAGGAAATAGGAGGGTGCATTAATTACATGGGTCCTCAAGCTCACTCTGCTATTATTCTGCCTCAACACCACCTTCTCACTGCTCCACTGATTCACTGAATACTGAAAAATCTGCCATAAATATCAGCCTTAAATACATTCAAAGATTGGAGCACCCAGAATTCACTTAAGGAGACAGTTTGTAAGCTTTGCAATCCTTTAAGTGAAGAAATTTCACCACATTACAGTGCTAAATGGTCTACTGTGATGGTAGCCTCATGATCCAGATTGTCCAGCAAAGGGAAATAAACTCTCAGTACCTACTCTATCAAGCTCCATCAGAACTTGTATATTACAGCATGACCACCTCTTATCCTTCTAAACTCCAGCCAACATAGGCCTAACTTATGCAGTCCTTTATCTTAGGAGAACGCTCTCATGTCAGAAATCAACAGTGATTTTTCAGTGTGTTGCAACTGTACATAGAGAAACCAAAACTGTGCTCAGAACTCCAGGTATTAGGTCTCCACAGCTAAACTGACCAGACTGGGGACCATAGTGGTAACTTCCTCTGAATGTTCAGCTTTAAATGGTTACTTGTGTTTAATTTACATTATCAGGAGAGGACAGAACTAATAGAAAATGCTTCAAGCACTAAAATAACACTTTTTGAATTACTGTGACAGATAATAACAGTTTCGATATTCTATTTTTACATTAATTCCCATAAATTTGAAAACTCTCAAATATTACAGAACCAATATACAATTGACAGTTTTGACATATACAATACCCTTCCCATTATTGAGTATTTCTTGCTAACTTCATTATTTCACAGCCTTCTTTTTTTGTTCTACCAGCTTTTAGTAGTTTTCCTTCTCTTTTTAAGGTTTCACCCAAAGATTACCAATGCTTTATAATAGCTGATGGAAATTATTACTAAACAAGTCTAACATAATATTTCGAATTTATTACCTTTACAATGCTGGGGTACATGAATCTTCATAGATCAGGAACATCTCATTCTAGGAAGTCTCCTTAGCAAGCTACCACAATGCAATTGGCCCACAACACCACACTGAGAAACAATAGAGGAGCGCAAGGGCGACACAACCTTCTTGTGCACTGAGTGATTAGTCTCTGTTTTTGTAGGAGTATTGGTGCCAGAATCTATATTTTTAAAAAACTACCACAGTATCAAACAAAACATTAGATGGGAACAAAGACTCAACAAGGCAAGGTCCGAAATCAACTTCTTGAGGGCAGTTATTCATGAGCACCAGCAGAATTCACTCACTATCTAGTTTCTGATAAAAGATGTTTTCCCTTTATTCTTACTCTCCTTGGGCTGCTAATTCATATTGAGATGGAGTTCATGAATGGAAGTTGCATGGACTGGGGTGGAAAGCCTGTAAATTGTATATTTTTTACTTCTTTATTTTCTATTTTATTCCTCTGCTAGATTTTTTTCTTAATTTTTCTAATTCATATCAAAGAATTTATACTTAAGTCTCTGTACCTACGTACTTTCATCCCTAAGATGATGCAGTAAGTGGTGACTTGTAAACTTTTCACTGTACTCATGTCAGTACATGTGATTATAAAGCTAATTCCAATTCTCTATTAGCAGGGCAATTGTACTTCAAGTCTTTTGTAGCAATTGATTTAGGATGGCCTTTTGGGGAGCAGAGGTGGGTGCACTTGACAGGGTGTGGGATGAGTGATGGGTTTGGTAACAAGCAACTTGTCAGTAATTGTCACTGGATAGAACTATCAAGATGATTTTCTCCCTGGCTCCTATTTGTCAAGTGAGGAGACATGTTCTACTGCAGGTATATCCAGATTTCCTAAGAAATATAAAAATTGGTATAAAATTTTTAACCTGATCAACACATGCAAAAGGTCTTAGTCACATCATAATATGGTGTGACAATGAGACTGTAGCCTTTATTTGTTTGACATAAATAAATGCAAACAAAAAAAGTCTCCATGTGTCACATGGGTTTTCATCTGCCTTATAGCTCCCACCACATTCAGAAATCACCACATAAAGCCAACCTCCCATCCATGCTCACCATCTACACTTTGTTACTACAGAAAGGCTGCCAACATCATCAAAGACCCCTCCCACCCGGGTAAAGCTCTTTTCCAACCTCTTCAATCAGACAGAAGATACAAAAGCTTGTATACAAACACCAAAATTTCAAGAACAGCATCTTGCCTGCTGTTATTAGATTGCTGAATGGACCTAATTTCAAATCTAATCTTGCTGCTGTGCACTTCCTGTGCAGCTGTAACCTTATATGCCTTGCTCTAAGCACCCTACGATTTGTAGGTCTGCGTTTGTTCTGACTGTGCCTGTACTGCTTGCAAACCAAAACTTTTCACTTTACTTAGGTACACAACAATAAACCAAATCAAAAGCTCTTGCTACAGCTGTGGTGCACACTCAGTACGAGTCACCCGTTTGCCCTGCTGGGAGTCTCTCTAAAGCTGATTATGGGATCATCAAGGGAGAATCCACAGTCTCGTCGCAATCTTTCTCTCGCCCAATGATTGCATCTAAACTTTTCTCTCCACCGAGCCCCCACTGCTTCAAACCAAATTGAAACGCGGGGTCACAGGAGAAACCATAGCTGTGCTCCCCTCCATCACTCCCTGTGCCGGTGAAGGAGGAACAGATCGGAGCAAATGCTACCGTGTCTTCAACGACGGGGTCGGCAGAACCCCATCGTGCAGGCAGCGGTGTTACTGGCTCTGCAATGCCAAGCTCTGACCTGTAAATTAACCCCCCTCCCTCAGCAGAGGTCCAAACGTCGCGATGTGCTGGTACGTGAACGAGTCCAAGTGATGCAGCGCCCAGTGGAATCACTCTCTCCCTCGCGGCGTGTTTGCCATTAAAGGGTCGGGTTGTTGTGGAAACCGGATCCTTGCACTCATTTAATCCGTCAGTCCAGAAGTTCCATCTCACTTTATTCAGGGGGAAAGCTCCAGCGAAGTGGCGAACCTCCCTCCTGCCCAGGTGACCCGTTTGGGGCTTTCTCATAAAAAAAAGAATCAGCGTTGAAGGCAACAGGAGGTGTGACATTATCAATGGGAACTAATCCAGCATCGAAAATTAGCGCTTCAAAATTCAAATTTTCTCTGCTACAGTTCAAAACACCAACCGAGAATGAGCATGCATTAACAGTTTCTACACGATGCACAGCCAATGCTGCATAAAGAAAGCAGAATGCCTTGTTTTGTTTTCTTCCGTGTGTGAGTGAGAACCACATCTTACCTTGGAGATGATCAGCGGCTCCCCATGTTCAAGGCCACCTTTCAGAGTGAATCCCCAGGGAGCACCTCCCTGCAGGAACACTTCCACAGTCACAGGGTTGTGTCTCCCTTTCTGTTTCTCGCCTTTGGCTCTGTACACGCTGGGGTGCATCCTTCCTCCCCACCTCCTTTTTTCTTACATACAGATAAAATACTCCCGATAGATAACACTTCGAAATGCTAATTTTCTTCGCCAAGAAACCTGCCCGGAGGGGGAAAAAACAAAATCCTGATGTCTGCCCGGCCACTGTTTCTCTGCAGAGCCAGTATCTGGATTAATGCACTTCAGCTAACACCATTCCTTCAAACACAACACCATCTCAATGGCAGACTGCAAGGGGCTCGCAGGCATCCCCACAATGTTTCTTTCCTCTCTCCCTTTATGGTTTAGCACAACAATGTCGTTGAAATTCCTTGAAAATGTCAGGAGCGCTTTCGTTTAAATAAATCGTGCATAGATACTTGGAAAAGCAGCAGCCAGCCTGCAGAAACTTTTCACTCTTGATTAATTTACGTGCTCTCCATCCGATCTATGTTTACCATTACAGCCGGGCTTCTGGTGAGAGGGAGGCAGAAGGCGCTTTCCCGTCACTGCTCCTGATGCTCACAAGCCGGCTAGAAGAAATCACAAGAGGAGGGTGTATTCCAGTCACCTGGGGTTGTTTGTTCTTCCATGCAATCTCCTCCAGCACAGCACACAGGTTGTAGGCACAGGGCTAGCGGTGCAGCGTGCTGCCGGGTCGCTGCAAGTTGGGTTTGTGGAGCAGGAAGAGTTGGCACTGGGAGTACATGCTGGAGTCAGTGTCCCCTGTCTGTGGTGGAAGCCTGGGCTCACTCAGCTAGAGCCGCCTCCCCCCTACTGCAGCTACACTTCCTACCAACAGCGCCTCCTCGCTTCACTCCACTGGCGGCTTTCTGAGTTTCTCAGTCGCAACAGCAGCAGAACCTCCTTTTCTCTTTTTTTCCTCTCTCTCCTTTGCTAACACCTCCGCCCTTTGCCCGCCTCTCGCCCATCCACACTGACCAGGAAGTTTGCAGGCACCCGGTCCCGCATGCGCTCTGCTGCCGGCCGGGCTGTGCTGCAGCGCCTCCGGGGGGCGCAATCAATCCGAGCCGCTCCCTGCAGCCTGGAAGGGCGACAGGGTGAAACTAGGCTCCCTGCTACTTTCAGAACCCAAAAGGAGAAAACTGCCGAGCCCTGGGCAATTGACAGCAATAAATCTTACCCTGGGCAACAATCACAGCTCCCTTTCACAGCATCATGTTCAAACAACCCCTTTGCATAATGATTTGGAGGTGCTGGTGTTGCACTGGGGTGTACAAAGTTACAAATCACACAACATCAGGTTAGAGTCCAACAGGTTTAATTAGAAGCACTAGCTTTCGGAGCGTTGCTCCTTCACCAAGTGGTTGTGGAGTGCACTATAACCTGGTGTTGTGCGATTTGTAACTTTGAATAATATTTGATAAGTGTCAGGTCTCAGATGTGAGGATATCGCCTTGCTTCCCGGAGATATCACTCACACCAAGATGCAAAGTGCAGATGACACAAAACCTGCACCTACGATGAACTTTGTCAGGAGTCACACCACACCAGATTATAGACCAATAGGTTTATTTGAAATCACAAGCTTCCGCAGCACTGCTCATTCGCCAGTGCTTCGAAAGCTTTTGATTTGAAATGAACCAATTGGACTGTACCCTGGTGTTGTGAGACTTCTGTCCTTATCCACTCCAGTCCAACGCCTCCAACTTTGAGGATAGCGTGAACGTTCCAAATATTTCCAGGTCAGGAATGAGGAACTTCAGGAGGGAAGAAAGTGTTGAGAGAAGTATTCAAAATCAAGGAAGGGTCTGGGCAGCATAGATAGGTATAAAAGCTGTACTGACTGGAGGACTGATCCAATACAGAGGGCAGGGATTTAGGGTCATTGGAAATAGCATAGCAAATAATTAAGACCTGGAAATGGGCTACCTCACAGTGTGAATGGGGCAGCTTCAATAAAGCATTCAAATCAAGAATGAGCTTTGTAACATCTGAATTGAATGAATTTGACAGGTTTTGGGGGTGGTAATAATGAGCAGTGGAGTTGTACTGTGGATATTTATCACTTGGAGAGTCAGAACAGATATAAGGGGTAGAATGCCTCTTTCTGTTAGAGTCATAGAGAAGTACAGCATGGACACAGATACTTTGGTCCAACAGCCTACTCAGCCTCTCTCTATAGTTTAAATCTTCCAACCCTGGCAAAATCCCTGTAAATCTTTTCTGAACCCTTTCAAGTTTTTACAAAATCCTTCTGATAGGAAGGAGACTAGAATTGCACACAATATTCCAAAAATGGCCTAACTATTGTCCTGTACAGCTGCAACTTGACCTCCCAACTCCTGTACTCAATGCTCTGACCAATAAGACTAGATTCCTTACAGTATGGAAACAGACCCTTCAGTCCAACAAGCCCACACCGACCCTCCGAAAAGTAATCCACCCACATCCATTCCCCTATCCCAAATTTACCCCTAACTAATGTACCGAACACTATGGGCAATTTCGGACAGCCAATTCACCTGACCTACACACTTTTGGACTTTGAGGGGAAACTTGAGCACTCAGAGGAAACCCACGCAGACACTGAGAGAATGTGCAAACTCCACATAGACAGTCACCTGAGGAAGGAATTGAAGCCAGGTCCCTGGCACTGTGAGGCAGCACTGAGCCACCATGCTGCCCACGGTGAATAAGAGAAAGCACGCCGAACATCTTCTTCACTATCCTATCTTCTTTAACAATTTTATGAGGAAGGCAGGCTGATGAAAGTTACAGGTGAATGGTAATGCAGAAAAAATCTGAAGCAATTCATTTCAGTAGGAAGTACAAAGGTGTGCAACATCAAGTGGAAAATACAGTTCTCAGGTGAATGCTGGAACAGAGGAATCTGGGGGTACATGTGCACACATCATTGAAAGTGGCAGTCAGGTTGAGAAAGCAATTAATGGAATACAGTATACAGCAATCTGAACTTTATAAATAGAGGCAGAAAGTGCAAGCAAAGAAGTTATGAAGAAACACCATTCTGGGTATCATGATGGATATGAAGACATGAGATGGAATATAGAATAAAGATTCATGAGAATGGTTACAGAGATAAAGATCTTCAGTTACATTGGTAGGTTGGAGAAATGGGACTGTTCTCTTTGGATAGGAGAAGATTGACTTGAGATTTGATAGAAGTATGCAAATCATTAGGGACAGAGTTCATATTGGGATGTTCCCAGTAGTAGAAGCATCCAAAACTAGAGGGTACCAATTTAAGGCATTTGACAAAAGAAGCAAATGAGTCATGAACAAAAACATTTTTATGCTATGATCCATATGTGTAATGGAATTACATAGCCTGAGGGTGGAGTGATGGCAAATTAAAATGAGGCCTTCAAAACAGAGTTAGATAATAAAGGGAAGATTTTGTTTTTAAAAAAAAGCCTACATGATATGTACGTACCTGTCAGGCAGGAAAGAGATGGTCGTGTGAGGGAATCTTGGTTGACGAGGGAGGTTGAATGTCTTGTGAGGAGGAAGGAGGCTTACATAAGGTTGAGGAAACAAGATTCAGACAGAGCGTTGGAGGGATACAGGATAGCCAGGAGGGAGCTGAAGAAAGGTATGAGGAGAGCTAAGAGAGGGCATGAAAAATCTTTGGTGGGTAGGATCAAGGATAACCCCAAGGCCTTTTATGCGTACGTGAGAAACATGAGAATGACGAGAACGAGGGTAGGTCCGATCAAGGACAGTAGTGGGAGATTGTGTATTGAGTCAGAAGAGATAGGAGAGGTCTTGAATGAGTACTTTTCTTCAGTATTTACAAATGAGAGGGACCGTATTGTTGAAGAGGAGAGTATGAAATGGAGTGGTAAGCTAGAGGAGATACTTGTTAGGAAGGAAGATGTATTGGGCATTTTGAAAAACTTGAGGATAGACAAGTCCCCCGGGCCTGACGGGATATATCCTAGGATTATGTGGGAAGCAAGAGAGGAAATTGCAGAGCCGTTGGCAATGATCGTTTCGTCTTCACTGTCAACGGGGGTGGTACCAGGGGACTGGAGAGAGGCGAATGTTGTGCCCCTGTTCAAAAAAGGGAATAGAGATAACCCCGGGAATTACAGGCCAGTTAGTCTTACATCAGTGGTAGGGAAAGTAATGGAAAGGGGACTGAGGGATAGGATTTATGAGTATCTGGAAAGACACTGCTTGATTAGGGACAGCCAGCACGGATTTGTGAGGGGTAGGTCTTGCCTTACAAGTCTTATTGAATTCTTTGAGGAGGTGACCAAGCATGTGGATGAGGGTAGAGCAGTGGATGTAGTGTACATGGATTTTAGTAAGGCATTTGATAAGGTTCCCCATGGTCGGCTTATGCGGAAAGTCAGGAGGCATGGGATAGTGGGAAATTTGACCAATTGGATAGAGAACTGTCTAACCGGTCGAAGTCAGAGAGTGGTGGTAGATGGTAAATATTCAGCCTGGAGCCAGTTGCAAGTGGAGTTCCGCAGGGTTCAGTTCTGGGTCCTCTGCTGTTTGTAATTTTTATTAATGACTTGGAAGAGGGAGTCGAAGGGTGGGTCAGTAAATTTGCAGATGATACGAAGATAGGTGGAGTTGTGGATAGTGAGGAGGGCTGTTGTCAGCTGCAAAGGGACTTAGATATGATGCAGAGCTAAGATGAGGAGTGGCAGATGGAATTCAACCCTGTCAAGTGTGAGGTTGTCCATTTTGGAAGGACAAATAAGAATGCGGAATACAGGGTTAACGGTAGGGTTCTTAGTAAGGTGGAGGAGCAGAGGGATCGTGGGGTCTATGTTCATAGCTCTTTGAAAGTTGCCACTCAGGTGGAGAGAGCTTGTAAGAAGGCCTATGGTGTATTAGCGTTCATTAGCAGAGGGATTGAATTCAAGAGTCACGAGGTGATGCTGCAGCTCTACAGTACTTTGGTAAGGCCATATTTGGAGTACTGTGTGCAGTTCTGGTCGCCTCACCTTTAGGAAAGATATGGAAGCTTTGGAGAGGGTGCAGAGGAGATTTACCAGGCTATTGCCTGGAATGGAGAATAGGTTGTACGAGGATAGGTTGAGAGTGCTAGGCCTTTTCTCATTGGAATGGCAAAGGATGAGGGGTGACTTGATAGAGGTTTCTAAGATGATTAGGAGAATAGATAGAGTAGACAGTCGGTGACTTTTTCCCCAGGTACAACAGAGTGTTACAAGGGGACATAAATTTAAGGTGAAGGGTGGAAGGTATAGGGGGGATGTCAGGGGTAGGTTCTTTACCCAGAGAGTGGTGAGGGCATGGAATGTGCTGCCTGTGAGAGTGGCAGAGTCAGAATCATTGGTGGCCTTTAAGCGGCAATTGGATAGGTACATGGATAGGTGCTTAAGCTAGGACAAATGTTCGGCACAACATCGTGGGCCGAAGGGCCTGTTCTGTGCTGTATTCTATGTTCTATGATAAAGCTGGGGAAATGGGACCAAGCACTAACACACAGGACTCAATTGCCTTCTTCATGCTGTAACCATACTATCATTCCATTTGTAGAAATGTTGGGCAGCGAAAGGACTTGGCCACAACAAGGTACTAAGATGTGCATTTCCTAAAAGGATCACTCACTTGCAAATACTGCACATGCCTCACTTATCAGTGCTGCATTGGGAGAAGACGCTGGTTACAGTTTCTGCTTTAGATATAATCAGGACCAACATTCAAAAGGTCCTTAATGTTGCACCAGTTACCACTAGTTTCAATGAAAATTTGTTTTAATCATAAATGTAAAATTGTCCATGTACAAACACAATCTGGCAGCATTATAGAATTCAATTGTTTATTTTCATTAAAGATGTATTTCTTGAAGTAATCAAGTGCAGCTTTATTACATCTGAAAATGGGTTTAACACCAACTAATTATATTTAGTGAAGGGCCTAGATTTCCACCAGTGATTAATATGATCTAAAATTCAATAAAACTAGACAGGTTCATTTCATAATTATACAAGTCATTTTCTTAGTAAATTAAGTAGATTTTGATATGAAAGAACTTTTAAAATGTGCCTAATAATGCTTACAAAGAAAAAGAGCTCAACTGGGAGTTGGGGGGGGGGGGGGAAAGAGTTGGTGCATAATCCCTTTCGTGGTCTGGTTTAGGCAAAAGATTGTGCATAATAGAAATGTATTAACTGCATTATTTGCAGTTAACATTTTCTAATCTTTAGTTCTGCTCCATTTACTTCCATCTGGACAACACTGCTATTATTTGTGGAAACAAGTGGAAAATCTATCTGTACATATTTTATGCTCTTCTACTCATTACTGGACACATTGTCATGGACTGCTTGAATTGAAAGCATCTGGCTGCACATTTCTAATGCAACGATAAAACTGGAACATTTTACAGACTGCTAGGTCAGAATAAGAGCCAGGACAGAATGCATCATGGAAAACTAAAGAGGATAAGTAAAAATAGGAGAGTTGCATTCACGGTGCACTTCGATCAAGCGTAAAATGGAAGAGGCTTAGAATCAAAATTTGTAAATATAATTCACGATTATTTCATGACTTGGTGTGCCTGGAAAATTACAAGAGGAAACTCTCAGCTTAACTTGACAAAGACAACTGATTCTGACAGTATGCCGAAAATGGAAAACTCTGGGGTGGATTAACCTAACTGAAGATTCAAAACAGTCAATATTTTAACATTCTAAAAAGACTGACTGTAAAGATACACAATAAGTTGTATGAACAATGTGGTTGGGTGCAATTATTTGCTCGTATCCCAAGACAGCACAAGTGAGGGCACCTTCAAGAGGAAATTGAAAATAAATGTAGGATGAATACAAACCAAGTGTCAGATCAAAAATACAACTTTAAAAAGACAAACAGGTGAAATGGAATGGCAATTTGTTTCTCAAATCCCTCGAAAATTGACTTCACAAAGCTGGCAGAAAGTAAGGGGAGAGTTCTATTGTAAAGAATCAACTAAACTTCAGAAATGGTGACCAGGGAAGTGAAGAATACACTGGAAATAAACATGGCTACTGACACAGCACTTATCAGCAAGAAATCCTTCTAGTGAGAAGGTGTCAGTATAAACTGGGCGTTGAATAAAACTAACTGATATTTACAATATACATGATGTATCTAAATAGTCAGACACATCACTGCAAAGAACTTAGCAGCACTAGCAATATGTGTGGAGAGAGTAACAGTTAATGTTTTGAGTCCAGTATGACTGTTCTGAAGAAGAGTCAATTCAAATGTGAAATGTTAACTCTGTTTGTTCTTCACAGTTGCTGTCAGACCTACTGAACTTCAGCAGCATTTTCTCTTATCTCAGACTTCCAGCGTACAAGTGGAGAATCAAAGATTAAGCAGACTGCTATGGAATGACCTGTGTTCAATGTGTTTGTGTGGGCATTAGATGCCAGTCATACTAAAGATCACTGTGACATCAGGTTTTTAAGCACCCAGGTCCTTTCAAGGATCTACGGGAAACATTCTAGGACAGATAAATAATGCTGCATCAGGGGTGTCACAAAAAAAAACTTTTTAAAAAGGCTGGAGAGTCCGTGCAATTCTGAATGCACCTGAAAAGCCAAGATGAGGTGTGTATAGGATTCAAGTCCATTGAAGGCTCTCCATATGGGCAGGAAACCATCAATTCCACATATCTGGCATTGAAGCTCCAGCCCTGCAGACTGCAGCCTCTAACAACAGCAAGAGGTTTAATTCAATTTATGATCAGTTAGTATGTGACCATGGGAAGCATGTTGTGCAAGTATCCCAGGAAGCACTTACCAGTCACATCCGGCAGCACTCAACTTGTCCAGCTGTTTACACATGTCACACAACACCATGGATATATCCAAGGCAACAGGAGTTCCCCTCTCAAATCATGGCTGTTAACACCTGCTGTGAAAATGCCTAATTTCATGATTCATACATTTTTAAATATAAGTGTAAAAAATTTTGGGTTTGAGAAACTGATAATTAGATAGGTGGGCTACTGTTTGCTTATGAATGGAACAAGTGAGTCTGATGGGTTTGCTGTTTTCCCCAATTAAATGTGAAAATTATTCATGTAATTCCGCTACGTCAAAGAGATATTGGAAAGCAACTGGCAAATAAGAGCAGGTCTTATAGTATTCACACATTCGTTATAGCAACAAATTGATTTGGGAAGGTAAAGTTAATTAGTTTGGATCGCTATCTGGGATATCTCAAGTGGGCCACATTGTCATGGAGACAGTATGCAAGGAAGGCATCCTTTTTCTTTTGGGTTTACCTGTGTCTTTTCCGATCAGCACCATAGTTTTACAAACTTTACAAAGTGGAATAGCTTGGAAGACAGTAGAGAGAAAAAAAATCATACACCAAGAAGCAGGAAGACAGTCAAATCTTCTCCTGAGTTGGAGTGTCCATAGTGATGAGCTTTTAAAGTGGGCTGCCTAGCTGAATGGTACTGGAAGAACATCAAGAAGTTGCATATCTCTAGGAAAAGCAGACATGCTAAGGAGAATCAAGACAAATTCCCAAAAGTTGTGACACAACTTCCTTTGGTCCCAGGAGATGTCATGGAGCCCTCTAAATTCTGTAATGTAAAGGGGAATTCTTGCACGGAATTAAAAACAGAACAGGAAGTGGTCTGGTGAGATCTTCAAGTTTAAAATCTAAATGTTTATAAAATATATTTAGTGTTAAATTGTTTTATTTAGTTTTTATACAGTAAAGTTTTATTTAAAATGTGAAACTTTACGGCATGATTCTTTCAGTTAATAACCAAAAGTACAGACTTCTTTTTAGGAGATGATGCACTCTGTTGAGGTCATAATACACTGTTAGAAACCCCAGTAATGAAATAGAGACTCAATACAATTTCTGACATGACACGGAGAAGCCAATTCGCCTTCTAAAAAATGCAGTGCCTTGCTCTAGGCTGGTTCTTCAGAATGAGCCAGGAAGGGTCTCCACGATGACTGTAGCATCCTTCGTTCTTCACAATCTATCTCAACAGAGAAGGGCACAATGATATAGCAGACTCTGACTGACAACTATGGAGGAAAAAGCAAAAGGAATCAGAACATCAACTTTCAGTCAGAGCCCTGGAGCAGCATACTTGGAAGGTTCATGGGAATCTTATTCAAAGTGATTTCTCCACCATGAAGTTCCTGAAAGAACATGTATTTCCTCCATGAATGAAGGCCCACATTCACATTTCTCCCATACATCACATAGCCTCTCTGTACCCACTACCCCAACTGGCTGAGCAACAGACTGACAATCAAACACATTAGAGGAACACAAGCTAGATTTACAGGCCTTGCAAACTGCATAAATTAAGCAGAATAAAAACTTCCTTCACAATGTAATCATAGTTTACACAAGACCATTGAAGACAATTTCATCTGTACCACCATTGGGAAACTCAGTCGTCTTTCAAGACTATTTGTGATTACTACAGTGAGATTGGGTCCTTGCAGCTGAGCTTGAGACAATTTGCTTTGTATGATAACGTCAGCAGAAAATGGATGAGCTCCTGCAAGCAGGATCAAAGAAGTTAAGAAGTAAGTTTAAAAAAAAGGATCCAAAAGATGGTAATCCCTGGATTATGTCTAATGCCACAAGTTAGTGCATACAGAAATAAGAGGTTCACCCAAAACAATGTGTGTCTGCAGAAATGATGCAGGAGGGAGGGCTTTAGTTTTATGGGAATTGGGACCATTTTTCAGGATGCTGGCACCTGCACACACTGGATGGGCTGCATGTGAACCAGAATGGGGAGGTGTCTGGCCAAAATTAGAAAGGACAGCAAGTGAGTAATTAAAGCATAGAAATTAAAGGCAAGTTAAGGTACTAAGGAGTCTGCAGTCCTCACTTTCTCCTACTAAGGAGTTTGACAAAGTTGGATAGTATTTATTTTAATGCTGGGAGTTTGATGAACAAAGTAGATGAGTTGAAGGCACAAATTAAAATATGCGGGCATGATAATACGTTGTGGTTCTCGCCGAGCTGGGAATTTGTGTTGCAGATGTTTCGTCCCCTGTCTAGGTGACATCCTCAGTGCTTGGGAGCCTCCTGTGAAGCGCTTCTGTGATGTTTCCTCTGGCATTTATAGTGATTTGTCTCTGCCGCTTCCGGTTGTCAGTTCCAGCTGTCTGCTGCAGTGGCCGGTATATTGGGTCCAGGTCGATGTGCTTATTTATTGAATCTGTGGAAGAGTGCCATGCCTCTAGGAATTCCCTGGCTGTTCTCTGTTTGGCTTGTCCTATAATAGTAGTGTTGTCCCAGTTGAACTCATGTTGCTTATCATGTGTGTGTGTGGCTACTAAGGATAGCTGGTCATGTCATTTCGTGGCTAGTTGGTGTTCATGGATGCGGATCGTTAGCTGTCTTCCTGTTTGTCCTATGTTAGTGTTTTGTGCAGTCCTTGCATGGGATTTTGTACCCTACATTGGTTTTGCTCATGCTGGGTATCGTGTCCTTCGTCCTGGTGAGTTGTTGTCCGAGAGTGGCTGTTGGTTTGTGTGCTGTTAGGAGTCCTAGTGGTCGCAGTAGTCTGCTGTCAGTTCAGAAATGTTTTTGATGTGTGGCCAGTCCTTTGGGTTGTGGCATGTCCTCATTCTGTTGTCTTTCCCTTAGGCATCTAATGATGAAATTGCGGGGGTATCCGTTTTTGGCGAATACATTGTATAGGTGTTCTTCTTCCTCTTTTTGCAGTTCTGCTGTACTGCAGTGTGTTGTGGCCCTTTTGAACAGTGTCTTGTTACAACTTCTTTTGTGTGTGTTGGGGTGGTTGCTTTCATAGTTTAGGACTTGGTCTGTACGTGTGGCTTTCCTGTATAACTTTGTGGTGAATTCTCCGTTAGGTGTTCTCTGTACCATCACGTCTAGGAATGGGAGTTGGTTGTCCTTTTCTTCCTCTCTCGTGATTCGGATTCCTGAGAGTGTAGCGTTGATGATCTGGTGTGTGTTCTCTATTTCTGTGTTTTAATGATTACAAAGGTATCATCTACATATCTGACCCAGAGCTTGGGTTGCATTTGCAGTAAGACTGTTTGTCCTAACCTTTGCATTACAGCTTCTGCTATGAGTCCAGAGATGGGTGAGCCCATAGGTGTGCCATTGATTTATTCATATATTTGGTTGTTGAATGTGAAGTGTGTTGTCTATGTGTATATTTCTGATGATGTCCAAGAATTCCTGTGTTGACTGTATAGAGTGTCTGGATCCGTTGATCAGGTGTTTCAGTTTCTGCTGTAGTTCTTTAGCCAGTTTGTGTGATGGTGTCCCTGGTAGTGATAGTATGGGTCTGAGTGGGATGTTTGGTTTGTGTACTTTAGGTAGTCCATAGAATCTGGGAGTGTTGTTGCTTTCAGGTTTCATTCTCTGTAGGTCAAACCTGATTATCTGTCCGTTTTTTTGTAGTTTCCTCAGTGTGTTGTTTATCCTATTGGTGAGCTGTGGGGTGGGGTCAAACTCTCTCTTTTGGTAGGTGTTGGTATCTGCAAGTAGTTGTTGTGCTTTTTGGATGTAGTCTGCTTTATCCAGGATGACCGTCATTCTGCCTTTGTCTGCTGGTTGTATGATTATGTCCTTATCGTTTCTTAGTGCTTTAGTGCTTCCCTCTCCTTGGTGTTGAGGTTATGTGTTTGCCTTTTCCTTGTTATCAGGGGTACGATACTTTGTCTCACTGTTTGTTGTGTCTCTTCTGTCAGTCCATTGTTTCTGAGTGTGCATTCTAGTGCTGCTAGGTCTAGGACTCAGAACAGCACACAAACCAACAGCCACTCTCAGACAACAACTCAACAACTCACCAGGATGAAGGACCTGATACCCAGCATGAGCAAAATCAATGTAGTGTACAAAATCCCATGCAAGGACTGCACAAAACACTACATAGGACAAACAGGAAGACAGCTAACGATCCGCATCCATGAACACCAACTAGCCACGAAATGACACGACCAGCTATCCTTAGTAGCCACACACTCCGATGATAAGCAACATGAGTTCGACTGGGACAACACTACTATTATAGGACAAGCCAAACAGAGAACAGCCAGGGAATTCCTAGAGGCATGGCACTCATCCACAGATTCAATCAATAAGCACATTGACCTGGACCCAATATACCGGCCACTGCAGCGGACAACTGGAACTGACAACCGGAAGCGGCAGAGACAAATCACTATAAATGCCAGAGGAAACATCACAGAAGCGCTTCACAGGAGGCTCCCAAGCACTGAGGATGTCACCTAGACAGGGGACGAAACATCTGCAACACAAATTCCCAGCTTGGCGAACAGAACCACAACGAGCACCCGAGCTAAAAATCTTCTCCCAAACTTTGAGCATGATAACATTGCTGTCAGTGAAATATGATTGAGAGAGGGGCAGAACTGGCAATTCCAGGACATAGGGTCTTCAGGTGAGAGAGGGACGGAGATAAGAGGAGAGAGGAGGCAATATTGATTAGCAGGACAGACAGATGACATCTTACAAGGTCGTCAAATTAAGTCATACAGATAGAACTTAAAAACCAAAAAGGTGCAATCACATCACTGGAAATATAATGTAGCTCCTCCAGTCAGAAAGAAATAGAAGTGTAGATTTGTATGCAAATTTGAGTGTTGTAAGAAGTAATAGCATAATAAAGAATGGGGATGTACAATTTCCCCAACATTACCTCGGATAATCATAGTGTGAAAGTTGTAAAGGGAACAGTAGTTTTAAAATGCTTCCAGGAGAGCTTTTTAAGCCAGTGGTTGTGGATTTAATTTTAAATTATGAAGCTGGGCAACTGGTAGAAGTTTCGCTGGGTAAGTATTTTGCAGACAATGATCTTAACTCCATGACATTCAAGGTTGTTATGGAAAAGGCAAAGGGTGATCCTAAAATCAAAGTTCTAAACTGGAGAAAACGGATTTTAAAGAGATCAGGTATGATTTGGCCAGAGTGGATTAGGAGCAGCTAACGTTAGGCAAATCTGTGTCAGAGTAATGAGAAGGAAATAAGGAGTGTCCAGGGCTAACACGTTCCAATAAAAATAAAGGGTGGGACCAACAAATCCAGCAAACTGGATATTGAGGGATATACAGGATTGAATAAAGAGAAAAGGGAGGCTTTTGGAAATGAGCTGGGGCCTCAAAACAGCAGAAGCCCTATAGGAGTTCAGAATGTGCAAGGGGAAACTTACAAGGGAAATCAGGAGAGCAAAAGGGGGCATGAAAGGATAAAGACAGGTAAAGAAAAACCCTGAATTATTTTACCAGTACAATAAGGGTAAAAGGATTACTAGGAAAAGAGTAAGGCCCATTAAGGACCACAGGTAGGTAATGCATGCTTGGAGCCAGAGTACGTAGGTAGGGTTCTAGGTGAATGCTTTGTCTTGGTGTTCACTCATGAGAGGGATAATGTAAGGGAGAAATTAGCAGAGACAAAGAAGAGAGGTGTTCTGAGTAAAATAGCAGGTTCAAAATGACAAATTTCCAGGGTCAGATTAAATGTTTTCCAGACAGTTGAGTGAGGCAAGGGAGGAAATAGGAGTGCTGACAATAATTTTCAATTCCTCTCTAGCCACAGGAGAGGTATTAAAGGGCTGGAGGACAGCCTATGTCCTTCCACTATTCAAAAAGGGAGGAAGGGATAAACCAGGAATTTACAAGCTAAATCAGTCTAATCTCAATGGTGGGGAAACTACTGAAAGCACTTCTGAGGTATAGAATTAATCTGCACTTGGAGAAGGAGGGATTAATCAAGAACAGACAACATGGTCTTGTTAAGGGGAAATCATGTCTAACCAACCTGATTGAATTCTTTGAAGAGGTGACCAAGTGTGTAGATGAGGACAGTGCATTTGACATAGTCTCCTTGGACTTCAGCAAGGCTTTTGATAAGATCCCACATGGGACATTCTTAATGACCATAAGAATCCAGGGGATCTAAATAAAGAAAAAAAGGCAAGATCCAAAGAGTATGAAGGAAATTTGACTAATTGGATCCAGAAACGGTTGACTGGCTGGAAGCAGAGGGTGATGGTTGAGAAGTGTTGTTGTGATTGGAAGTCTGTGTCTGAGGGGGTTCCGCAGGGGGTCAGTGTTGGGGTTCTTGCTGTTTGCAGTGTACATAAATGATTTAGATTTGAATGTAGGAGGGTAGGTCTTCAAGTTGGTGGATGATTTAAAAATTGGCCAAAGCATTAACTCTGATCTCCCTCCACAGTTTTTCTAGCAATTTCTGTTTTATTGCTGTTGTTTTTGTTGCAAAATTTGGAGTTGTAAATGGTGAGGAGGATAGCCTTGCATTACAAGAGAATATAGACCAGCTTGTTAGATCAACTGATCAGTCACAAATGGAACCTGGATAACTGTGAAGTGAGGGACCATCATCATTGAGAATAATGGCATCTAGGAATCTTGACCATCATGCATCAACTAGCCTCCACCATGTCACATCTGCAAAGACAAACTTAAAAATCTCACCTGCCTTTGCCAATTCATAAATTGTTGAGATGTGAAATTAAAAGACAATGCTTTGGAACTGCCACATCCCGCACCTAACTTGAAGTATGCAAAGACATGATCTGTGATGTTTTGGGATGACCTTTTTTTGGGAAGTGGTGCCATGACCACTACATTGAATTTCCAAAGCAATGAAACCTTGTCTTAAGGAGGCCTATGGTTGGTTTCACTATGACACTGGTGAAAGTGTGAGCAGCATTGTATCTTCTGTGTCAGTCTGAGATTTTGTGAAGTGGTAGCCCTTGCCTCCCAGCAGCCATCCCTGTGTGGTCCAAGCTATGGGACCCTGGGATGGGATGGCACGTATTCTTTCCAAGTGACAGTCCTGTTTCAGCAGATGGTACAATTCAGTGATATTGGCCTGGGCCAACTTTATCTAGAGCTGTTGGTTCAGACTAATGACAATGAGGCGAGTAAGCTCAGCACCTAGTCATTCTTCCCTACCTCCTTGGGGGCTCTTCACCTGCTGCTTTTCCCTCTGGACACTGGGCTGCAGCTGCTGGTGATTGTTTGTTTGATCTGGTTTGCTTGTGACATTTTAATTGATGTCTTCTTCGATGCTGTTGTCGTGTGTTCAATAAGGCCTCAAGGGATCCTCCAAACACAGATTGTACCTCAGATGAGTGAGCTGATAATCAGCGGAGAATAGTGAATAAGTAGCAGTAGTCCTAATCCCCCACAACAATCACAATGAAGCAACTGTTTTGTGTAGACACAGTGTGTCTAGCAGGCTTTGCAAGGAGGCTAATATCATGTCTTGATATGGAGTTTTGAGTGATGTAATCTCATCCAGTTGTATGCATCCAAAATGTTAATACAGTACTACATTGTATCCCAATTTTTATACCAGCAGTTCCTTTCAAGGAGCAATGGTGAATCCAAAAGTCCTTGGCCTACACAGGATGGCTCCTAGGGTTACCCCTTGCAAACGTGATTGATGACACCTTTACAAAATCTCAGACTGACACAGAAGGGAGATACAATGCTGCTCACACTGTCACCAGTGTCATAGTGAAACCGACCATAGATCTCCTTAAGACAAGGTTTCATTGCTCTGGTATGACCTTGCAGCACAGTCTGTTCTGATATAATGCGATAGTTCCGTTCCGTTGTGATCCCTTGATGTAAGAAAATTGCATAATAGCAGCACCATTTAAACCAATGGGACCAGAATCGCTTTATAGCTAATACAAGTAAGGAAAGTTTGCATTCCACAAATAATGGTCTAAATTTTTCAATCATGTTATAGCCAAATCATGTTGAAGAAATGCAGAACTAACTGTATATTCTAGAAAGCCTTCACAACTGGAGCTGATCAAGGGGGCCATGTCATTAGTCAAGAAAAAATAAGGGATCAAAGTCGATTCTCAAAGGATGAGGATCAGGGCATTGACTGGGAGGGATATCCAAGAGACCATGATAGAGCTTTGCAACAGCAAGTGCAAGCAGTCAGACAGAATCTAACTAGGATCCATTTCCAGGAGGAATGACTTATTTCATTGTGTCACTTCTGTTGAACATGGCAAACAAGCCACCAGTCAAGTTCATGTGGACCTGGTCACTCCTGCAGTCCTGGAACGTGTCGGTTGATAAACGCATTTCCTTTTGCTAACAAACAAGGCACCTTCTTTCACCCTTCAACATTTCAAAGTTCATACAGATTATTATATTGTGATGAAATGCTTGAGCAGTGTCGAGAGAGAGAGAGAGAGAGAGAATGTAAATTGCCCTTTGTACACCATCAAGTGCTGATTAGCAATATGCTGCCTTGAAGGGCTGAAAGGTTGAAAAAAATGTCTGGAGTCGTCACTCATTCTATCTTCTCACTCATAGGGTGGGTGTAAGCAGATGATTAAGCAGAGCAAGCTCTACCACATCCCTTCACATCACTTGTAACCTCAGTGTTGTCTATCTAATTGCACAATGCCTTGAATGCAATCAAAAACATACAGTTTCCAATCCTAAAGACTGATATCTTCAAGGAGTTGGCTACTGGTGAGAGATGAGTAATGCTTGGCCATTATAACATCTTTCATGTCTAAAGGAGCTGCACATCATCTAAAATGGGTGCAACTTCATCAAGTCTCATAGCTAAAAAGAGACTACAGCTGAAATGTAATAGTGCAAGTGAACATTTATTTGTGTCCCCTGTGAACCGATGTGGCTTCAGTAGGTTTGGGCCTAGAGTGCACAGGCCTGCCCAGATACAGGCTCCCCCTCCGCACATTTCAACATCAGAGGCAGCAGGAGGTGAAAGGTTGGCCATTCTGGAGTGTTCCCGATAGATTCACCTGGAGAGAAGGCTCTCCTGTGTGTAGCCCCCATCTCCTACGGGTACCTGCTGGTACCACCTCATCGCCATGAAAGGAAGGGACACCTGAAGTGAGGTTCCCCCTCCCCTTCTTGTTGAGCACCAATGGCTACTGAGATAGAGTACAAGTCTGTGTGGATATTTAGCAAGCAATGAACGTAATAGGCCTAACTCTCCATGGCAGTTTCATTGTGTCACTTCTATTGAATATGGCAAACAGTCCGTTCATGTGAACCTAGTTATTTCTACAGTCCAGGAACTTTTCAGTGGTTAAATAAATGTTTCTTTACGGTAACAAATATAAGGTATCTTCTTTCACCCTTGCCCTGGGGACTGTTGCTAAACAAAGGGACCTAGGGGTGAGGGTGCATATTTCCTTGAAAGTGGAATCACAGGTGGACAGGGTGGTGAAGATGGCAGGAGCCAGATGAGCACCTACAGGAGTCAGCATGGTACAGATAATGGCGATGGATTCCTCCATCTTTCAATGCCAACTGCCTTTGACATAACTGATTTCTCCACGCCTGTTTGTGCATTTGGATGAAGCCAAGGACATGCGATTTGTCTTCCTGGGGCTGAGCAGGTGCCTGGTCTCAGCCAGAGATATTTCTTCCTTGGCCAACTGCGACCCGTATCAGTGATGTTGCTCCCAGGTTTAATCTAGAAAGAGAACCCACCTCGAAGGTGGGGGAGGGTGCAGGTGGAAGCCTTGTTGGTGCATCCTGAGGGTTCAGTGGCTTCCCCCTCAAAAAGGGAGGCGGAGCTAAGGATTTCTGGTGCTGGCTTCTTTCTTGCAGTGGTTTCTTGGGTCCCATTAGTACATGCTTAAGAGGAGAGAGGGAATTAATTGTGAAAAAAAGGGATAAAACCCTAGCAGCATAGCCTAATGAAACGTACTCATTTAGCTGGACATGGAGGTCCCAGACTCCTCCATACGAATGGTTGCCTCTTCACCAGCCAGCTCTGGCATTTATGTTCACATGGTGGTGAGGAACATAACAAATGTTTCAAAATCAATATCAATTGGTCATGAAATAAAAATATTTACAAAAAGAATGATAAGGTAAATAGTCAAAAGTAAAACTGTGAGGAACTCAGCAGATCTGGCATCTGGCAGAGACAGAAACAAAGCTAACATTTTGCGTCCAACATGACTTTTTTTTTCAGAACAGTTTTATTGGACTCAAAAACACCAATTCTGTTTCCCTCTCCTCGGATGCTGCCAGACTTGTGAGGATTCTCTGTGTTTGGTTATCTTAGGCTTATTTGTGTTATGTGGATCAGAGAGAAAATTTATATTAAAAAAATGCTGACTTACCCAAAAATCAAGAATAAAATGGTTTAACTTTTCTGTATCTTCCAACTGTCAGTAACCCCGCTGGATTACATCAGATTTTCTGTGAGGTGATACATAACCAAGAACCTGAGTCTGATCAACCTTGCCTGATCTGCAAATTAATGTTGGCTGATGCCAAACTCTGAAAAAGTGAGTATATTAATGCTCTTGCTATTACTAAGCATGTCAGCAATTAGTTGAGTTCCAGTTGATCTGGTAAAGAAGTCACAGGATTGTTTCTCTTGAGGATCTTCTATGTTCCTCAGAATTTTCAGCTTATAATTTGAACAAAAATTCTATGAGCATTTCTTGTTTTTCTGATACGCAATAATTAGAAAATGCTAAAATTAGCATCTTAGTAACATAGATTAGTGTGTAATAATGGATCCCAGTCTTTCTCTGTTTAACTGAGTATTTCTGAAATATCCCCACGATCGAACTATAATTTTAAAGCCTTATACTACCGTTGACTGCGAGATGGTTCCTGTTGCATGATTGTCTGTTAATCCAAAACTTTCAGATGAATGTCTAACAAATGATGTATTTTCACATTTAATTTATGGCTATTGGCCACTTCATTTGGAAAGAAAATACATTACAGTCTAGTTTTGCAACATTACTGTTTCTATGGTAATCTGAATTATATCGCCAATCACTGATCATTATATTTTTAATATTAAGATAAATATAACTTAATATAATCCTAAAATAACTTGAGGTTCAGCGGTAATTTTCAAAAGGGAATTGGGCATAGATTTGAAAATGAAAATGTTGCTGTGTTCTGGGAAAAGGGAATAGTAGGAGTCTGCATGGGTTTCCTCCAGGTGCTCTGGTTTCCTCCCACAGTCCAAAGATATGCAGATTAGGTGAATTGGCTATGCTAAATTGTCCAGAATGTTCAGGGATGTGTAGGTTAAGTGCATTAGTCAGAGGTACATATAGAGTTGGTGGAATGGGTCTGGGTGGGTTACTCTTTGCAGGGTCAGTGTGGACCTGTTGGGCCGAATGGCCTGTTTCCACACTGTAGGGATTCTATGATTCTACACCATAAATAAAGTCTCAACTTTATATGTTTCTTGGAATGAGTTGTTCAGTTGTGTTCTCACGAGAGTGATGTTATGCATGGGATAAAAAAAAGCAGGCAATTTGATCAGTCAGCCAGCCAAATGCAAGTCATGGCAAGTCATCTTTGGAAACTCCACAGTGGGGAAAAATCTCTTTATTAATGATATTGATAAATAGTAGTTTTATTGTGTATAAAACATTACTTTGAAGCAAGGGTTTCACTATACAGTATTCAGTTTCATCTCGAAGAGGCTATTGTTTGAATGGGTATATTAGAAAAAATGGAAAGAAGGGAAAAGAGTTAGTAGAACTCTTTCTTTTCTACAGTAGCACCTAGTTTCAAGGGTTACCTACCTGTAATGTTAATGTTAGCTATTAACTGAGATAATGTGTACTTTGTTATTTTTGAGTTATGAGGAATTATATGAAATGCAGCCAAATGTATTAATAGCTGCATTCTGTTAAATCCTGTATCATCTGTAGAAAAAAAAAGTACAGGTTTCTTCTTTACAATCGGAATCTTTACACAATAGTATTAGTCCACCTGCTGGAAGATAAGGGAAGCACACGTTGAATATTGTGAAACATTGCTGATTCTGGAAAGCACTCACCCTAATAGCCTCTTTCAGCACCACTCATCCAGAATCTGGTTTCCTGCATCTGCAGTCATTGTTTTTACCTCTGGATTATGCTGTCAGACAGTGTTATGGACCAGACCAGACCCTGTTAAAATATTTTAAAAAGGTAGCCTAGACCCTAACTTGTTCTCATTTTACAGGTAAATGTGAAGTGTCATGTTCAGGATTCGATGTCTTTGCTCAAACTATTAATATGATACAAAAAAACAATTTATTTAAACACCATAGTTAAAATACAAACAAACAAGAGAGGAATTTAGAATAACTTAATTATTGGAAAACTTAACTGAATAATAGATACAGCAACTATTAATAATTAACTGTTCCAATATAATAACAACCCATAAACACACCCCTTGGCAAAAAGGCAAATTCACACACAGGTCCACATAGCTCTCTATTCAGGAGGAAAAAAACATCAAGAGAAAATGCAGAGGACCTAACAGCCAGGAGGCGTTCACTGGAGCTTCCAACTCTTTTGGGGCCCCAACAGCTTCTTATGTCACTGAAAAGAAACTAAAACCCAGAAATTTACATCTGAGAGAGTTGGCCACACACCTTCAGGCTGTTTAAACAACCCAGAGTTCTTCAGTAACCAGTTCAACACCTCTGCCTTATAACCTCTCTTCAAAAAAACAAGACAAAATAACCTCTTAAAGTGACAGGATTATCACAATAATTACTGCACATGTAGGCAAGAAAGGTAAATTCAATTAATTAAGTCTCCAATAACAATGAACCCAAGAGAATGTCCATGCAGACTTGAAATTTGTAAGATGCCCCCAAACTACTCAAACGAGAAAGAGAGTCAGAGAATTAGAGGGAAATTGGATGAGGATTGAATTTAGGAGAGAGAACATGAGGAAAGGAGAAGGATGGAATGGAGAAAGAGGAAGGGGTAAAATGGGAGAGATGAAGAATGGAAGGAAAAATCTGGGAGGGAGAACAAGGAGGAGTGCGGAGGTTTGAGGAATAAAAGGTTGACATGGAATGAAGCCATTTTGAGCACATACACTGAAGAAAATATGTTAATTAAAAATGTTCAAGATTTTTTGAAACCAATTGTTTTTTTATTTGTTCATAGGATGTAGATATTACTGGTTATGCCAACATTTATTATCCATTTCCAATTGAAGGAGTCAAGTGTCTACCATGTTGCTTTGGATCTGGATCAAATATAGGCTTAACCAGAGAAGTATGGCAGAATTCCTTCCCTAAAGGACATTGCAGATAGTAAGGCATAATGTGGAAGCAGAATTGTGTCAGTTATGGAGAAAGAGGTGAGGCGAGAGTAATCCTTACTTTGTTTTCTGATAAATCTAAGCAAGGGTGTGAGGAGATCTAATGAAGGAGCAAGGTATATTTAAGGGGAAGGCAAGGGGACAGGAGAGGGTAAAGGAAGCTGAGGGCTGATTGTGGTACTCACAAAATCAAAGTTATAATTAACAATGCGTATGTAGCTGACAGAAAGTTACAGGAAGAGGCCATTCAGCCCATTATGCCAATTCTAGCTATTTTTTTAAAAAATCATCCAAATAGACCTATTCTCTGTTCTTTTACCATAGCCTAGACATTTTCCCCCTTTCAAATACACATCCAATTCCCCTGAAAGTTTTACTGAAATGCTTACATCTCCCTTTCAAACAGTACTTTCCACATCATGACATGTTCTGGATGAACATATTTTCATTATGTTTCCTTTTGTTTGGTTCTTGGTGAACTTTAAATCAGCATCCTCTGATTACCAACCCTTCCTCCATTGCTAACAGGCTCACTTCGCTTGAAACAAAAACTGTTTATAACTTTGTCATCTTCTAACAAATCTCACCTTACTCATTGCTGATCAATCTCAGTTTCTCCATGTAACTGAAGAGTTTCACACTTGATGCCATTCTAGTATATGCATCCTCTTTAAATATCTACCATTGCTGCTATTCTTCTATGTTCCATGCTTCTATTTTTAACCGCCTTAACTTGTCCGTGACCTTCAAATATGTCGGACCAAGCATCAACTATCCCTCCCATCCATACATCCCCCAGGTTTTCCTGTTGTTCCTCTCCAGTTAAAATTGTAATGTTTAATTTACATTGACTCTCCTCATTCTTCCTATGAAAATTAATCACCTCACAATTCTGTGTTAAATTTAGTTTTTAAAAAATCCATAAAACATGAGCATTTCTGGTAAGACCAGCATTTGTTGCCAATCTCTTATTGTCTTTGAGAAGATAGTGATGACTGAGTGGCCTTCCTGAGCCACTGCAGTCCATCTAATAACGATAAACATTCAGTACAGTATAATAGAAAGTTCCAGGTTTTTTGACCCAGTGTCTATGAAGGAACAATGATATACTTCCAAGTCAGGATGGTGTGTGGCTGCAGGGGAAGTTGCAGTAGGTAATATTTCCATGTGCTTCTTGTCTTTGTCCTTCTAGTTGGGAGGGAGTTCATAGATTTGGAAAATGCTGTCATAGCAAGTTTGACGAGGTGCGACAGTGCATCTTGTACATAGTATACACAGCTGCTACTGTGGAAAATGTGAAAATTAACATACAGTTATAAAGTATATACATTCTTAGTTCATGCACCACACTTAGAGGAGTAATGACATTGAAGATTACATAGTGCACAGAACCATTTATGATTCTTTAGATCCGTGTCGACATGCAGCAAAACCTGTTCAAAATTTAGGCTCAGGCTGATTAGTAACTAGTAGCAATCATGCCATACAAATATCGGGCAATGATCCTCTCTAACAAGAGAGAATGTCATTTCTTCTTCAAGATGTTTAAGATATTGGTTGGGATGCCATTCATGTCAAGTGATGAGTATTTCTTCATGCTTCAGATTTATAGAAGATATTGACTTTGAAGAATCAGGAGGCGAGGTACCCATCACAGAATTCTCACTTCTGATCTGCTCTTCTAGCCAGACTATTTAGAAAGTTGGTCAATAGTAACCCACAAAATGTTATGGATGATTTAGCAATAGTGGTACATTTGAATGTCAAGGAGAAGTTAGATTCTCTCAAGAATGGTTCTGTACACTATGTAACCTTAAATGTCAATACTTCTTTATAACCTTTTTCAAATTATAGACAATCAGCAGCATGGTTTATCCATTAATCAAAATAAAAGGTTAATTTCTTACATAAGTATTACTGTAAGTTATTTCAGTAAAATTGATGAAGTAATTAGCTAAAATACAGATAGAGAGATTTAAAGTAAGCCAGAGTAAATGTTAGGTATGAAGATGAAAATGAGAGATGAATATATTAATATTAGATAAATATATTAATGTGAAGTAATTGCCATTTAGATATCTGGGTGATTGATCTCATAAAAGTACATTGTTAAAAGGGGCAGCAGTAGGAGTGAAACAATTGCTACTATTTCCTATTGCCAGTAAAGAAGCTACCTATCCTTTCCAGGTATTTCCTCATCACACAATGAAGCACTGTTGAGTTGCCCAATTCTAAGTCTGCCAAAGATAATATGAAAAGTCTCGAGTACAGAGCTTCAACAGATTTTCAACTAAAATAGCACTATGGATAGTTTACGGGGTTTGAAAATGTCCAATTGTTTGGTACTACATTTGAGCCATCTATACTCAATTTATGATGTAATTATTCAATGTATTCATAAAAAAATTAACTTGAGCAATTGTAACTGACAAACCTTAACTTCGACCAACTATTTTGCCAGTAGTCTCCCATTTTGTTTATGTTGCACTGAAAGACACATCAGAAAATACAATTTCCATTTCCGGTCAAGGAAGTCTTTTGATGTAACATCCATTGTTCTGTCTGGCAGGCACTTTCGAAATCAGAATTAATATTGTCTTGTGACTAACAAAGAAGCTATTTCAGAAACATCACAAAGTGTTGTATTATTGTAGTGCTACAGTGTCATTACAACTACTGCCTCAATGGTAAAACTATTATAGAAAAATAATTTTCTTCCCAGGCAATCAGATGTACATGAATTTGTAATCAAATCAAATTCCTTTTTTTCTTTATTCTACTTCCCTTAAAGAGTGAATCCAAACATGAAACCATAATTAAATACAATTCTGTTCTGAAAATCACAGTTAAATGTACTTTAAATGTAAATAACCTTTTTTAATGTGTTCAGTTGTAAGTTCTCTTAAACTATCAGTACAGAATTTATTCGAGAATGTAATTATTATTGATGCATCATGGCTTGATAGTATTGTTTTTAAAAATATGTTTGTAACATGCAAATTATTTCCAATTATGGACTTATCTGTCCATGTTTCAACAGGTAAACACATGGCAATGATTGTCCCAGTCACATACACTTTCATTCTTCACTGTTCTGGAGATACTGGAGACAGTTTTCTCATGGTATAAAAGGAGGGTATTTCAAAAATGTCATTGTAATCATCCTCAAGGAATACCACAGTCAGCTATTTTGAAATCTGATAAATAACAAAATAACCATAACTCTCAGTCTTCCATCCTTAACACAAAGCAAACAACAAAGAAAAGTCATGAATATTATTCAAACTAATATTGAAAAGATTAGAAAACATAGGTTTGCTGAAGTCAAGTGGAAACAAAATCTACAAATGCAAACAGCAGGAAGGGATATTGAGAACTGAAATGGGCTGGAAGTGATGCAGTGAAATCAGTGCTGCTGGAGAAGGCTTTCCAATAGAAAAAAGAATATGTATTGTTTTCTGTAATTAATGACTTGAAAACTAATTTACACTTTCAAGGTAAATATTTCTCAAATCCCTATAGTTGTGTTATCAGGTTTTTAATTGATTATGCTGATTTTATCTGTAATCAAAACTGACTGTGACAAATACAGCATTTGTAAATGTGAATACTAATTGTCAGGTTATTAATGATACGCATCTCCTTTTTAAAAACTAAAATAATATTTTCACGCAAAGTCTTTTCATTATGTTTATATGGTTCTATTTCCCTTGGTACAGCACAAGGAATGTCAAGACAAGTGCAGCCTTTTCACCAAATGAAAGCAAGAGAACAGACCACAAGTGGACCTGTAAACATTGATCTGTCAGTTGCCATTTTAAAGTCATACACTGAGTTGTTAGTTTACATTGTAAATAATTAATCAGAAAAAAATGCAGTAGTTTGAGGAGGACAGGACTGCTGCAAATGTGTTGCTGGTCAAAGCACAGCAGGCCAGGCAGCATCTCAGGAATAGAGAATTCGACGTTTCGAGCACAAGCCCTTCATCAGGAATAAGAGAGAGAGAGAGCCAAGCAGGCTAAGATAAAAGGTAGGGAGGAGGGACTAGGGGGAGGGGCGATGGAGGTGGGATAGGTGGAAGGAGGTCAAGGTGAGGGTGATAGGCCGGAGTGGGGTGGGGGCGGAGAGGTCAGGAAGAGGATTGCAGGTTAGGAGGGCGGTGCTGAGTTGAGGGAACCGACTGAGACAAGGTGGGGGGAGGGGAAATGAGGAAGCTGGAGAAATCTGAATTCATACCTTGTGGTTGGAGGGTTCCCAGGCGGAAGATGAGGCGCTCCTCCTCCAGCCGTCGTGTTGTTGTGTTCTGCCGGTGGAGGAGTCCAAGGACCTGCATGTCCTCGGTGGAGTGGGAGGGAGAGTTAAAGTGTTGAGCCACGGGGTGATTGGGTTGGTTGGTTCGGGCGGCCCGGAGGTGTTCTCTGAAGCGTTCCGCAAGTAAGCGGCCTGTTTCACCAATATAGAGGAGGCCACATCGGGTGCAGCGGATGCAATAGATGTGTGTGGAGGTACAGGTGAACTTGTGGCGGATATGGAAGGATCCCTTGGGGCCTTGGAGGGAAGTGAGTGTGGAGGTGTGGGCGCAAGTTTTACATTTCCTGCGGTTGCAGGGGAAGGTGCCGGGGGTGGAGGTTGGGTTGGTGGGGGGTGTGGATCTGACGAGGGAGTCACGAAGGGAGTGGTCCTTGCGGAACGCTGATAGGGGAGGGGAGGGAAATATATCCTTGGTGGTGGGGTCCATTTGGAGGTGGCGGAAATGGCGGTGGATGATACGTTGTATGCGGAGGTTGGTGGGGTGGTAGGTGAGAACCAGTGGGGTTCTGTCTTGGTGGCGGTTGGAGGAGCGGGGCTCAAGGGCGGAGGAGCGGGAAGTGGAGGAGATGCGGTGGAGGGCATCGTCGATCACGTCTGGGGGGAATCTGCGGTCCTTGAAGAAGGAGGCCATCTGGGCTGTGCGGTGTTGGAATTGGTCCTCCTGGGAGCAGATGCGGCGGAGACGAAGGAATTGGGAATATGGGATGGCATTTTAACAGGGGGCAGGGTGGGAGGAGGTGTAGTCCAGGTAGCTGTGGGAGTCAGTCGGTTTATAATAGATGTCTGTGTTGAGTCGGTCGCCCGAGATAGAAATGGAGAGGTCTAGGAAGGGGAGGGAGGAGTCTGAGATGGTCCAGGTGAATTTCAGGTCGGGATGGAAGGTGTTAGTAAAGTTGATGAACTGTTCAACCTCCTCGTGGGAGCACGAGGCAGCGCCGATACAGTCATCGATGTAGCGGAGGAAAAGGTGGGGGGTGGTGCCAGTGTAGTTGCGGAAGATGGACTGTTCCACATATCCTACGAAGAGGCAGGCATAGCTGGGGCCCATGCGGGTGCCCATGGCAACTCCTTTAGTTTGGAGGAAGTGGGAGGATTGAAAAGAGAAGTTATTCAGGGTGAGGACCAGTTCAGTCAGTCGAAGGAGGGTGTCAGTGGAAGGGTACTGGTTGGTGCGGCGGGAAAGGAAGAAGCGGAGGGCTTTGAGTCCTTCGTGATGGGGGATGGAGGTGTACAGGGACTGGATGTCCATAGTGAAAATAAGGCGTTGGGGACCGGGGAAGCGAAAATCCTGGAGGAGGTGGAGGGCGTGGGTGGTGTCCTGAACGTAGGTGGGGAGTTCTTGGACTAAAGGGGACAGGACCGTGTCGAGGTATTGGGAGATGAGTTCGGTGGGGCAGGAGCAGGCTGAGACAATGGGTCGGCCAGGGCAGGTAGGTTTGTGGATTTTGGGCAGGAGGTAGAAACGGGCGGTGCGGGGTTGTGGGACTATGAGGTTGGAGGCGGTGGATGGGAGATCCCCTGAGGTGATGAGGTCCTGGATGGTCTGGGAGATGATGGTTTGGTGGTGGGAGGTGGGGTCGTGGTCAAGGGGGCGATAAGAGGAGGCGTCCGCGAGCTGGCGTTTGGCTTCAGCGGTATACAGGTCAGTGCGCCAAACTACCACCGCGCCTCCCTTGTCTGCGGGTTTGATGGTGAGGTTGGGATTGGAGCGGAGGGAGTGGAGGGCTGCATGTTCTGAGGGTGAGAGGTTGGAGTGGGTAAGAGGGGTGGACAGGTTGAGTCGGTTAATGTCACGGCGGCAGTTGGCTATAAAGAGGTCGAGGGCGGGTAGGAGGCCAGCACGGGGTGTCCAGGTGGATGGGGTGTGTTGGAGGCGGGAGAAGGGGTCGTAAAAGAGGTCCTGAGGAGGACAGGAGCTGACTGGCAGCTTTAAACCTGAGGAACCACAGCGTCATTTCAGTTGAATAAAGGGAACTATGGAGCTATGAGGGAGGAGCTGGCCAAAGTTCAATGGTGCAATACCTTAGCAGGGATGACCGTGGAGGAACAATTAGATATTTCCGTGTATAATGCAGAAGATGCAGGATCAGTTCATTCCAAAAAGGAAGAAAGATCCTAGGAGGAGGCAGGGGTGGCCGTGGCTGACGAGGGAAGTTAAGAAACATATAAAGTTAAAAGAGAAAAAGTATAACATAGCAAAGATAAGTGGGAAAACGGAGGACTGGGAAGATTTTAAAGAACATCAGAGGATTACTAAGAAGGAAATACGCAGAGAAAAAAAATGAGGTACGAAGGTAAACTGGCCAATAATATAAAAGGAGGATAGTAAAAGTTTTTTTTAGGTATGTGAAAGGCAAAAAAATGGTTAAGACTAAAATTGGGCCCTTGAAGACAGAAACAGGGGAATATATTATGAGGAACAAAGAAATGGCAGAATTGAATTGGTACTTCAGATCGGTGTTCACTGGGGAAGACACAAGCAATCTCCCAGAGGTAACAGTGGCTGAAGGACCTGAACTGAAGGGAATTTATATTTGCCTGGAATTGGTGTTGGAGAGACTGATAGGTCTGAAGGTTGATAAGTCCCCGGGGCCTGATGGTCTACATCACAGAGTACCGAAGGAGGTGGCTTGAGAAATCGTGGATAAGTTGGTGATTATTTTCCAGAGTTCGATAGATTTGGGATCAGTTCCTGCGGATTGGAGGGTGGCTAATGTTGTACCACTTTTTAAAAAAGGTGGGAGAGAGAAAGCAGGAAATTATAGACGAGTTAGTCTGACCTCAGTGGTGGGAAAGATGCTGGAGTCTATTATAAAGGATGAAATTATGACACATCTGGATAGTAGTAACAGGATAGGTCAGAGTCAGCATGGATTTATGAAGGGGAAATCATGCTTGACTAATCTTCTTGAATATTTTGAGGATGTAACTCTGAAGATGGACGAGGGAGATCCAGTAGATGCAGTGTACCTGGACTTTCAGAAAGCTTTTGATAAAGTCCCACATAGGAGGTTAGTGAGCAAAATTGGAGCGCATGGTATTGGGGGCAAAGTACTAACTTGGATTGAAAGTTGGTTGGCTGACAGGAAACAAAGAGTCGTGATAAACAGCTCCACTTCGGAATGGCAGGCAGTGACCAGTGGGGTACCGCAGGGATCAGTGCTGGGATCACAGCTTTTTAGAATATATACTAATGATATAGAAGATGGTATTAGCAATAACATTAGCAAATTTGCTGATAATACTAAGTTGGGTGGCAGGGTGAAATGTGAGGAGGATGTTAGGAGATTACAGGGTGACCTGGACAAGTTAGGTGAGTGGTCAGATGCATGGGATGTGGATAAATGTATAGTTATCCACTTTGGTGGCAAGAACAGGAAGGCAGATTACTACCTAAATGGAATCAATTTAGGTAAAGGGGCAGTACAAAGAGATCTGGGTGTTCTTGTACACCAGTCAATGAAGGTAAGCATGCAGATACAGCAGGTAGTGAAGGCGGCTAATAGCATACTGGTATTCATAACAAGAGGGATTGAGTATAGAAGCAAAGAGGTGCTTCTGCAGCTGTACAGGGCCCTGGTGAGACCACACCTGGAGTACTGTGTGCAGTTCTGGTCTCCAAATTTGAGGAAAGGCATTCTGGCTATTGAGGGAGTGCAGCGTAGGTTCACGAGGTCAATTCCTGAAATGGCAGGACTACCTTACGCTGAAAGGGGGATTACAAAACCTATGTAAAACACATTCAGAGACATGGTGATTTTCCTCTGACCTTTATTTGGGCCTTGGAAGAAAATTATTGCCACTCATTTCTGTTTGTTCGACCATGTTGTATAGAAAACGATTGCTGTATTGCTGTAAGGGACTACCTTACGCTGAAAGACTGGAGTGACTGGGCTTGTATACCCTTAAGTTTAGAAGGCTGAGAGGGGATCTGATTGAGACATATAAGATTATTAAAGGATTGGACACTCTGGCAGCAGGAAACATGTTTCCACTGAGTGCCAAACCAGAGGACACAGCTTAAAAATACGGGGTAGACCATTTAGGACAGAGATGAGGAGAAACTTCTTCACCCAGAGAGTGGTGGCTGTGTGGAATGCTCTGCCCTAGAGGGCAGTGGAGGCCCAGTCTCTGGATTCATTTAAGAAAGAGTTGGATAGAGCTCTCAAGGATAGTAGAATCAAGGGTTATGGAGATAAGGCAGGAAGAGGATACTAATTAGGAATGAACAGCCATGATCATATTGAATGGTGGTGCAGGCTCGAAGGGCAGAATGGCCTACTCCTGCACCTAATATCTATTGTATATTGTCACCATCACTGGCAGCAAGGTGAAATTACCATCTGACAAATTGATGTCGGCAGTTTAAAAGTGAGTCTAATGGATAATGAAAATCTGAGCAAAACCTGTAAAGTCCCAGAAGTTACCTTGTTTTGTGTTATTAGGATGAAAAGCATGTGTTGACTTAATTTTTATAGTTTATTTTTGTTTTATCAGACAAAGTAATGGTTTTTTGCTTCTGCTTGAAGTTGACAGTGATTGACTGGACTTGAGCAGAAGTTATCATTTGTTACAGATATTTCAAGACACAAGACATAATACTATCACAACGTTTTTACTCTATTTATAAAAATATCTTCATATAGATATAGATAGTCAGTAAAGCACTGAAACACACAAACATTGGAGTTTGACTCTATCCAGCAAACAAAACCAACACATTTCTTACTCGTACAAGACAACATTTATATATATTTGAGGTACTGGCAGGATCCAATAATTGAACAGACCCCCATTTAACTTCAGCAGAAAAGGCTTAGATTGTGGTCTTTCTTCATTGTGCCTTGGTAGCAACTGCTTCAAGCCTTAGTGCATCCCTCAGCAAGTCATCCTGCACCTTCGAATGTGACATTCAGTCAAGGGCAACTCCTTGCTTTGGAAGGCCAACAAGAACATTTTTCTTACCTATTTTATCAAGGACAAACTTCCATTTATCTAGTGCACATTGTCAGCATGCCCCTAAGAACTTCAAAACTAATTACATTTGAAGCATAGTTATTCTGGTTATGTTGGGAAATGCAGCAATCGTTTTCTGTACAACATGGTCGAACAAACAGAAATGAGTGACAACAATTTTCTTCCAAGGCCCAAATAAAGGTCAGAGGAAGATCCACCATGTCTCTGAATGTGTTTTACATCGGTTTTGTAATCCCCCAAATAGGCACAGAAGGATATTACTCCAATGACAAACTCATCACAATGTTGATACTCCCATCATCCAGTGTGATACTTCTGATAAAATTCACTGGGTAAATAATGAGAATGTGCGTCAGTGAACAAAGCAGTGTAACATAGATAGATAATGATGAATTAATTCAAATCAGATCCCCCCTGATATAACTGTATAGCAGAAGTGGCTTAATGGTTTAATCATACTTCTAAAGCATATGCAGTTTCAGTTGTGGGAATTTTAATCTTTAGATTGTGAAATTAAACACTATGAGAGTATTATGTCAATTTTTTAAAAAAGTGTGATTAATCTTGAATTTCAGTAGATTGTTTGTTACAAATAGTTATAAAATTTGTGTTATATCTCCCCATCATTAATTTAGTAACCATAAGATAAAGATATTGAGGTTGAAGGGAGTGTGCAATGATGAGGGACTTTTGATAGATGGAGAGGTTGGGATTATTATTCCAATTGCAAAGAAATTTCATGAAGATTGACATCGCACTTCATGACCTCTGGGGTCTCTAAGAACTTAACAGCCAATGAATTAATATTGAGTGCAAACACAACGTTATATAAGAAATATGTCCGACAATTTTCACACAGCAAACTCCTAGAAACAGTAACGTAACAATGATCAGAGACTATGTTTGTGGAATGTTGATCAAAGGGTAAATACTGGCCAGAGGAACATGTGTAATGTTCCTTTCAAAATAGTTTCCCAGGATCTTGCATGGAAAACCCAAGACAAATGGGACCTTGGTGTTTCATTCGAAGTCAGCCCTTCTGACAATACAGCACTCACTCTGCATTGGAAGATCAGAAGAGATTTGAAAGCTCAATTTTCTGGAGTGGGACCTGAACCGGGAATTAGATTACTTACAGTGTGGAAACAGGCCCTTCGGCCCAACAGGTCCATACCAACCCACCGAAGCACAACCCACCCATTCCCCTACATTTACCCCTTTACCTAACACTACGGGCAATTTAGCTTGGCCAACTCACCTGACCTGCACATCTTTGGACTGTGAGGGGAAACCGGAGCACCGGAGGAAACCCACGCAGACACGGGGAGAATGTGCAAACTCCACACAGTCAGTCACCTGAGATGGGAATTGAACCCGGGTCTCTGGCTCTGTGAGGCAGCAGTGCTAACCACTGTGCCACCGTGCCGCCCACTGCCACCGTGCTGCCCACAAATCTTGTGACGCAGACAAGAGTGCTCCGTTACTGCCAAAACTGACAAACCACATTCAAAATTATGAATCATCTTGTTCCAGTAAAAAAAAGAAAGCTAATTTCAGGGGTGCAAAGGTCAGTAACCAGAAGACTGTACTGGATGAATCCACATCACTTCCAATTAAAAACTGGGATGGCTAAAACAATTAACTTTGATCCTTGTTACAAACCCTATTCATTTGCTACCATTTTCATCTTTCTTTCTGACAACTTCATGAGGCTGAATAAAAAAGTTTTCAATCTTGTTCTCGTAGATGAATCCGAGATTAGCTTACAGCCATGAACCTCTGCATCACTATAAATGCCTATTTACACCACAATGTGGAGGTGCCGGTGTTGGACTGGGGTGGACAAAGTTAAAAATCACACAACACCAGGGTATAGTCCAACAGGTTTATTTGGAAGTACTAGCATTTGGAGTGCTGCTCCTTCATCAGGTGGTTATGGAGCAGGATCATAAGACACAGAATTTATAGCAAAAGATCACAGTGTCATGCAACTTAAATAATATATCGAACAAACCTAGAGTGTTGTTAAGTCTTTCATCTTTCAGAATGGGTTGCAGGTTTTGATTCATTATTATGTAAATCCCAGAACTTCTTTTAAGTCATATTCTTGAGATAACTTAAAAGTTTTAAAATAAAAAGGTGACATCTGAGTCAGACTGGTTCTATTTCCAAAATGGAATTTACAAAATATTACATGGATTGACTGCCTGCAGATTGTGCATCTTTTGAGCAAAATAGAATGCAAATACAAATTCACCCGATATGCTTATATAAATGTGTGTGTGTGTGTGTACGCGCATGAGATAAAGAATGTGTGCAGGTAAGCATGAGTGCATGTGAGAGTGTGCGTGCTTGTGTGAGTGAAAGCGTGATGGGGTATAAGTCTGTGAGAGGGTGTATGTTTGTGTGTCTCACACACAAACACACACACATACATACATACGGATAGAGAGAGAGAGAGAGACAGACAGACAGAGACAGAGTGAGACAGAGAGAGTCAGAGAGAGAGAGGCAGAGGCAGACAGAATGAGAGAGAGAAAGGAGGAGAAATGGGGAGGGGAAAAAGAAAGAGAAAAAGAGAGGGAGAAGGAGGGAGAAAGAGAGAGAGAAGAGAGAGGGATAGAGAAAGAGGGAGAGGTGGAGAGAGCGAGAGACAGACAGACAGAGAGAGATACAAAGAAAGACCCTCAGAAAGAAAGAAAGAAAGAGACAGAGAGACAGACAGAGAGAGAGAGACAGACAGAGAGAGAGAGAGAGAGAGAGAAAAAGAGACAGAGAGAGAGAGAGACAGACAGAGACAAAGATGGAGGGGGGAGAAAGACAGACAGAGACACAGACAGAGAGAGAGGGACACACACACACACACAGCCTCTGCTCAGAAAATGTGACTCATTGATCAACTCATTGATTGCCAGTTCCTACGTGCCACAGCGAGAAACCATAATGACCTCCTAGGGTGACAGACACTGATTGCAACCGATAGTGTACCCCTCATTGTCCAGTACTTCCCAGGAGCTGAAAAACTACGCCATGTTCTTCGCAGCCTGCAACACATTTTCAGAGATGAACACCTCATCAAGACCTTCCCTATGCCTTCACTTCTTGCCTTTAAATATGTGCCAAACTGTAAACAGACCATTGTACGCAGCAAATGGCCTAGCCTTCAGGACATCGACCAGAACACCATACAACCCTGTCATGACAATCACTGCAAAACATGTCAGAGTGTATATCAATTCAGCTGCATGACACTGTAACATTATGATCCTGCTCCACAAGTACCTGATGAAGGAGCAGTGCTCTGAAAGCTAGTGTTTCCAAAAAAAACCTGTTGGACTATGACCAGGTGTTGTGTGAGTTTTAACTATTTTCACAACAGCAATGTTGCCATCTCAACTCTCTCTTCTCTTCTGCTGTTGAAATCCTCATTCATTTCTTTGCTACCTCTACACCTGGCTATTCTAACCTATGCTTACCTAATCTGCACACAAAACTCTGGCTGTGGCCTAACCTGTGTATCATACAGTTCCAGTATAACCTCCATGCTCTTAAACTTTAAGCCTTGAGCAATATAAGCAGGTATCCCCTATGCTTTTTTGATCACTTTATCTACATGTCTCATTGCCTTAAAGGACTGGTGGACATGCACATCAACGTACCTCTGATCCTTGGTGCTTCCCAGGGTCCTACCATTCATGAAGTATAACTGCCCAAGTGCATCACCTCACACAGCTTTCATTTGATGTCAGAGAAAAGTTTTCACAAGAGAGGGAATCCTTTGTAAATTAACCTTGCTGTGACCAATTAAGGAGTGCCAGTTCATCTGTCCATACTGAGGAGCTTGACAATATTGGGTATTCCATCTGGAACTGTAATGAATTTAGAGGAATCTTGTCCAGGATTTGGTCATAGCAGTGCAGGAGAAGACAGGTCGCTATCATTAACATAATTTATTATTATTTACATGATTTGCTAAATAACCAAAAAAAAGAGGTGAGGAGAATATTTTTTAATGATCTGGAATAGATTGCTGCTTTGGAGATGCTTGCAGATTTAACAGTAATTTTCAAAAAGAAATATATAATATTATTACAGCACTGTGGAAAGGAGTAGGGGAGTGGGGCGAATAAAATAGCTCTTTCAAGAGAGCCAGGATAGCCATAATAGGCTGAATAGCTTCTTTCTGTACCACACAATTCTGTAAATTCAGAAAAACACAGCAGTATCTAATCATTAGATGGTTCCCTTTGGTGAACACCTATTTATATTCAGCAGAAAACTATTGGAAGATTACAAACAAGGACAACATTTTCTTGAAGTCAGTTTTTCTGTGACTCACATTGTATCACAAGGCTCAGGCTGGTATGAGTGAATTTTGGGAAAAATGCTGTACATTATCTGACTGCTTATGAAATTGTTTCTGATGCCAGTGCAGAAAACAGTTATCCCAGAATCAATGGATAAAGTTTTATCCACTATTCTACTTTCTTCAATTACAGTAAGAAATAAGGGAGGTGGTTGCACATCCAACAGTAATTTTCGAAAAGAAATATATGCACACAAATGAAAAGGAAACACTGCAGCACCATGGAAAAGAGTTGGGGAGTGAGGCTAATTCAATAGCTCTTTCAAAGAGCCAGTACAGCCATAATAACTTCTTTTGTGCAATGCAATTCATAGCACAGCAGTATCAAATCATTAGATGGTCGCCTTTGGCGAACATTTATTTATATTCAGCAGAAAATTATCAAAAGATTATAAACAGGGACAAAATTTCCTAGAGGACTGTTTTCCTGTGACTCACACCGTATCACAAGGCTACGGCTGGCAAGGGTGAAGTTTGGAAAAAATGCTGTGCGATATCTGACTGCTTATGAAACGGTTTCCGATGTCAATGCAGAAAACAGTTATTGCAGAGAAAACAAAGTTTTCTGATTATTCTATTTTCTTCAATTACATAATTAAGTAGAAGAAACAAGTAAAAATAACATTTACATTTGCCTTACATTAATCCTTCAAAGGTGTGGCAACTGCTTTGATCAATCCGATTCCTCTACTCACAAGTACCAATCTGAAATGATCTAAGTGGTTAGTGGCATTTTCAGAGACATAAACAACAAATTCAAATTGCCTTTGATTTAACTGGGGATTGAATCATGACAATTATGTGTTCTGCAGGTATGGAATTTGCTGGAGTGTGCTCCATTTATTGTGCTCTTACCACATTCTTCAGCTCAAAATGTTGCTGCACTGCACATTACTGTGTTGATAATGCAGCTGAAAATGTGTTGCTGGTTAAAGCACAGCAGGTCAGGCAGCATCCAAGGAATAGGAAATTCGACATTTCGGGCATAAGCTCTTCATCAGGAAGGGCTTATGCCCGAAACATTGAATTTCCTATTCCTTGGATGCTGCCTGACCTGCTGTGCTTTAACCAGCAACACATTTTCAACTGGTGATCTCCAGCATCTGCAGACCTCATTTTTTTACCACTTGATAATGCAGCACCTAGGACCTTGATAAACAGTTGTATTGAGTCTTTACTGATCAGATATACAGATGGTTAAGGAATCAGAGAGATGACAGAGAAAGAAACTTTGTGATTTACAATCAAGTCAAAAACAGAAACAAAAACAAACAACAGGAAGTAAAGGTTAGACAATACAACACCAGAAAGTTAAAACAAAGTGTTTCTTAAATTTTTCAAATCAATTTTCAAATCAAGTTACTATTTCCCATCAGGAGACTTAAACATTTCATATTTTCCTTTTCTAAACTAGAGAATTTGATAGATATTGTAAGAACATAAATCATGGAATTACACTTAAGTACCAACCCTGACTTTCTGCAACAAATTTAATTTGCAGTCAATATTTAAGTATAGTCATAACTTGAAATTGACAAGAAGTTTGTCATCCTGTTATCATTTCTGCACAGTCAGTAGTGCAAGAGCATATATCTTCCAACAATCTCAGATGATTCACACCATTTCTACTCTACGGCAAAAACTGCTGCACAATTTACATGCTAGTAATGGCATATGCATTAATCTTTCCCATTGTTTTGCTAATTATGGGAAAAGTGATGTTGGAGATGTTGAAGAGTCAGTGTTGGTAAAGTGTGGCACTGGAAAAAGCACAGCAGGACAGGCAGCATCCGAGGAACAAGAGGCGATGTTTTGGGCAGCAACCTTCTTCAGAACTGGGGAGGAGGAGCGGGTATCTTTATGGAGGGAGGATGAAACTTTCTTCAAGGTGGGCATCCTTGGAAGAGGCTTCGCAGTATCTTTTGCAGCAACTAGAAGAAAGTGAGGACTGCAGGTGCTCCCCCTCCCCAGTTCTGAAGGGTTCTGACCAAAACATCAACTCTCTTGCTCGTCAGATACTGCTTGACCTGCTGTGCCTTTCCCAGCACCACGCTTTATCAACTTTGCTAATTGTAATTTGGAGGTGCTGTTGTTGCACTGGGATGTACAAAGGTAAAAGCACACAACACCAGGTTATAGTCCAACAGGTTTATTTGGAAGCACTAGCTTCAAGAGCGTTGCTCCTTCATCAAGTGAAGAAGCAGCACTCCGAAAGCTAGTGCTTCCAAATAAACCTGTTGGACTATAACCTGGTGTTGTGTGATTTTTAACTTTGCTAAACATAGACCAAAAATAATAATTCGGCAAACAAATAACATGGTGCAAATGAAAAATGGCCCCAGTCTGTGGCAGCATTCCCCTCTGGAAAGAATCAGTGCGGTTTTCACCTCTTTCCTAATACATTTTGCTTTCTGAAACTTAAGGTCATTAATAGCGCCAGTGATTCACCAGCATTCACAAGTTTCAATTCTTATTGAAATAGTTAATACACCAAGTACTTCCTCAAGGCAATTCCTACCTCCAATCTCGGTGCTTGAAAATGTTTAGTTGGAAGCAACAGTGCAGTGTCCTGGGGATGCACACCGCACGACTTCCGGAGGGACAGCTGAAGTGATGCTGCCACCTGCTTGACCTGGGAATCCCCGCAGCGACTGTCCTTTCTGTGCGACGTCACAGCGGGGGGGGAATCCATTGTGACCTCACAAAGCCGCTGGGCGTTGCAAAGGCGGTTGCTAAGATACGGAGCGTTGGAATCCCGTTCGCGTTGTGCCGCGTCTTCTCCCGCGGACTCCGGAGTGATAACCCCGGCCGGGGACTGGGAAGGGGGGAAGCGGGCAGGTGGGTCTCCAGTGGCCGCTGAGACAGAGCTAGAGGCGAGAAAGGCTTCTCCTGTCATCAGGGCGACAGGCGGCGTTTCACTGAAGAGCTCCGAGACCGCTGTGCGCGTACACAATTAGTCAATAGCTTATTTTTTTATTATTATCTCGCAGAGTCATAGTCTTATTCGCAATCTATTTTTTTTAGCTGAACTTGCTTTTTTTTAAAATATAAATTTTGACATAGGTCCGTCTCTTTATCTACTGTAAATGTGTATTTTTCCAAGTCAGCCAACGTTAAGGCCCAAAGGTTATTTTTTTTAAAAAAAAAGTTTATTTTTGAAAAAGAAATGCCTAACGTTTTTGAAACTGAAGCCGAGAAGAACCCAGCGGCCTGTGGCGATACTGCGGCACTGAGCAGCAGACCGGCCCTCGACTTGCCAGGAGTTTCCAGATCTCTAGAAAGTGAGTATGGCATGGTTAGTAAATATTCCTTGACATGTTTTAATTCACGCGGCGCCTTGCAGATGAGGGTGAGCTGTTGGCCGCATAATGCGAGAGGGCGCTGCTATAAATGTTCTTGTGAATGAATGCTGGCTGTTTGAACACGATTTGGGTGGGAGGCAGAACAGAGTAGCACTTTCTGTCTGAAACCTGGCTGCAATTCTACAAATCCTCTCAAAGTCAGTTAGGGTTAGGTGGTAAATGCTGGCCAGCCCTTGAATGGTTTCAAAAAACAAACACTTTTGAGATCCCATGGAAGGCTGTAAACAAAGCGCTGGTGCTGGAGGACTATGGGCAACTCAATTTCTAGTGAGTTAAGTCCAGGTTTTTGTTTCTTACTACTACTCATTTTTATATATAAAAAAAGGAAAACAAGCTTTTCCTTTCACCAAGAGGCCCGGCCTGTCTTTTGAATGAGTCACTAATCCACCTGAACCTCTGACACAGGTTTAATAAAGGACAGCCAGTGCAGATTTAAAGCAAATTGTGACTGACTGATTTTGATTATATTCTTGAAAGTAACTGAAAAGGTTGATGAAGACATTGCAGTAAATGTGCTTGTATATTTGGCTATTTTGAAAAACATTGTGAAAATATAGTATATAATGGCCTTATTTGAAACAAAAGACCATGGTATGAAAGTGTAAGTGTACACTATGGTTCAGTGAAGTTAGAGAAAATACTGAATGGATGTTTTTTTTCTAATTGGAGAAGTACACAGAACTGTCTCCTGGAGGTCAAAATTCAGACCATTTTTTTTTCCTGTTATTTTAAATAACTAGGACTTGGTGCTTAGCCACGTTTGGAAACTCAACATTTTAGGATGCTTCACTTTTTAGAAGCAATATGCAAAATGGATAACAAACACTGATTCTGCTGGACAAACTCAGCAGGCTGGAAACATTTATGGAGAGAGAAATAGAGTTAAATGCTTCAAGTCCAGTCTGACTCTTATTCAAAGTTGAAAGGTGTTGGAAATTTATAAAATACTTTTGACAGAAGCAGAGGAGAAACAAGAGGGCAGATAATGTAAAGGTCCAGTGCTAAAGACAAATGAGTTGTGGTGCAGTGGGGAAAATATAAGAAAAATGGAGCACATACATATTGCAGTCAATTTCTGAAATTTTTTTTAGAGTCCCTACAGTGTGAAAACAGGCCCTTCGGCCCAAAAGTCCACACCGACCCTCAAAGAGTAGCCCACCCAGACCCATTCCCCTACATATTTACCCCTGAACAATGCACCTAACCTCCACATCCCTGAACGCTAAGGGCAGTTTAGCATGGCCAATTCACCTAATCCGTACATCTTTGGTCTGTGGGAGGAAGCTGGAGCAAACCTGCACAGACACTGGTAGAGTGTGCAAACTCCACACAGACAGTTGCCCGAAGCTGGAATTGAACCTGGGTCCCTGGTGCTGTGAGGCAGCAGTGCTAACCACTGTGCTGCCCCTGGAATTCAATACTGAGACCTTGAGGCTGTAAAGTACTTAACCAGAAAATGAGGTATTGTTTTTTGAGTTTGCTTTGTGGAACGTTTGTAGTAGGTCAAAGATAGAAATGTTAGCATGAGAGCAAGTTGTTTTATTGAAATGGCAAGCAACTTGGGAGGTCAGCATGATTCCTACAAACAGCAGAGGCATCTGCAATACACCTAGTCTGCATTTGGCTTCTCCAATCTATTGTGAGCAGCAAATGCAGTAGATAAAATGGAAAAGTAAAATGCTGTCTCACCTAGAATCTGTGTTCGGGGGCCTTCAACAATGAGCAAGGAGGAGTTGAATTGGCAAGTATTACAGGAAGAAGGGAGTAATGAAGTGTTGAACTGAGGCATGGGCCAGACTGTCATTGGAGGAAACAGCTCCTGAGGATGGGATGGGATTTTTTTTTTGGAGGTGTAGGAAAAATGGCAGTGGAAGAATGATTAGCAGAATGGATAGCACAGATAATGAAAGATGAGTTAGAACCTTTGAGAGAATAGTGGTTCCAAAAAAAATCAACATTACAGAATCATTTTGAATGCAGTTAAGAAATAACTGAGCAGAAAATGTTAGTGGGAACAGTTTATAGGTCCTCTGTACAATAGTATGTCAGGCAGTGCGTAACTCAGACCATTAAAGGTGAATGAACATATAGGATCAGAAGTAGTTGGTTCAGCCCATTGAGTATACACTCTGCCATTCAAATGAGATCTCGGCCAATCCGATAATCATCAATTTCACTTTCCTATCTTTTTGATTCTCTTGCTGATTTACTCAGTTTTACGCTTCTCTCTCTCTCTCTCTCTCGCACACGCACACACCCCACCTTTGTTACCTTTACTCAAACACCCTCTCTGTATCTATACCTTGTCAAGCTCCCAAAGCTTCGTATATGTTTTGTTGAAGCCTCCCTTAATTCTCTCCACCTCCAATGAGTACATGTCCAACCTACTCAATCTCTTCTCTGTATTCAGCATCAATGTAGTGAACATTCTCTAAGCAGTGTCCAATGTCAGCACATATTTTCTTAGCATAGTTGCAATAGTAATCTCTGATTAATTGTGTAGTTTTAACAAAACCTCTTTACTTTATGGTCCATTCCATTTGCCTTCCCAATTACCCGCTGAACCTGGATGCCAACGTTTGTGATTCACGCACTCGGACCCCAACATCCTCTCTGCTGCAGCTTTTCTCCAGTTTGATGATATTGACCTCTTTTTATTCTTCTGTCAATGTTCCTAACCTGACATTTTCCCACATTGCTTCATCTGCTATTTTATTCCCCACTTATTTATATCCCTCTATATCATCTGTATCCTTCTGTAGATGTCTTCTGTCAGCCTCACGACTTACATCCCCACATAGTTTTGTGTGATTTGTTAACTTAGCAATAGTATATTTGCTTCAGTCATCCAAGTCATTTTTATATATATCATAAATAATTGTGGCCCCAGCCTTGATTCTGTGGTAGTTCTCTAGTTAAAGGTTACCATCTTGAAAATGGCCACTTTATCCCAATTGTATTTTCTGTTCGTTAGCCAATCACCCATTCATGCTCATATGCTATGCCCAATGCCCTGAAATGGCCTATGGGAGGAAACCAGAGGAAACCCACGCAGACACTGGGAGAATGTGCAAACTCCACACAGACAGTCGTCCCGAGGCTGGAATCGAACGTGGGAGCCTGGTGCTGTGAGGCAGCAGTGCTAACCACTGAGCCATTGTGCTGCCCCATTTCTAACAATTTCCTAATGATAAATGTTAAGCTAACTGGCTTCTAGTTACCTGTGTGTGTTTTTTTTGGCTCCTTCCCTTTTTGAATAGGGGTGTTGTACTAGCAGTTTTATAATCCTCTGGATTCTTGACAGATTATTGTAAGCGTCTCCGTTGTCTCTGTAGTTACGTTCTTTAAAATCCTAGGATACAACCCAGCAGCTTCAAGAACATATTAGTCTTTAATCTCCCTGGTCCGTTTTCTCTACTAATATTTATTGTGTTCATCTACCCAAAACCCTCGCTCCCCACTATTTGTATCGTCCACATTTAAGATGGATGCAACTCCTCTGCCATTTCCCACCTTGCCATCATTATTTCCCCAGACCCATTCTGTAAGGGGCCTATGTTGACTGAGCCCCTCTCTTCCTTTCGGAGAAAGTGAGGACTGCAGATGCTGGAGATCAGAGCTGAAAAATGTGTCACTGGAAAAGCGCAGCAGGTTAGGCAGCATCCTCTACATTGGGGAGACAGGATGCCTACTTTTTTAGATTAGATTAGATTAAATTAGATTACTTACAGTGTGGAAACAGGCCCTTCGGCCCAACAAGTCCACACTGACCTGCCGAAGCGCAACCCACCCATTCCCCTACATTTACCCCTTTACCTAACACTACGGGCAATTTAGCATGGCCAATTCATCTGACCTGCACATCTTTGGACTGTGGGAGGAAACCCGAGCACCGGAGGAAACCCACGCAGACACGGGGAGAATGTGCAAACTCCACACAATTAGTCGCCTGAGTCAGGAATTGAACCCAGGTCTCTGGCGCTGTGAGGCAGCAGTGCTAACCACTGTGTCACCGTGCCACCCACCAACTTGTGGAATGTTTCAGAGAACACCTCTGCGACATCCGCACCAACCAACCCAGCCCGCCCCGTGGCTGAACACTTTAACTCCCCCTCCCACTCCGCCAAGGACATGCATTGCCAGACCATGGCAACACGACGCCTGGAGGAAGAGCGCCTCATCTTCAGCCTAGGAACCCTCCAACCACAAGGAATGAATACAGATTTCTCCAGCTTCCTCATTTCCCCTCAGTCCCAACCCTTGAACTCAGCACCGCCTTCTTGACCTGCAATCTTCTTCCCGACCCCACTGCCCCCACCCCCTCTCTGGCCTATCACCCTCACCGTAACCTCCTTCCACCTATCACATTCCCAACGCTCCTCCCTACCTTTTATCTTAGCCTGCTTGGCACACCTTCCTCATTCCTGAAGAAGGGCTTATGCCCTAAACGTTGATTCTCCTGCTGTTTGGATGCTGCCTGACCTGCTGCGCTTTTCCAGCAACACATTTTTTAGCCCTCTCTTCCTTTGGCTATATTTCTGTTTTTATGTTGCTTGTTAGTTGCCCTCAGGTTATGTTCTCTCCTTTTTTTTGAGTATCTTCTGTTGGTATTTAAAATGTTGCCAAACCTCTGATTTACTGCTAATCTTTTGGCACACTGCCTTTTCTTTTAATTGTGATGCAGTCTTTAATTTCCTTGGCTAATTGTGGTCAGTGTCTTCCCTTCCTAGAATCCATTTTCCTCACCAGGATTATATTTGCTGTGAGTCATGACTTTATTTTTAAAAAAAACATTTGCTGTTGTTCATCAACTGCATTTTTCTGTTAAATTCCTTTTCCAATCCACACCACCAACGCTGGCCTTATTCCCATGGAATAACTCCTTTTTTTTTAAGTTTAGCACAGTTGTTTCTGGCCCAAGTTACTCATTCTCAAACTAAATGCTACATTCCATCATGTTATAATCACTGTTGCCAGGGCTCTTTTATTCTGAGATGATTTGTTAAGGCAGCCTCTTTACACATCATCAGATCCAATATAGATTGATCCCTGGTTGGAGTCCCAACACACAGCACATTAGTTAGGTCACATTTGCAGTTCTAATCCTCACGTTACCAGAAGGATGTGTGCGGTTTTGCAGAGGGAATACAGAAATAGTTTACCAAGATGTTGCCTGATTTGGAGGACATTTGCTATGAAGTGAGATTGGACAAACTTGATTTGTTTTGACTTAAATGTTACAGGATAAAGATGAACTGATAGAAGCTTGCAAACTTGAAAGAGGCAAGGTTGGAATGGATAGTCAGAGCCTTCTTTTCTCCCAGGCTAGAATATTAATTGCTGGGGATTTGGGTTTAAGGTAAAAGGGAATAAGTTTAAAGGAGACGTGAGAGGCATGTTTTTGTACAGATGATGATGATGATATTTATCTGGGATTATTGCCAGAGGAGATGGTGGAAGCAGATACAACATTTAAGAGTCAAGTTGGCAGAGAAATGAATAGGCAGGGAATAGAGATGTGGACCCCTTTAGAGGCAAAAGGTTTTTGGTTTCGAAAGGTATCTTGTTGGGACAAAGGGTCTCTTTCTGTACGGTACTGTTCTCTTTTTTTTAATTGTTATTGTAGAAAACAATCCCAAATGCATTTTTGAATTCTTCCTCTCAGCTACTCTGCCAGTTTGATTTTCCCCAGGCCACGCGTAGATTAAGGTGTAGATTAGCATGCTGCTGTTTTATCTTATGATTTATTCTGACCTAATAATCAGTTAGTTTGGAGACTTATAGACAACTTCTATCAATGTCTTATTTCCCTTTCCACCCATATGGATTCAACATCTTCTGATTCAAGATCATTTCTTACCAATGTAGTAATTTCATCATCTATTAAATCCACCCCACCCACACCCTTAGCTTCCTGTCTGTCTTTTCAAAAGATCACATACCCTTGAATGTTCACTTCTCAATTTATATTTCCTTGTCTCTGTAATGTTTATAAGATCATAACCATTAGCCTGTAGTTGTGCCATTAATTCATGTTTTGTTCTGAAAAGTATTCAAGTAACGCAACAAGGGTGAAATGTGAATCATGAATTTTAAACTTCATTTAGAATGGACAAATCAAATTTTAAATTATAGTATAGAGGACAAGTTAATGGAATGCCTGTAAGGTAGTTTTTGAGATCATTTTGTTGAGCAGCCAGTTAGAGCAGAGTATTTTACTTCTGGTATTATGCAACAAAAACCAAAACTTGCAGTAAACTAATTTGAGTAAGAGTGATTGCAACATGACTGAGTTCAATGTTGAGTTTGTGATTTAGTTTTGATTGAAACTCCATTCTTTGATCTGAGCAAAGCAAACTATGCTATTAGGCTAAATCAGATTGGTCATCTATTTTTTAATCACATTTCTCAATGCTAAAATGTAAATAAAATTAATAGTGGCAGCAAATATAGATTGCTTGAAAAATTTAAAACCTCATTGGTGTTGGGTGGGGAATGATAACCAATGGCTAATGAAAAGTTAGTCGGTTTACCAAAGATTGACAATGTTGCAAAGAAGGCTAGTAAGCCTTGGATTCAGTTTTTTTTTAACTTGAGAGCAGCAAAGGATAATCGAGATTGATAAAGTGCAAATGGGATATGAAAATACACTAGTGAGAGAGAAAAACAGATTGTTAAAAACTGCTGTTGGTTAATTTTAAAAAAAACATTAATTTAAAGGTGACTTCACTTCTTCCATATGTTTGTTCAAAAGGATTGGATCCTGAATCCCTAATGGCAAACAGTAACAAGGAAGTTCCATTATCCCAGCCGTGATCTCCAATCATGGGCTTCAATGGTTGATGCTGGTTTTGTATGTTCCTTGAGATCGTGAATGATAAACTGAAGATATAAACTGGTTTAACCCCAAAATACAATTTCCCTGATTATTTGTGACGTTGTGTTCAATCCTTGTTACTGTTGTTAATTTTGAGTAATTCAAATAGCATTCTTTAAAAAAAGAGTGGTTTTCTATACCATTTTGCCTCTCCTTTTCTGAAAGCTACTGCCTCACTGTTGAAGTATTAAAAGATACTAATGCCCATTCCTGTTTTTAGATAGCATCCTTCATAATCCAATAAGATACTGCTAAATAGGTCTTTAAAAGATTACATTAGAATTAAAAGCATTGGTTTAACCAGCTGGGATTTCCCAATGACCTGGCAAATGGGGCTCAGTGGTTAACACTGCTGCTTCACAGCGCCAGGGACTGGATTTCAATTCTATCCTCGGGCGACTGTCTGTGTGGAGTTTGCACATTTCTCTTCTCTTCGTGTCAGCATGGGTTTCCTCTGGGTGCTCTGGTTTCTTCCCATAGTCCAAAGATGTGCAAGTCAGGTGGATTGGCCATGCTACATTTCCCATAGGGTCCAGGGATGTACAGGCTAGATGGTTTAGCCATGGATAATGCAGGTTTGCAAGGATGGAGTGGGCCTGAGTGGCATGTTCTTTAGCGGGTCAGTGTGGACTTGCTGGGCTAAATGGTATGTTTCCACACTGTAGGCATTCTATGGTTCTGAATGTCTGGTAAAATTTGACTATTTTAATATAATCCTGGCCAGTCGATGATTTAGTATTTTTGCCTGCAACACCCTGATAAATAATCAATTCCACTGGAATTTGATTAGTTTCTAATTGAATCCTAGCTGCTGCAAGCACTGACGGAACTTCTTATCTCATTCATAGATGTTGACTTTTTTTTATCCACTATTCCTCTGTTTAGCTTTAGTCATAGATTTCAATTACTTCACCATTTAATTTTCTACCAACAGTCAAGTCTTTTTTGAATTCCAATCTTTGCAATATACTTCCTAAGAAGTCTTGCTTTGATGTGCAGTATATTCATGTACTCGATTCTTTCCAGATCTCCAATGGATTTCTATCCCAGAGCCCTTACTTTTGATAATACTAGATAAGTCAGATTCTAGGAGAAAGTGAGGACTGCAGATGCTGGAGGTCAGCGTCGAGAGTGTAGTGCTGGAAAATCGCAGCAGGTCAGGCAGCATCCAAGGAGCAGGAGAATCAACATTTCAAGCATAAGCCCTTCATCAAAGCTCTTTCGTGATGAAGGGCTTGTCAGAAATATCGATTCTCCTACTCCTCGGACGCTGCCTGACCTGCTGTGATTTTCCAGCACCACGTTCAACGTCTGATTCTAGTGTGAATCCTAGCTTGATAGACCCTATGTTTTGTTTTTGCAATTTATTTACTGTGATCAGTCACTGAAATATTCACAAGATTGCGAATGTACCTTTTTTATTAAAAGAACACAAGCTTATTACATTACAAGGAGAAAAGATGATGTTTAAGGTCTCACCATGAACTGCACCCTTTTCCCCAGAAAGATGCTTTTCAGACTCAATCCCTGTAAAGCATTGTTCCCATTTTATTTCTCTACTTTCTAACTCAACTTGACGAGGTTACAAGTATTTTCATTGTTTTATTTAAACCATGTAATGTCTTGGGAATGGTGTTTTGACCCACTGCTTGAAAAAAAATGTTTTTGACCTTTTTTTAAAAGAAAAAATCACCTCCACAGAACTGAAAACCCAAACCTATTTACCTCTACTTTAGAATCTAAGTTTTAAAGAAATAATAATGCATTCTAAACATTTGTCACAATTGATGAAACATCTGAAGGTGATTGGGCCAAGAACACTACCCTGAGGAATGCCTGCACTGATTTCCAGTTACTAGGATTGGCTTCCAACCACTGCAATCCTCTTCCTTTGCACTAGGTATGACACTAACCAATGGAAAGTTTACCCTAATTTCCAATAACTCCTGTTTTGCTTGTGCTCCTTGCAACCAGCACTGATACCTAAGGCTGATGCTCATTCTGATCTGTTTTAAAATCTGTCACAGCATAGTGGTAGTGGCAGAGAGCACAATGCAGGGCAGCCTCAATGTAAAGGGAGGTTCAGGGGGTCTCATGGGGGGAGGGGGACTACAGCCACTATCCTTCACACTGCTGCCAAACCCCCTCTCTCTATCCTCTGTTCCACGCTTTGTCGATGCTTCCTCGCCCCAATCCCATTTCACAATCATCATTATAAAAAAAAAATCAATTCCTTTCATCTGCCATGACTGCATACAATCCAGATTGCTCAATACATTACCTCATTTTAGGTAATTCTAGGACAGTTCCTTGATGGAAACATTCAGTTTTCTCTCCCCGGAGGTAATGGGACAGTCAGATAATTGGCCAACTTGACCCTGGAGAGATTCCTACTCCTTTTGTCCTGCTTCAGCAGTTGGCGGCATTCTCAATTTAACACCAATTAAGACTCCTAAACTTGTTTATTTTTCATTTATTTATTCATAGCATAAGAGCATTGCTGGCCAGGCAAGTATTTATTGCCCATCCCTAATTGATCAGAGAGCATTTGAGAGATAACCACATTGCTGTGGATCTGGAGTCACATGTAGGTCAGACCAGGTAACAATGGCAGTTTCGCTTTCCCCCAAGGACATTAGTGAACAAGATGGGTGTTCCTGACAATCGACAGGTTATTAATTCCAGATTTTTATTGCATTCAAATTCTACAATCTGTTGTGGTGAAATTGGAACACAGGTCCCCAGAACTTTACTTAGGTGTCTGGATTAACAGCCCAGTTAGAATTATAGAATAGAATCTCCACAGTGGGGAAACAAGCCATTCAGCCCAGTGTGCCCACACCTACCCTCTGAAGAGCATCCCACCCATCCCCCTACCCTATCCCTGCATTTCCCGTGACTAACACACCTAACCTATGCATCCCTGGATACTATGGGCAATTGAGCATGTCCAATCCACCTAACTTGCACATCTTTGGACTGTGGGAGGATACCAGAGCACCTGATGGAAAACCACATGTACATGGGAAGAATGTGTGGAGTTTGCATAGACAGTCACCTGAGGGTGGAATGGAACTAGGTCCCTGGCTTTGTGTGGCAGCAGAGATAACCACTGTACCACTCCCCAGTTGTAATATCATTAGGCTGTTACCACCTCCCTTAGAGTGGCCAAATAATAACCTCTTAGCATCACTTGCCATGTTGGAGAAAATGTGTGTGCCAGAAATGCATGAAGGAAACAACTAACTTAAATAAAATTGATCAACTGTATTTATTTTGATTTCCATAAATGTGATAAATCATCAATTTCTGGGGGCATAATAATTTTCCTGTTATATGTTGCTGTGAATCACAAACTGATTATTCTTTATTAACTATGTCATAATACCCCATCACAACACTGTCACTGCAGCATCTCCTGAAGGTTTTTCCACTGTTGTCCAGCTGTGGTGGTAATAATATCTCTCTTGAATTTTTAATTCGGTTTCCATATACATATTCAATATATATTTTAAGTAATGAAACCAATAGACTTCGGCTTTACTTTTACTAATCTGTATCACTCGAAGCTCTTGATTTTTAAAGTTATCCTGTTGCTGCTCATTCTGCAGAGACACATAGGTTTGGATGTATTTTATTATCTAAATACCTTTCACTTAATTTTAAAATTAGTTTACGTAGCATAATTTTAAATATTGACATTGACATTGATTTTATAAAATGTTTATTGGGTGAGCATATCTGTACTATTTCACCTATGTCAACAAATGGTTTATTTTGATGTAGCCAACAACAGCCTGAATTGAAGTCCACGAAAAAGTGGGTAACTTTTTAGATTTGGTGGAGCAAAATCATCTTTAAGGTTTTTACTGCCAGAGAACATGATTTAATCAAAATATTTATTTCATCTCTAAGATTCTTTCATAGGTTGTAGTTCTTGGTTTTCTTCAAGAGGAGAAAGCTGCTATTAACTGTTGTCACTAACAAGAGTCTCTGGGCAGAATTCAAGGTTAAACATGGTAGCTTTTGCTTATTTTCATCTGGCCTTAAGATATAGGAGCAGAATTAGGTAATTTAGCCCATCAAATTCACTTCACTATTTGATCACAGCTGATATGTTTCTCAACTCTTCTGGTTTCTCAACTCTTCTGCTTTCTCACTGTAACTTTTGGTTCACTTACTAATCAAAAAACTATCTATATCTCTTTTAAATATACTCAATAACTTGGCCTCCACAACCTTCTACTTGACTTTTAAACTATTCTTTTTAGGTCAGCTTCTTTAGTATTCAATCTGTAAAATTGTGGGGCAATTTATTCACCAATATCGCTGTTAACTTGTGTTTTTGTGAACTTGCAATTGATTTAGTATAACAGTGAATATATTACCAAAATCTATTGTGGTACTGTTGTTGTCAGTTGTGAATTTTAAATCACATAGATGAAAGGAGCACTTTTTTGCCATTGTTCTACAGATGAACTGTTTTAATTATGTTTCATGTAAAGTTGTCTTTAGAATGAGTGAATTAACGTAGTTTGCTATTGCGAGTGTAAAACAAAAGCTAGTGACTGAACTGAATTTAAAAAGAGCAAAAACATACTCATTTACTAAAGGATAACAAGAAAAAGTGAATATAACTGAATTTGGTTCCGTATTGACTTGTTATTTTTGTCACTAGGGGCTCGTGGACATTTTTCATCTACTGACCATCGGTCTTGTCAGTCAAGTCTGCATGCCTCAGAAGCTGGAAAAACACAATTTACGTTGTGTAACTGTAAGTGGTTGGATTATTTGTAATGCTCTTTTATTTCTTGATTGAATAAATTAATGCAACACTAGCTGAATTTTAGAGGTTGCTTCTCCTGGCTTAGGAAGCTAGGCTTTTTTTGGGATACAAGTTCAGGATATGGGGTCATTCATTTAGAACTGAGATGGGGAGAAATTTCTTCACTCAAAACATTGAATCCAGAATTCTTCACCCCAGAAGGTTGTCGTTTCTCCATCAATAAATGTATTTATGGCTTAGACATGCAAATCTTTGGGTTATAGGAAAGAAAGGGTTATGAAGAGTGACCAGGAAAGTGGAGTTGAAGCATTTAATCAATTAAAGCTCATTTTTTATGTGGATGAAGAGAGTACAATCTAAATTCAATTTCATTTCATTAACTAAATCTAGAATAAAAACATGTAATAATGTAACTGTCATCAATGATGAACCTACCTGGTTCACTAATGTTTTTCCAAAGGAAGGAAATTTGCTGTCCATACCTCTTCAGGGCTACATGTGATTTCCGACCCACAGCAATAAGCATCCTCAATGGCGATCACCAAGACTTGTCTAGTGGTGCCACTACTAACAGCTACGTAAGTCCAGAAGGATATGTTTACCAGACATGACCTCTGATAGGTGGTAAGGGAACCAACACAAGTGGAAAATATGCATAATCTTGTCCTTACCAAGCAACTTGACACAGATTCATTTGTCAATGTCCATTCTGATAGAATTGACCACTGCAGAAGTAGTGATGCAATGAAGTCCCAGCTTGACACCTTCTGTCATATTGTGCAGCACTACTACTGAAGGAAGAGGTTCAGAAGAGAGCAAGTGACTCAAAACTAGGCATCCAATATTGTATTGAAATTGTATGCAGCTGCAATTTTGATTTCATGCCATGGCATATCCCACACTCTGTCATTACCATGTAGCCATGGCACCACCCTGGTTCAATGATAAGTGCAAGTGCTGCTCCTGACATGTACCAGACATACCTAAAAGTGAGTTGCTAACTTGATGAAAGTGCAACACAGGATGATATACATGCTAAACAGCACAGTAGTGTTCTACAGACAGTTAAGCAGTTTCACAACCAATGAATATGTCAAAACTCTACAGTCCGTCATATTTAGTCATGAATGTTGGCAGATAACAAAATATCTAATGGGGAGGAGGTTTTTACTATTTAGTAATTGTGGACCATAGCAAGTGAGTGGAAAAGATCAGGCATTTGCAACCATCAGAGGTAGAGAGTAGATGATCCATCCTGGCTGTCTCCTGCCATTCCTAATGTTATAACCAATTCAGTTCACTGCATGTAATCAAGAAACTGTTGAAGACACTGGTTTTGAGAGAACCTCTGGTCTCTCAGCAGTTTTCCGGCTGTATTACTGAAGTCTTGTGTTCCGATATGTTTCTAACCGAGCTTCTCTGATACAGCTACAAAACTGGCAATTACCAACAATGTGGAAAGTTACTCAGGACTGTTCTGTTCACCAAAATTAGAATTATTTCAAACAAAGATTGAAAGAGCTACAGATGCTATAAATCAGGAACAAAAACAGAAGTTGCTGGAAAAGGTCTGGCAGCATCTGTGAAGAGAAATTAGGGTTCGTTTCACGTCCAGTGACCCTTTCTCAGGGAGTAAACTGATCAGGTGGTAATCTCATTCTGTGCATATCCTTCTGCGTTGCGTTATTGGCAAGTTGGCAACTCATCTTTAGGTATGTTTGGTGCTGCTCCCGACATGCATCACTGCTTATCATTGAACCAAGCCTGGTGCCTTGGCTGAGGAAAAGTCAAATCCAATCTGCCCACTTATCACCTGATCAGTTTACACTCCATCACTAGCACATTTGTGGCAGGTGTCAAAAGGAGTGTTCTCAAATGGCACTTAAATACAACAAGAGCTTGCTGACTGATGCACAATTTAGGGGTCACTTGACTCTTGATCTCATTATAGTCTTGGTCAAAACCAGTGTCTTCAGCAGTAAAACAGAATTCCAGGCATGAAATGAAAGTCTATTCTTGATTGGAGATTCTTGATGGCAGACTCAACAAAACTCCAAGTCAGTGAAAATCAGAATGAGGCAGCTGGCAATAACTTTCCACTGGCTGGAATCATACTTGGCATGTTGGAACATGTTCGTAGATGTCAGAAGCTAATGTCCAAGTTCAAACCATCTTCAGCAGTTACATTTAATAACTCCTCTCCCTCTTAATGCAATAGCTGGGAATGTTCACTACACAGAATTCAGTACCACTCACAACTCCTTGGACCGTGAAACAGTTCATGTCTCTGCTGCCCAGGTCTCATTACATATATAAGCTGGGACTGATAAATGAGACTTAATATACATGCCACTTGAGGTTACAAGAGAATCTAGCTGATGTTCAGTGACGTTTTCATCACTGAATTCCTGCTATCATAGATATTCTGCCATAACTAAGTCCTGCTTTTCCAAAGTGCCTCTCCCATCAATGTGGCATAAATCAGGATTGTGATAGAATGCTCTCCATTGCATGATTGAGTGCAGCTTCACCAACACTCGATGCTTGAAATCATCCAGGACAAAGCAGCCTAATTGATTGGCACCGCATTCACCACCTTCAGCATTCAGGCCCTTCCACCATGGAGGCAGAACGTTGGTGATGAATACCATTATAAAATGTACAACTGCAACTCGAGGCTTCTTTGACAGCACTTTTCAAAGCCTGATCTATGCCAGCTGGGAGGGGACATACAGCAGCTGCAGATGAATATCATTGCCTATATGTTCCCTTGCAAGTAAAACACTATCCTGACTTGAACTATATCATAATTCCTAAACTGTTGCTGGGCCAAAATCCTGCAACTTCCTCACAACAGCAGTGATCCTAGAAAACAGCTTATCAGGACTTTGTCAAGAGCAACTCAGGTTGGGCAGTAATGTTGGCCTTGCCACTTGCATCTATGTCTCATGAACAAATAAAATATGAACTATCACAACATGCAAGAGTGAAAACAAAGCCACTTCCCTCAGGTATCTACTTTCTTTGGCTTCTTCTCTGGAGTTTTCCTCTGTGGCAATGCAACAGACCAATTTACATTCAGCATGTGGCAACTTTATTGTCAATTAACTACATGAACAGAAGCATAAAGAACTACTTCTTTATGTAAATCTAGTCTATTATTACACAAGTTAAATTGTAACTTAGCCCAGCTGTTGACACTGTTGTTTGCGTCTGCTATCACAACCATAAGTGTGGAAACATTTTCATTTAAGAATATTGTATAAGCATATACCAACATGTGGTTGGTTGGTTAGATAGCTGTCACCGTCCCCCTTTTCTGACTGAGTCTACAGCACTTATTTGGTTTTAAGGGTTAGAGGAAAACCACTAGATAATCTACTGAGGATAGATACCTTAAATAAGGTGTACTTTATTACATGCCATGCTTACCTGGTCTGGACAATGTGTGACTACACTCATAGCAATGTGGTTGGCTCTTAACTGCCGTCTTGGATTGACAATAAAACTGGCCTAGTTTGCAATGCCCTCGTCCTGTGAATGAATAAAATGAAATGATGGTGATACAAGTAACATAAGTAAGTCAGACATAGTTACTAAATTTGTCTGTCCCTTTTGTAATTCAAACAGGATCTGCCTTTCTCTACTCGACTTGTTCTAGTCATCAGATTTGGCCGAGCTTAATGAGCCTTCACCTTTTAAGAACTAATACCTCGTACACCACCTTCCCCCCAAGCTTTTCTCCAATAATGAACCTTTACAAATTCATGTATACAAGTACATTTACTACTACCTCATCTCCCCACAAGTCTCCATTGTTATCTGGAGGTTTCACAGTTCTTTCAGGATACATTCCCTTCAAAATTGGAAGATTAAGTCTTTAACTTGAGGACATTTGACCTTGATTCTGTTAATGACTATGAATAGTTCTTAAGACTTTGTCATGTTACGTTCACCCTGATCAACTATTGATGAATGATTGGTCCACAAGATTACTGTAATTCTTTTGTTCAACTTCTTCAGCTATGTGATCAATGCATGTTTGCTGCTGGTGCACAGCTGTCCCTTCCCTGTTATGGTCCAATTGTTCTTGTATGTTATCTATCATGCATAGTGATGTCTATGATCATGGGCAGCTTATTATTTCCAGCATGATAGTTCCTTCTTGTATACATGGTTAGAGCCTTGTGGACTTCATTGCAAAGTCAACGCTTTTGGGAAGATAAGAAGATGAGTCTTCAGTTTTCTACCTTTCAGCAATTCTGATAGTGTTAAGCTACACTAGAATGAGGTGGACCAGTAATGTAACTACTCTGTACAAAACTCACCATTTTTCTTCAAAGATGACTTGCCTATCTGGATTTCACACTTGGTTTCTCCATTCAACTTTGGGCATTTCAGCACATTTGAATAATTTTCAATTCCAGAAGGAGCTGCAAATTGGATGAAAGATTTGTTACCAAACTGTGGTCCACTATCTGACACAATCACATCAAGGATCCCATATGTAGTGAATGTTTTAAGTAAGACCCTGGTGGGCGGCACGGTGGCACAGTGGTTAGCACTGCTGCCTCACAGCGCCTGAAGACCCGGGTTCAATTCCCGACTCAGGCGACTGACTGTGTGGAGTTTGCACGTTCTCCCCGTGTCTGCGTGGGTTTCCTCCGGGTGCTCCGGTTTCCTCCCACAGTCCAAAGATGTGCGGGTGAGGTGAATTGGCCATGCTAAATTGCCCGTAGTGTTAGGTAAGGGGTAATGTAGGGGTATGGGTGGGTTTCGCTTCGGCGGGTCGGTGTGGACTTGTTGGGCCGAAGGGCCTGTTTCCACACTGTAAGTCTAATCTAATCTAAAAAAACTCCATCATTGGTCTTGGTATGTAACACTTGCACCTTTGTCCACTGTTTTTCCACAGCCGATAGCAAAAAAGTAAGCACAACTGTCAAACATTGGTCTGTTCAAATTTGGAGGGAGTATCAAGCTTGCAATTCATGACAAGACATTAAATGTCTTTTCTCAAAGTGAATTGTTTCCCCTGGGGCGTGCATTGGCTGTCTCTTTATTGCACCTTGTTCTGCCTCATTAATAGGTATGTAGTAGTTATTTTATTTCTTTGGGTGAAGAAATGTCTCCACATCTCCATCCTAAATGGTTTACTCCAAATCATCCAACTGTGTCCCCTGGTTCTGGATGCACTCCTCCATCAGGAACAGGATATCCTCCCTGCATCTACTCTGTCTAGTCCTGTTAGAATTCTAAATGTCTCTTGAGATTCCCCCCTTACTTATCTAAACTCCATTAAAAACAATCCTAACCTCGTCATTCTCTCCTCACATGTCAGTCCCGCTATCTGCGGAATGAGTCCAGTAAACCTTAGCTGCGCTCCCTCAAGAACAAGAGCATCCTTCCTCAGAAAAGGAGACCAAAACTGCACTCAATATTCTAGATGTGGCCTCCTCGAGGCCATGTATAACTGCAATAACACATTCCAGCTCCTGACCTTGCAACCTCTCACAGTGAAGGCCAACATATCATTTGCTGCCTTTACCGCCTGCTGCACCTGCATGCTTACCTTCAGTGACTGGTGCACAGGGATGCCCAGGTCCTGCTACACACTCCCCTCTCCCAATTTCCACCCATTCAAGTAGGGACCTGTCTTGTTTTTGCTTCCAAAGTGAATAACCTTGCTTTTATCCAAATTATACTGCATCTGCCATTGATTTGCCCACTCACCCAACCTGTCCAGATCATTCTGAAGAATCTCTGCATCCCCGTCACAGTTCACCCTCCCACCCAACTTGGTATCATCTGCAAATTTTGGGATGTTACATTTTGTTCACTCATCCAAATCATTAATATATATTGTGAACAGCTGGGGTCCTAGCACCGAACCCTATGGCACCCCACTAGTTACTGCCTGACAAATTTAAAAGGACCCATCACTTCCTACTTTGTTTTCTCTCAACCAACCAGTTTTCTAACTCAACTGACTTCCCCCAATCCCATGCACTTTAATTTTACACAATAATCTCTTACGTGGGAATTTGTCAAACACTTTCTGAAAGCCCAAATAAAGATTTCAGTCCAAATGTTTTATGAGCAATTTCAACAACAATTGTGTCTCTTGTGAACTCTAATTTCAAAGCTCCATATACACATTTTTTCACTAATCTGTAGATACTGGTAAGGAAACGATCTATGGATTCCTCACAAAGGATCCTCAGTGTGGAAGCAGGCCATAGAGTCCACACCGACTCCCAAGCAATATCCCACCCTCTCCCTGCAACACCTCCTTTTCCAATGGGCAATCCACCTCGCCTGCACATCCCTGGATACTATGGGCAATTAAGCATTGCCAATTCACCTAAACTGCTTGTGTTTGGACAGAGAGAGGAAACCTGAGCACTTGGAGGGAAACCCACACAGAGGCGAGCGAGAACATGCAAATTCTGTTTACTTGTTCAGCTTTTTAGTACTGGGTTTGGAAGCAATTCTGCATCTTAACAATTATTTCCTCCAAGGTATCCATTTGAGTATTTTACTTGGCCCATATCTGAAATTAAATCTTCCTTGCTATATTGTTTCTCCTGTTATTTCTTCTGAATATGATTATTTATTTTTCTTACTGCAAAACTGAAAAGATTTAAAGTATTTCATTGCTGTTTCACTCCTGTTGCTTTAAATGCTTTCTGGATGCATCAAGGAGTAATTGGGGAAGACTGGAGCCATTGGGAATTGTTAGGAACACTGCTGATTGCTCATTCCAAACTGAAAGGCAGATAGTTGTAGTTGTTGGAGGTCAATCGTCAAAGTCACAGGACATCTGCACGAATTCTTCAGTTGCTTCATCAATGACTTTCCCTCCATTGTTGGGTCAGAAATGAGGATGCTTGCAGAATGACCAACACAATTTGTGACTTGTCAGACACTGAAGCAGCCTGTGTCGAAACATTGCAAGAGCTGGACAGTATCCAGGCTTGAGCTGATAATAGCAAGCAACGTTGGTGCTATTCAAGTGCCAGGAAATTCCCATCTCCGGAAGTCGAGAATCTAACTATTCTACTTGATATTCGTTGGCCTCATGGTAGTTTAATTCCTGACTATATGAATACCATGGCTATACTGAAGATCTGGACCCAGTGGTGGTGGTGGGAGAGGGTTTTTTTTTCTGTTCTGTGATTTGAGTGTTTATTGACCAATCAGTCTGGTTCTTTAAGACTTCATTCTTTATTTCTTCATACGGCTGGGTATAGAGCATCCGAAAACAGAGGTTGTGTACTTCTGTATTCCTTGGAGGAGCTGTGCACATGGCTTAAAACAAAGACATTTTTATACTTTTCTTAAAGAAGGGTACAGGCCATGATCACATAGTACATTCAAACAATTACCAATCAATACATGATATTGCTTTATTTGACAGTTACATGGTCCAATGATATTTCCTGGGAACCAACTTTTGTTTTCTAACACTCAGACCACCTTTATCTCGCTATCCGAGCCATTGCACCTGCATAGGTCAGTTAGAATGGCCAGTAATGTCTTGTCTAGTAGAGTTATTTCTAGACTAGGTAAGACATTACTGCCCATCCTAACTGTAAAGGGAGCATTGTTTTCTAATCTCTATTGAAGCAGACTGTGGTTAGTTAATTATGCAGCCATAGTAGAATTAGCAGTTAGTAACAAAAGCCATTTTATGCAGCTTTAGCAGAATTGTCCATTTTCAGCCTAGAAGCCATTTTGTCATGTTATTTGAATCGAGAAGCCATTTTATTCCACCTGTTATTAAGAAATCTGTTAACTGGTTGTTCCTGACAAAAACTAGTTATCTCAGCCTGTATTCAGGTTTCAGATCCTCAATATGAGAAGTCAGATGTTAGAAATTCTACACAAGTAACTCCCCTTTTATGTATTCAAAGCCTATTTGCCATCTGTAAGTCACCACATTTGATGGTTTAGTGGACAGTGTAGAAGATTATCTAACATTACAAAAGGATCTTGTTCAATTGGATCAATGGACCGAAGAGTGGCAGGTGGAGTTTAATTTTGATAAATGCGGGGTATTGCATTTTGGTAAAATAAACAAGAGCAGGACTTCTACAATCAAAAGTAGGGCATTAGGTGGTGTTATAGAACAGAGAGATCTGGGTCCATAATTTTTTGAAGTTTGCATCACATTTAGACAGGGTGTTGAAGAAAGCATTTAGCATGCTTGCCTTTTATTGCTCTGATCTTTGAGAAGGAGTTTGGATCATCATGTTGTGGTTGTACTGGATATTGGTAAGGCCTCTTCTGGAGTACTGTGTCCTCTTCTGGTTGCCCTGTTATGGGAAGGATATTAATATATTGGAGAGGGTTCAGAAGATATTTACCAGCATGTTGCCAGGAATGGGGGATTGGGTTGTGAGGAGAGGCTAGATATGCTGGGACGTTTTTCACTGGAGCATATTAGGTTAAAGGGTGACCTTAGAGGTTTGTAAAATCATGAGGGATATAGATAAGATGAATGGCTGGTGTTTTCTTTCCCTAGAGTTGGGGTTTTCAAAACGAGTGGGCATATTTTCAAGGTGAGAGGAGAATGATCTTACAAACTATTCTGTCTTTTTTTATATATGGAATGAATTTCCAGAGGAAGTGATGGATATGGGTACAGTTACAATTTTAAAAAGACATTTAGATAATTCCATGCATAAGAAATGTTTGGAGGGATATGGGCCAAGCGCAGGCAGGTGGGAGTAGTTAAGATTGGGATTATGGTCAATTTTTGAAGGGTGTGTTTCTATGCTGCTAGAATTCTCTCCTGTACCCTGAAAGAATGCAGATGCAATAACAATGAAAAATTGACACCACTCAGGATTAAATAGCCTGCTTGATTAGCACCCCATCCAATATCTTCACCAATCATTCTCTTCATGATTTTTTGTTGCTGACTGTAGCCAACATGTAGCTGGGTAAATAGCTGCCTCCACCACATTGTTTTCACTGGGCTGAATTGGTGAAGAGTGGTAGTTGGAAAAGAAGAGCCTCCAACAAGATGTGGTTTATTGCTTGTCAGCAATCATGTGCAAATTATTTTCGTAAGAAAGACATTTTGATATCCTAAGGTGTTCTGTCTTCAAACCAACCAAATCCTTATGTTATCAACAGATTGAGTGGAGCTGAATTTTGTTGTAAGCATTAACCATTTTTTTTATATAGTAAAAGATCAAGGATACGTCAAAGGCAGATGGGATTAGATGAAATTTAGGGGCAGTCAATCATAAATTCCAGCATAGAGTAGATGGGTTAAAAGGATTGTTCTGGTGATGTAGATTTGATCAATGTATATGATAGTGCCCAATTAATATTGTATCATTGTAATTTACTTTTCAAATTTGCTCAGCATCTGGAAACAGTCAATCAGTAAGCTTGTCCCTTTACCAGAAGACTTTGGTCCACTGAGTTTAATATATATGTGTTGTTTGTTCTCTGCATTGAAGTGGACTGTCTATAGAAGTGGCACAAAGAATTTCTTCAAACTTCATTCAAGAATTTAAGGAAATGCTGAAGTTTTCAAATATTTCATTAAATGCAATTATGTTTCTTCATCTTAATTTTGAGAATAATATGGTTTTCTTTTTCAGATATTTCTGATAGCAGAAGACCGAGCAAAAACTTAGAGAAATTGAGGTTAGTTTCAGGTTGAGTTAATGAAGTGTATATATGGCTGGTTCTTATTTCATAATGTGATACTGAACTAAATGTTCTTCAGACTGTAAATCACTTACAATTAGACTGAAGTGAAAAAGTTACAAGAAGTTGTTCTCATATTTAACAACCCCATCATAAACTAAAATATAAGACATTATTCTATGATCCACTGCACACATTGTGAACTTGGATATTGTGGGTGGGTCATGTGTGAACTTTAATCTGTTAAAATACATGAACATAAATTGTGAAATGTCACCCCTGATTTTCGAAGATGCACTCTTCAACTGGAACACCAAATGCAAGAGTCATTCCCCAAGTCTTTATGTAAGTTTGCTTTTGGTCTCTAAGGAAGGGATTTTCTGATGCATTTAACACTGATTTCAAAGATACTGCATATTGTAGTTTTATCCCTCTCCCTGCCCACTGGTCAGAAGGATAACGATGAGGTGGGTTAATTAAGAGGGTCAGAAACATTGAGTATAATGATAGAGTTAAGAGTCAAAATTAAGAGTTTTTTAAAATGGATTTTGTTGACTTTTTTTACCATTATAATCCTTCTGTTCCTCAACACCTTTTATCATGAGTCAAATTGAGGTTGTTTCCATCAGTCAGTGCTTTGTCTATAAACGGTAATTTACAGACATTTAGTTTCTCTGAGGCTATCTCACTGTGATGCGTCTATTCATTAAATTCATTTTTTTTTCTCCTCCGAATCATATTAAAATTAAGTATTAGTTGAATGGGGAACAACTGCAGAATAGAGGTGACAGAAGATTCTAGGTGTTCCAAAGCATGAGTCACAAACTTAGTATGTAGCCACAGTGTGTAATTAAGAAGGCTAATGCAATGATATAGTTTGAGGGGAATCCAACATATAGTCAGATTCTACAACACAAAAAGAATCCCTTCGGTTCATCGAGCATCTATCACTTTCTAGTACTTGGCCCATAGCTTTGTATTCCATGGGATTTTGAGTATTCCTCCAAATAGTTGTTGAATGTCCTGAGGGTTTCTGTCTCTGTCACCCTTTTTAGGTAACGGGTTCCAGACACTGCAATCTTCTAAGTGGAGGAGGGAAGAGGGGTGGTGGGAGATATTCAAATCCTCTCTCAATCATAATTTAAAGCTATCCCCCTGGTTTATGATCCTCAATGTTTTGATTGTACAAGGCATTGTTGAGGTCATTGTTTGAATACCAAATGCAGTTTTACTCTCATTATTTGATATACATTGAAGTAACAAATGCAGCGACTTCATGACACTTGCAGGAAGGTTAACCATGAGAATTCTGTCCCACAGCTAATTACAGACCTTTGCAAATTGATGTCCAATTTATGTGGAGTTGCAGTTAATAGGATATTTCTTCCTTGCTAGCCAATTTAAGCTTTAACGATAGTGCACTATGTTATACTGTTCCAATTTTTGAATACTTTCTGGAAGTATGCACAAAATCTCAAAAATATTCTTTGTGTTACTAATATGAGGATAAATACTGGATTTTTGATTTCTGCCTGCTGTTAATGATGTATGGAGGAATTCAAATTTAGCAAAGATCTGATTATCAATTCTCATCAGTTAGGCACAAGATAATCTTCAGTAAAATATTCCTGGTTCCTCTTTAGGTGCTGCAATTTATTACTGACCATTGTTTTGAGGTTGTTGATTGTAGCCAATGATAACATTCTATATGCCAATGTTTTCTAGTATCAAGAACAACTTTTTTTTCTACTATTTATTTCTGCTCCTGCCTACAGGAAAGAACTAGAAAGACAGACAAAAGAAACAAAGATACTACAGGAAGAAGTAGAGCTTGCTACCAAATTAACAATGGACAAATTCAACTGGAATTTCAATGAGGATAGAAGTTCAGATCACAATGAGTTCTCAACTAGCCCTAATGACAAGACAGAAGCAGACAGTAAGCATTAGTTTATGTACTACACTCTCTGGAGATGAATTCCTGATGCATTGTACAATTGTCTTAAATTTCATACATATTCTTCTTCTCTGTGTGGTACCTTAACTCATTGTTTTCTGATAGACAAGATGGATCCTAAAGATAAAGCCATCTGAAAGGATGCTAGGAATTAATTGAATGTATAGAAAATGCTTTCTTGTTGATTTCTCCATTGAAAAATACAGTTTACACCACAGTGTCCACTTTGGTACCATCAAGGGTTTATTAAAAATTCATAGTTATTTTCTCCAATGACCCATGACTGTGTACCAGTTCCTGTCCTAACCTAAAATGACTGACAGTTTTTTTTCTCTCAGATTCTCTCCACATTGAAAATTAACTTCAATTCTAAATGCCTTGATAACTTTTTTGCTCGTGAGTCATGTAAAACCAAAATATTTTTGTATTGACAAAAATGTTGAACTAGTTTATTCATTTCCAGCCTTTCTAGTTAGGATATAGAGACCTTTTTTTATGTGATGATCACAGTTTATTTTGACAGCCTACTGGCAAACACTCTGCTTAAGAGACTGCGAAACCAAACTGAGAGCTCCATATGGGGTGTTTGTCTCTTCAACATGGGGTGATATTTTTCATTTGTTTATTTACGAAGTTTAGAGCCCGTAACAAACATATCCGTCCCGTCATCCTGTTGCAGCATTAAATTATGTCATGGCCTAAGCTTCATCTGTCCATCTCAGCTTGTGGAACATAAAAACAATAGTAGGCCATATAGTGTGTTGAGCCTTCATTGCCATTCAAAGCAATCCTGACTGACTATTTACCTCCATTTCACTTTCCTAGTCTGTCTCCATATAATGATTTCTGCCTAGAACATGCTCAGTGATTGAACTTCCACAATCCTATGTGGTCAAGACTTTCAAAATTTTTCCCTATCCCCTCATTGAAGGAATTCCTTTTTAGGCGGTCTGAAATAACCTAGCCATAATTTTGAGATTATGACCCCACTCAGCAGGCAGGAGAAATATATCTTGGCTACGTCTGTGTGGTACTCCCAAGGTCCATTCGTGGCAGCGACTTCTTGAATTGTGACTTCCAGCACTGGTCAACGTCAGCATTCCAATTCCATGTGAGGAATGTCAGAGTGGCTGCCCAGTTTAAAGGGAACACTGAATCCTAACCAAAGTGTTCTTTAGTTTAAGAGTCTTCCAAATCAGGAGAATTTGTCTTGAAGTCTTCAAGTTGTTGAACTGAAAATGTTTAGGCCATCAGAATTGAGGTTACGTGAGCACACTGACAACGAAATTGTAAAACTGCCTTCACAGTTGAAGGAGAAGATACAGAGAGGAGTTAAAAATAAAATTGGAATGGGAGTGAAGTACTGCATTCAATTCTGGTCTCCCTGCTATAGGAAAGATGTTGTGAAACTTGAAAGGGTGCAGAAGAGATTACCGGCGTTGGATGGTTTGAGCTATCGGGAGAGGTTGAATAGGCTGGATCTCTGGAGTATCGGAGGCTGAGGGGTGACCTTTATAGAAGTTTATAAAATCATGAGCATGGATAAGGTGAATAGCCAAGGCCTTTTTCCCAGGGTAGGGGAGTCCAGACTAGAGGGCATAGGTTAAAGGTGAGAGAGGAATGATTTTAAAAGGGACCCAAGACGCAACATTTTCCTGCAGAGGGTGGTGCATGTATGGAATGAGCTGCCAGACGAAGTGGTGGAGGCTGGTACAGTTACAACATTTAAAAGGCATCTGGACGAATAGCAAAGGTTTAAGGGGAGATGGGCTAAATGCTGGCAAACAGGACTATCTTTATTTAGGATATCTGTTCAGCATGAACAAGTTGAACCAAGGGGGTCTTTTCCTGTGTTGTACAACTCTTGACTCTATGAAATGAGTCTGGAACTGAGTGTCTATAAAAGGATAGTGTTAGGAAACAAGTGAACATGTGTTTTAATGCTGTATTAAGACCTTTTATAACCATCACTCATAGATACCTATTTTTTAGCTTTTGCTTTACCTTTTTGAGTAATAAACTTGCATTCTGTTGTTTTAAAAAAAACATTTGTAGCCTTGTGTGAGTATGTTATAAGTGACCAATCACTATGGTAGCCAACTGGAAAAAAAAATGTATGATTTCTAAAGCCAGGTTTCCTTCTGAACTGATCAGACTTGCCCAGTATTACTACCAACTGGTACAGGGGCAATACCAATTGCTTGCCTAATTGTTTGCTACACTTACATGTCTGAATGTTCTGTGTTCTCCCTCCCTCCCTCCCTCCCTCAAACAGTGCGGTTCCACTTTCCACTTTGCAGTTTACAGGAACCTTTCCAGAATCTATAGAATTATGCAAGGTAGCCACCAATGCATCCACACTCTCGCCACCACCTTCAACATTTGGGAAAGAAGTAAAGCTGGACCAGTGGATTTGCAATTTTAAAAATAGAATTCGCTTCCTCTTTATTAGTACTAATTTCATTTAGTTCCTCAGTTTTATAGGTTTTTAGGTTCGTATTATATTTCTGGGAGACTTTCTCTATCTTGTTCTGTTAAGATAGAGAAAATGTAACTTCAGTTTCGCTGCTCTTTCCCTGTACTATAAAATAAATTCTGTTCCCACCTGTTATGGGTTCCACGTTTGTCCTTAGCCAGTTTTTTATTCTTTTTCCACACATCTAAATCTTGTATAATCCTTCCTTATGACTCTATATCCCTTGATAATACAGCTTAACAAAAATCACTCCCTTCTGCTCTTGTATAGTACATTTAATAAAAACAAAATGTTTGAAGTACCCCTCTATAGGTTACCGGATTAAACTCTAACCTATCTTCAAGAATATTACTCCTTCCTTACTTTAAGCATACTGTAACTCTGTAGATGTCCATTTATGAGGCGTGACTGAAACCTTGGTCTGACAGAGTTCTCAGCTGCTTTCTTACAACAGACAAATTGATGGAATGATTTAGAGTTATGGAGTAGGAACAAACTAGTTGAATTACCTACTTGCCAAGGTAGAACAGAATGAGATGGAAATTTACTGAAGATCAAATGAGAGGTAGAAGCTGTAATCAGATGTAATGTTATTGCAGTTGAGTAAAGGTAACTACTAAGACATAAATAAGGGTGGAGCTGCCAGCGTTGGAAGGGTACCCTCACAGGGAAGGACGTTGGAGCAGCTATGGCAGGGGTTTCTGTGAGTAATTGGAAGGCAGAGGAGGAAGAAACACACTAAGGGGAGAATGTGGCAACTATAGTTAACAAGAGAAGTCAGGGACAGCATAAAAACAAATGGTATAACGTGCACTGTGGTGAAGATTATTGGGAAACCAGAAGTTTGAGGAGACTTTAAAATCCAGCAGAGGACAACTTAAAAAGTAAATCAGGGAGGAATGATACAGAAGAGTAAGCTAACTAGTAATAGAAAAGAAGGTTGCAAGAGTTTTTATAGATATTTTAAAAGATCAAAGAGAAGTGAGGCTAGAGTAGACATTGAAATGCTGGAAAATGAGGCTAATGAGTACTAATGGGAGCAAAGAAATAGCAGAGGTACTTTGTATCAGTTTTCATAGTAAAAGACACCAGTAGTATACCAGAGAGTTGGGGGCAGATGTGAGTGTCGAGGCCATCACTAAGGAGAAGGTATTAGGGAAGCTGTGGATAAATCACCCAGACCAGATGGATTACACCCCAGTGTTCTGAAAGAAATAGCTGAGGAGATTGTGGAGGCATTAGTGGTGATCTTTCACTGATCACTGGAATTGAGGAGGGTCCCAGATGACTGATAAATGGCTAATGTAACACCCCTGTTCAAGAAGGGAGGAAGGCAGAAGGCAGGAAACTATACCCTGGTTTGCCTGACCTTGGTCATTGATTAGATTTTAGAATCCATTAAAGGTGAGATTGCAGATTATTTGGAAGAGCATGGTAAAATAGGGCTGAGTCAGCACAGCTTCGTCAAAGGGAGGCCATGCTTGACAAATCTGTTAAAAATTCTTTGAGGAGACAACGAGCATGCTAGACAAAGGAAAGCCAATGGATGTGGGCTGTTTGGATTTGCAGAAGGAGTCTAACAAGATGCTGCACAGGTGGCCTATAAATAACACAAGACCATGTTGTCAGGGGTATGGTAGTGGCATGGATAAAGAATTAGTTGATTGGCAGAAGTGGGGACAAAGATGATGTTTTTCAGGATGGCAGCTGGTGACTAGCTGAGTTCCACAGGGCATTTGTGTTGGGGCCAGAATTGTTCACGCTATACATTAACGGTCTGGACAAAGGAATTGAGAGCATTGTTGCTAAGTTTGTAGATGACAAAGTTAGATATGGGGACAGGTAGTGTTGGGGAAGCAGGGAGCTGCAGAAAAGGCTGAGGTGGTGAGCAGAGTGGGTAAAGAAGTGGCTGATGGAATACCTGTGAGAGTGAGATTATGCACTTTGCTAGGGCGAACAGAGGCTTAAGCTAATTTCTAAACAGTGAAAGGCTCTGAATATCTGAAGCACAAAGGGACTGAGGAGTCCTAGTTCAGAATCCTTTTAAGGTTAACATGCAGGTTCACTTGGCAGTTAGGAAGGCAAATGCAATGTTAGTATTCATTTCAAGAGAGCTAGAATATAAGAGCCAAGATGTGCTGCTGAGGCTGTATAATGCACTGGTCAGACTGCATTTGGAATTTATAAGTAGTTTTGGGTCCTGTATCTATGGAAGAATGTGCTGATGTTGGAAGGGAGCCAGAGGAGGTTTGCAATAATGATTCTGGAGATGAAGAGTTTGTTATGAGGGGTGGACTCTAGGTCTATATTCTGAGTTCAGAAGGGTGAGGAGTTGGGGGGGGGGGGGGGGGTGAGCGGGAGGGATCTCATTGAAACCAAGCCAATAGGAGAATCTAGAATTTGAGGGCTTACCCTCCAGTGAAGGAACACCCATTTGGAACTGACATGAGGAATTTCTTCAGCCAAAGGGTGGTGACTCTGTGGAACTCATTGCTGCTAAGGGCTGTGGAGGCCATGTTGTTGAGTGTATTTGAGAGCGAGCGAGAGAGATGTCCCTGATTGGAAAGGTGATCAAGGGTTACATGGAGAAGGTAGGGGAATAGGTTAAAAAAAAGTGTCAGCCATGATCAAATAGCAGAGCTGACTTGATGGGCTGAATGGCCTGATTTTGCTCCTATATTATAATCTTATGTCCTACCTACATAAAGGAAAAAAAAACAATGTTTCCCAATCAACAGCAAAATTATTTAAGAAAATATTAAGTGTCGTGAGGCAATACATACTCATGGTCACCTAGTCATTATCTCCTAATGTTTGCCTCCTGACGTTATCACCATATTATTGGTAGTTGGTTAGCTCAGTTGGCTGAGCAGCTGATTTGCAATGTGAAGTGATCTCAACAGTGAGAGTTCAATTTATGCGCTGAATGAGGTTAATGTGAATGTCTTCTAAATCTGACCTGAGACATAGTGATCCTCTGGTTAATGGCACCACTAGTCATCTCTCTCTAGGTTAAAGTCACCACTAGTGATTTGTCTCCACACGCGCACGCGCGCACATGCACACACCTTTCATTATACAAGTGTTTTTATTTAACTTGAAAGTGTTCTGCCTTGAGCAGTATCTGTTAGTTATAAACAAATTGGCCCGAAAGTCCATCCACTTTTTGAAACCTGCGTTGTTTACTACCTAACCTTGTTAAGATTAGATTACTTACAGTGTGGAAACAGGCCCTTCGGCCCAACAAGTCCTCGCACTTTTTGAAACCTGCGTTGTTTACTACCTAACCTTGTTAAGATTAGATTAGATTACTTACAGTGTGGAAACAGGCCCTTCGGCCCAACAAGTCCACACCGACCCGGCGAAGCGCAACCCACCCATACCCCAACATATACCCCTTACGTAACACTACGGGCAATTTAGCGTGGCACAGTGGGTGGCATGGTGGCACAGTGGGCGGCACGGTGGCACAGTGGTTAGCACTGCTGCCTCACAGCGCCTGAAGACCCGGGTTCAATTCCCAACTCAGGCGACTGACTGTGTGGAGTTTGCACGTTCTCCCCGTGTCTGCGTGGGTTTCCTCCGGGTGCTCCGGTTTCCTCCCACAGTCCAAAGATGTGCGGGTCAGGTGAATTGGCCATGCTAAATTGCCCGTAGTGTTAGGTAAGGGGTAATGTAGGGGTATGGGTGGGTTTCGCTTCGGCGGGTCGGTGTGGACTTGTTGGGCCGAAGGGCCTGTTTCCACACTGAGTCTAATCTAATCTAATTCACCTGACCCGCACATCTTTGGACTGTGGGAGGAAACCGGAGCACCCGGAGGAAACCCACGCAGACATGGGGAGAACGTGCAAACTCCACACAGTCAGTCGCCTGAGGCGGGAATTGAACCCAGGTCCCTGGCGCTGTGAGGCAGCAGTGCTAACCACTGTGCCACCGTGCAGCCTCTTAGGAGCAACTTCATCCCACTCTCTACAACACCATTCATTGGAGAAGGGTACAGAGTTGGAAATCCTGCACTGGGAATCATGTGCCAATCATCATTCATCACTGTTCCACAAGTCTTCATAAAATGTATAAAATCCCAATTACACCCCCAAAATGACTAATTTGCCTGATAGACTGCTATTCAAGACAGAGGTAGTTCAAACAAGTTCATTAAACAAAAATAGCTCAATCGATTTATAACAGACAACTTTAACAAAAGACAGAGGGGAGAAAAGGTGATGGGGATGTTGACAGGGGCTGTAAGCTTCAGTTTGCAAGATCTGGATGCTTTTTCTCTCCACTGCCCTTTAAAGCTTTTAATACCCTATTGTTTGATCAGAAGGCTGTCTTCAGGTAGCATTTCCGTAATTCGTATGACTTGTAGTAACTCAGTTTTTATTTTTCTGACTCACTGCTTCAAAGAGTGACATTGTATTGCACAGCTGAAAAATATCTAGCACTTGATCTTCAATTTGTAAATGTAATCTGATATTTAAATTATAGAGCAGTTCAGCTTCCATTTCAGTTTATTGTCCCAGAAAAGGGAAAAAAAAATTGTTTATAATGGAGCTGTCGCATACCTGGGAGAAAGTGTTGTAATTGTTGCTGTCTGGGTTCCTTGTGTGCTACCGTAAATCACTCCACTGATGCTGTTTAAATCAGTATGATGTTGGGAATAGTGTTGCTTGCTGGTGATTACAAGGTGCGCACCAAATCGGTAGCGAGCAAGGGAAATTCAAAGCTATATTTCCAGAGTGACCAGAAAATTCCCTTGTTTAAACTGGGACGTGGCAGGTCTGACAGTACTTACAATATTTAAACAGCCATCAGTTCTATAGTATCTAAGTTTGTGTGTATCTGATGCAGAAAAACAAAAATGGAGATTTGCATTAGAATAGGAATGAAGATCAATACCAAGTTAAAACATCAGAATTAACAGGTGGAAAGCTAAACGATTCAAAAAAGAATGGCGACATGAGAAGATCAATTCAGAATCAGATTATAGTTTCTTACCTATTGATTAAAATCTATTGCATTTTGACAAAAGCTTATAGAATGAGTAGGTCACTCTGAACAGATGCAAGGAAAAGAGTTCAGATGGTGAGTTGGTGATCTCGTCTATCCATGCAGCTTTCTAGAACTGTTTGCCTAGCAAATCTAAGACTGATAGTGACAAAGAGCTACTGAAGAATAGTTGAAAGTACAAAGCAATCTTTACAAGTCCTAAGTATAAATGTGACTGTTGACACGATCACAAGAACACTCAAACCTAGCAAGACACGTCAAACGTGTGGCCTTCTGCCTGCATCAAGGAAGTACCCATCTTTCAATCAAGTCTGAAGGCTATGTTACAGGAAGAGGTCATTAGCAGTGAGAGTGCACAACAGCAAAGGCTGATACAGCTACAAAGAGCCATATACTGACCTAAATGGACCATATACATTGGGTATTCTGCCAGACATGAAATTATCGATAGATCAGAATCTGATTGTGCCTTTGGGTATGAAGAGTAGCAAAGCCGTTTCACACTGTCAGTTGCCTGGAAAATTTTAAAGTGATCAGATCATGTGAAATGTTTGCAAAATCTTAAATGATCTAATCTTTAAAAAAAGGGTGATTATTTGTTATTGGCTAAGATTGGCAAGGTTGAAAATGTGTTGCTGGTTAAAGCACAGCAGGTTAGGCAGCATCCAACAAGTCCCATCTAGGGTGTCTGACTCTTCTTGTGTGAGTGCAGCTCCAGTGGCCTAATGGATAAGGCACTGGCCTCCTAAGCCAGGGGTTGTGGGTTCAAGTCCCATCTAGGGTGTCTGACTCTTCCTTGTGTGGGCCTATTCCTTGGATGCTGCCTAACCTGCTGTGCTTTAACTAGCAACGCATTTTCAACTGTGATCTCCAGCATCTGCAGACCTCATTTTTTTCCCTAAGATTGGCAAGGGACAAGTGCTGAAATATTGAGTTTCACAAAAACATAAACCACATATAAAACAGTGTCAAGTCATAATAGAAGCTACAGTGTAATTCTTTCTGCATGCAATGATTCACCAATTCCACACACAGGATCAACAAAGTTGGTGTACAAGTATAATAATCCTACTAGATATAGCAGATGCTCCACATCATACATACTGCTGTACCAGCAAGTGCAAATCTAATGGCATACCATGAACTAATACAAGTAACAATTTATGGCATCAGTCAGACATCAGACTACAAATCAAGTTCATAAAATTACCTATAAAGTCAATTCGTGGCTTAACTTTGAAATATTCCGAATGACTTGATAAAATTGCCAGTTGGAAGAAAGCTGTCGCGTTGTACTTGGAGAATGCAAGCTCGTCCATTGGCCCCTCATGCAATTGTAGTGATCACTAAAAAGACATTGAAGATTCAGCTAGGTGAGATGGATATATTAAGAGTGTACAGGAACACAACAACATCTGTTATGAAAATATGCACCTTTGAGACTAAGTTGTGGTCCGTGATGCCTAAATGCCTAGCTTAGAACAGCTAGAGACATGGTTTGTAGGTGCAAAACTCTTCTTGACGATTGCTACCAAGTATAGTTACTCGTCAATACGTCTTGTTGAGCAGTCACGAGGCCTCACTACTTTCTGAACCTGATTTGGGCAATACTGTTTTCAATGTTTTACCTTCAAACTATATGTTGGTCAGGATGTCATGCTTGCTCACATATTGCAATACATCTACTATACCAGGATTTATCTGATGTTGCTGTGATAGGAAAAACAAATCAAGAGCTTCATCATAATTTGCTTTTATTGAAGCATGCAGCACACTCTAGAGGATTGGTGTTCAACAGCCAGAATTGTCACATCAACTTTTTCTGTGCTTTTTATTCCAACGTGGTCAGTGTGTACAAAAGCCAAGCAAACACCTAAAGGTGAAGCCACTGTTCAAAGATGTCTAGGCCTGTTTAATTTCATCATCCATTTCCAATTTTTCTGAAAATTGTCATCAGGGAGCTATTGTAGAGATGTGCCATTCCAATGGCTCGTAAAGTACCAGAATGTCGTCAAAGCATTGAAACAGTCACTATTAGAAGTATCAGTTTTGCAATTTTACAGTCATTGCAGGTAGATGCCTGACAGGCCTCAGAGTATGCACTCTACTAAAAGACAAACCAAAGTTACATTTGTTGCAAATGTGCTGTCAATAGTACAGCCCAATGACTCAAATATTGATCAGAAAATGTCTGCTTTAGTTTTTGGAATTGTGTATTTTCATGCAAAAGATTTATGATAGAGACTGACCACAAGTGACATCATGATTAAGTCGTCACTGGATGAGTAACCCAGAGCCCAGGTTAATTTCTGGTGACTTGGGTATGAATCTCATTGTGGTCGATGGAGAAATATTTAAAAATCTGGAATAAAAGGCTGACCTATTGGTGACCATGTAACAACTCTCAATAAATATAAAAACCCTTTCTGGTTCACGTTTGTCTTTGCCTAATATTACCTAAGTATGACCCTAAATCCACAACAATTTAGTTGACTCTGAACTGCAGTCTGAGCAGGTCACTCAGTTGTACCAAACCCCTTCAAAACCTAAACAAAGATATGCAACTAGATGGATGACCCAGCATCAACCCAGGCACTGTAAACCATACCTGACTGCAAGGACAGCTCTTATGACACCACTTCCCTACCAACATCTCAGGCTTTGTGCGAACGTTGGGAGAGCTGTCCCAGAGAGTACTCGAGCAACGGGCTAACATCATGATATCCACGGAATCATACCTTAGATACAGACTCCCAGATGTCATCATTATCATCTTTGGTAATGTCCTGCCCCATCAGCAGGACAAACTCACCAGAGAGGTTGGAATGGGGTTGCCCTGAGAGTCATCAACATTGACATGGACCCTGTGAAGTTCCATGGCATCAGGTCAAGGAAACCTCATGCTGATGAATCAATGTTGCTCCATGTTAAGCACACTTGGAGGAAGCACTGAGGGTGACGAGCACAAAGTAGTCAGTGTGGAGAACAATGGTACTGTTATACAAGTGCTCGACTTCTGTCTTCGCTTAGGAGGAACAGAATCTTGGGAGGAGGTCCTTGAGGTTCTTAAGCAGTTTGCCATAGGGAGTGAGGAAGTTATAGCATGCTTAAAAGTGGACAGATCTCCAGTTCCAGATAAGTTCTATCCCAAACTGCTGTGGGAGATGAGGGAAGAAATTACAGGGTTCTGACCCAACCTTTTATTTTGTCTCTGGTCACATAATTACCAGGGGACTGGAGGACAGCTAACATGGTTTCACTTTTCAAGAAGAATAGCAGAGATAAACCAGGGAATTACAGACCAGTGAGTCTGAGTTGGGGATATCAGAGTTGGGGAAACTTTTGGAGAAAATTCTGAAGGAGAGAATTAATCTCGACAAGGCAAAGTTTGATTGGATAGTTAGCATAACTTTGTCAGTGGGAGGTCATGCCTAATAAATTTGATTGTGTATTTTTTTTGAGGAGATAATCAGATGTGTAGATGAGAATAGTTTAATTAATGTAGTTCATATGGATTTCAGCCAAGCCTTTGTTAAGGTCCTACAGGGGAGACTGTCAGTGAAGGTGAAGCCATATGGGATCCAGGGTAACTTGGCAAAATGGATCAAACATTGGCTTTGTGGTAGGAGACAGGGTGTTGATAGAAACCTGTTTGTGTGACTAGAGACTGGTGTCTATTGGCATACCACAAAGATCAGGGCTTTGCCCATTATTGTTTGTGATATTCATTAGACTAGACCAGCCATATAAATGCTGTGGCCATGAGTAGGTTAGAAGCTAGGAACTTTGCAACGAACTCAGCTCTTGTCTCCCCAAAGCCTGTCCACCATCTGCAAGGCACTAGTCAGCATTGTGATGGAATACTCTCTATTTGTCTGAGTGAGTGCAGCTCCAACAACATTTTAGAAGCTAACACCATCCACAAGAAAGCAGACTGTTAGATTGGCACTCAGTAAGTCACCTTCAAAATTCATTCTCTCCACCATTGAGACACACAGTGGCAGTAATGTGAACCATCTACAAGATACACTGCATAATTCATTAAAGTCCTTTTGATAGTATCTTCCAAACCTGTAACTGTACCACTTTGAAGAACAAAGGCAACAGATTACCACCTGCAGGTTCCAAGCCTCTCACTACCCTGACTTGGAACTATATCATCATTCCTTTCAGTGTTGTATCAAAATCCTCGAACTCCCTTCCTAACAGGACTGGCAGTGTCCCCACACCCAAAGGGCTACAGCAGTGCATCATGAGAGTTTACCAGCATCATCTCCTTGGCGTTTCAGAATCAACAATAAACGCTGCCCTAGCCAACCACATCCACATCCTACATATGAAAGAAAAGATGAATTGCCAAAAACCCTTGATGACCAAATTCACTGCCAAGATTGCAGTCATTTCTAGATAAAGATCGAAGGTTATGTTTGTGAGATTCAATCCAAGCTAGTAATCTTCTGCCCACATCAAACGCAATGAGATTACCTAACTTGGTCAGAACAGAAGCTATACCCTTAGTTTATAACATCAAAGGTATTGTCCAAATTGATCTGGTACAAACATCAGCTCCAAGGTGAAATAGAAAAAGATTCCACACGACAGAAGCTATGATAAAACATTGTTGTTGGTGGTCTGATTCAATTCAGCACATCTATGCACTCATGTGCATGGATTGAGTTAAGCATTTGGTATGAGTTAAGCTTTTTCTATGGAGTATTCTTTAAAGAAAGATAAGTCAACATACCAGCTCCTTAGCAACTTGATATTCTTCAACCACTACATCATGTACATATGGGCATAGATTGAATGAGAAGACTCCTAAATGAGACAATATATTGGCTAAGTATCAGCAGTAATGTTGTCATTTTGTTCAGAACTCGGAGCCATATGAAGAGCTTATGCCAAGTCAATACACAGAGCTGTTGATACCACAAAGTCTTTGCCTGTCCTTGGTCTAACATTGTTTTCAATGTATTTCATGTATATCTAAATTACTACTTTATCAACATTGAATATTTTACCAAGTACACTGTCATTTGTTAATTGCACAATATGTCAAGCCTAACTATCATGGACAACTCTAAGCCCTTTTTTTTGTTTATTTGATACCTGCATTGAGGACATTCTAAGAGATGTGTGAGAAATGGATTATCAGTTGTACGACTACTACTTTAGATACTTTAGATGTGGGTGGCACAGTGGTTAGCACTGCTGCCTCACAGCGTCAGAGACCCGGGTTCAATTCCTGACTCAGGCGACTGACTGTGTGGAGTTTGCACGTTCTCCCCGTGTCTGCGTGGGTTTCCTCCGGGTGCTCTGGTTTCCTCCCACAGTCCAAAGATGTGCAGGTCAGGTGAATTGGCCATGCTAAATTGCCCGTAGTGTTAGGTAAGGGGTAAATGTAGGGGTATGGGTGGGTTGTGCTTCGGCAAGTCGGTGTGAACTTGTTGGGACGAAGGGCCTGTTTCCACACTGTAAGTAATCTAATCATTCCAGGATCTCAATGGTCGAGCTGAATGCGTGATTCACAGAATTAAAAATCTAGTCCTCAAATGTAGATAGGCTAAGAAAGGACTGGACGTTCCAATGTTATATTTGAAAGCAACACTCTGAATGTAATTTTTCCATCTGCTCATGTTTGGCAGATCAATGCACACCAATTTGTCGACCCATATCTGAATTTCTCTTTTTGAAACTCAATAACATCTTGTAAACCTGCAAGAGCAGATGACCAGCATGATAGATAGGGGAGTATAGAATCACTGAAATTATAGTGGGTCAACAAAGTCTGTTGAGAGTTCCACAGAATGTGCATGGCAACCAACCAAGGTGCTAACAATGTGTTCAGAACTGAGGTCCTTTTGAGTCCACATGCATGGTGGTGTAACTGGTGAAACAAAATCTAGAACAAATCAAGTCAGTTTCAATTTCCTATGGCCTTCCAATCCTTTTACATCATGTATCAGATCCCAAATGCAAACAGGAATGACAAACAGTATCACAATGACTAGTGACAGTTAATTAACGATACTTCCAAGCAAAGTCACCATTGGGATTTGGATCTTTCAGCAAATAACCTAAACATCATAGAGACTCCGATTCATAGACTCAGTCCACCTATTTACAATAACAATTTTGTTTGGAATGCAAAGAGATATTGGTTGTACACCTTGTTGTTAAGACAGTTCATTTTTTAGAATTCCAAGTGCTGTGTATGTACAATCTCGTGACCCTGTCTGGCAGTTAATCTGCTTTAACCCTGCAAGCTTCACACACACATCAGTTGATTTGCTCTGATATCTGCTTATTAACTTCATATCGAACAGATGATTAACTGGCAGCCATATTAATAAAGCTTTTTCAATATCTGCAATGCACAGTTTAAAAACATGTCACTTGTGTGGATGAGGGCAATGTTCATCATGGTTCAGGACAGTGGAATATGTTTGATTAATGTCCTGCCACAGGACTTAGTGATCTACTCATCTCATCATTGAAATACTGTAGTTCTAGTTCATACAATTTATGAAATACATGCAGCGACTGTTAGTTTCTAACAACAGTTCCAAGCCCTTGTGACTTGACCATTGAGCAAAACAAAGGCTTCAAGTACCATTAGTGACTTCTGTCCACCTTTACATCTCAGTCCTTGTTTCTTGGCCATAGTTCTATCCAAGTTACATTCTGGTTGGAGCATTATATGTTCGAATTAAGAATTTGTTGGGATCAGTATCCTGCTATTGTCACTAGGCTGCCAGTGTCTTGAGTGAAATGAGCTCATGGGTTGGGAGGATAGATTCTGTATATTCTTTGTCCTGCTAGAACCTCAAGACTTATTTTTGCAGTTTCTCTTCCCGTCAATTTATTGAGGGCAACATGTTTATGACTTTGAGCAATCCACTATATATACTGTTGGGGGATGCAGAGTGAGCCTCCCCAAAGTTTGAAATTTTTGGGCCGCAAGCACCAAGTCATGGCTGATGATCCACTGCTCCCCTTTATTCCTATATGTTATAGACATTTAGAAATCTGTCAAAGTCTATTTTTAATGCACACAATGACCGAGCATCCTAAGCCCTCTAGTGAGGAGTATTTCAAGATTCACGAAAGGCTGAGTAAAATGATTTCACATTGGTTTGAAGTGGCTTTCTCCTTATTTTGTAATTATGATTCGAGTTGCACACTCCCCATCCAGTGGAATCTTACCTGCACCTACACTGACTATACCTCGAAGTGTTTTGTCGGTTTCAGTGAGATCAGTTTTTATTCTTCAAAACTCAAGAGAATACAAGCCCAGTTACCCCAATATTTCTACATAGGTTCTCATTTCTATCTTACTTTCTCTTCTGCTGTCTTTCACTGTCTCTATTTGCTATCCCTCTGTTATTCTTGTTCTTCTCACTACCTTTCTCTCATTCTTGTTTGTTCTCTTATTTCTGTTTGTTCGTGCTTCTCATGCTCTCTCGTGCTCCCGCACTCTTTCCCTCTCCTGCTTCTCAGCATAGCTATCCCAGAAGCCTAACTCTCTGCTAGAAACCTTCAGTTAACAAGAGGTTTAACCTTGTTTAGTCAATATACTGAATTTCAAATTAACTTTGCTAGAAGCTAAAACACTCTCAATATATTCACACCTATAATGAACTCATTCTCAATCCTATCAGTTTGTTTATGTTCATGCAATTTGTTCGGATCATCATTAACTAGAAGCCAAGTCCTTGACCCAAACTCAACTCCAATTTCTTAAAGGAACCAGCATGCCAACAAAAAATTAAAGTTTTCTTTGTGGAAGACACAGGTCTTTCAGTGATATGGACAGATTCGACAGGAGTGTGGACTTGGCAGTTCTCTAACTTCACTTTACATTCTATGATTCTTCTTGCAATCTAAGCATAAGACTGTGCTTTGCTGTTGTTATCATTTCGAAAGAATTCTATTCTTCTATAATAAGTAATATGACCTCGATTAATTTTATTCAAGCATTTTAAATTTTTGTTTCAGGTTCTTTTACAACAAGCTTCACAAATGTGAAATCTCCTTTTCGTAGTTCAATGCTTCAGGCTTCTATCTCAAAAGCCCATCGTAACAAATCACCACAGACTACTAAATATGACCTGGATTTGGTTGTATCCAGAAAGAGCCCCCTGTTCTCTGGACCGCCATGTGTGGAGAAGTCAATGGATGACTGTGCACATGAGGTAAACAATTTGTATAAGCGATCAAGTGAAATAAAATGCCTACTGAAAAGCAGTCCCTGGGTTGTGAATGGGTTCTGTTCTTCAGATCATTCGCAAGTTGATTTGTTCACAAGTCGGAACACAATGCAGTACTATATAAAATAACCATTCATAAGAATATGGAAATGATCATGCATTGGATCTTTACAATAAATATTACAGGACGAGTGGTTATGAATGTTCATATTTTGTATTTAAAATATATATCTCATTTCAATTTTTTTTCCATTCCATGTTAGAAAGTAATACTCTTGAGCTGGCCACTAGAAGGCATCTTGTAGATTTATAAAAGAAGATGTATACTCCTTTACTTGGTCAAAGTAATGAACTCCATACAAGAAAAATTGCAATTATGGAACCTAAATCATCTTCCTTCTGTGACATTTAGATAATTGTTTCAACCTTTATTTATAATTATTACCTCAGCAATTGGTTACAGCAATCAAACTAAGTCAGTAACTCAGTTGTGTCATCGATAGTTCAGTACTGCAGCATATTTCAGTACTGCTTCATTTCTCCAATATCAGTATCCTGGAATTACATATTCTGTGCATTGTGGAAGCAGCATTAAATCAAATATTTCAGTGTATTGAGAATGCCTTTCACCATGATCTTCGGAATCACAAACTACGAATGTGAAGTAAAATGTAAGACCATAAAACCATAAGACATAGGAGTGGAAGTAAGGCCATTCGGCCCATCGAGTCCACTCCGCCATTCAATCATGGCTGATGGGCATTTCAACTCCACCTACCCGCATTCTCCCCATAGCCCTTAATTCCTTGTGACATCAAGAATCTATCAATCTCTGCCTTGAAGACATTTAGCGTCCCGGCCTCCACTGCACTCTGTGGCAATGAATTCCACAGGCCCATCACTCTCAGGCTGAAGAAATGTCTCCGCATTTCTGTTCTGAATTGACCCCCTCTAATTTTAAGGCTGTGTCCGCGGGTCCTAGTCTCCTCGCCTAACGGAAAAAATTTCCTAGCATCCAACCTTAGGAACATCACTCATGTTCAGGAACCAGTTATTTTAATTCACTTGTGGGATGTGGGTGCTTCTGCTGGGCATAGTCTGCTTCTGTGACCCAACTCTAATTATCCTTGAAAATGTGGTAATGAGTAACTTACTTGAAATGTTTCAGTCCCTGTGATGAAGATAGTTCACTAAGTATAATATTCCAGAATTTCAAGCCTCTGACGGTTAAGAAATTATCATAAATTTCCAAGTCAGTATGGTCTATAACTTGGAAAGAAATGGCACATGGCTGCTGTTCCTGTTCTAGCCAGGTTGGTGGATCTAATGGTTTCGAAGGTGTCATTGAAGGAGCCTTGGAGACTTGCTGCAAAATAGTTTTAGACGGTATGCCCCATTAACATCTTGCACCTGTCAAGGAGGCAATCACACTTCAGTTGGTATTTGGAGTGTCAATCAACTGGGCCATTTTAACCTTGTTAGTATTTACTTCTTGAATATTTTCAGAGCTGCAGTCATCCAGGCAAGTAGGCAGTATTCCATTTCATCCGAGCTCTCTTGTAGATGGTGAAAGGCTTATGAAAAGTCCGGGGGTTGAGTTGGTTGCCACAGAATTCAAATCTCTGACCTGCTCCAATAGCCAGAGGCCCTCATAATTCTTAAAATAGAGAGAAATTCTGACTTAACAAAAATTGTGTTGGAACTATGACTCTGGATGTCATGCCCCAGAACCAGCTCCTTTCATTTTTGCTGGATTGGGAGGGTGGGGGTGATTGGTGGGCTTGGACTTGGAGTTGGGAACAGGGTCAGCTTGTACTTTGCACATCGGTAGGTCACAGAGGCAATGTCTAAATTAAAATCGGATCCAGTTTCTACGTGTGGAATTTCCAAAATACATTGTGTGGAATTTTACTTTTCAAGCCAAAGTCTAAAGCTCCTGGGGTTCTTTGGAGAAATAGGGTATCCTTTCAGAGAGTGGACCATCCTTTTGTGTGGGTCCAGCAACAACTTGGGAGTGTTGAGGTACTGTTTTTGCCTGGTTAGAAGTAGACACAAGTAATTGTAAGAAGTTATTAAATTCAATTGAACTGTCAAGGGAACTGTTGAGCAAAGTGTCAGGTGGCTTTAGTCTCGTGGACTTCAAATTTTTGAGAAAACTGCATGTAGTTTAATAAAATCAATCAATGCTTGTTGTTTCACTCTGTCTGTTGATATTAACCTGAGGGCTATCATTAAAGGAATTATGCTACATGATTGATTTCACAATCTACCATTAAAATCTCTGAGGTGCCTGTCAATTCACAGATTGACTGCTTCAACTGCTTCTAAGATCCACAAGCCTTGGCTGACCCATCATCTCAGCTTGCTCCTGCCCCACTGAATTCATCTCCACCTACCTACCTCGATACTGTCCTATTCCCCCCGGTCCAGGAACTACCCATGTATGTTCGGAACACCACCCATGCCCTCCACCTCCTCCAAGACTTCTGTTTCCCCTGCCCCCAATGCCTCATCTTCACCATGGACAACCAGTCCCTCTACAACTCCATCCACCATGACTAGGTCCAACAAAGCCTCTGTTTCTTCCTCTCCCGCTGTCTCCACCAGTACCGTTCCACTGACACTCTGATTTGTTTGGCTGAACTGCTCCTCATCCTCAACAATTTCTTCTTCGAATCCTCCCACTTCCTCCTGACGAAAGGGGTAGCCATTGGCACCTGCATAGGCCCCAGCTATGCCTGTCTCTTTTTCAGCAATGTAGAGCAGTCCATCTTCTGGTGTTACACCGGCACCGTTCTCCACCTTTTCCTCCGCTACATTGATGACTGCATCGGCACCACCTCGTGCTCCACAAGGAGGTAGAAAAGTTCATCAACTTTACCAACACATTCCACCCAGACCGTAAACAATCTCCATCAATGATGACCGACTCAACACTGACATTTTCTACAAACCCACGACTCCCACAGCTACCTGGATTATACCTCCTCCCACCCTACCTCCTGCAAAAATGCTATGCTGCATTCCCAATTCCTCCAACTCCACCACGTCTGCTCCCAGGAGGACCAGCTCCAACACAGGACCACACCAGAAGACCTCAATTTCCCCTCCCACATCTCATCCATGTCCCGTACCTCCGCCCTTGAACCCCACCCTTCCAACTGAAACAAGGACCCCCCCGGGCCTCACCTTCCACCCTACCAACCATTGCATAAATCGCATCATCCGCCGACATTTCTGTCACCTACAAATGGACCCCACCACCAGGGATATATTTCCCTCCCCACTCCTATCCACTTTCCACAAAGATCGTTCCATCAGTTACTACCTGATCAGTTCCACGCCCCCTAACAACCTACTCTCCCCTCCCTGGCACCTTGCCCTGCCACTGCTGGAATTGCAAAACCAGCACTCACACCTCCCCCCTCACCTCAGTCCAAGGCCCCAGAGGAGCCTTCCACATCCCTCAAAATTTCACTTCCACTTCCACACATGTCATTTATCATATCCGTTGCTGCCGATGTGGTCTCCTCTACTTTGGGGAAACCGGATGCTATCTTGCTTCGGAGAACATCTCCAGGACATCCACATTAATCAATTTCACCGCCCTGTGGCCGAACATTTCAACTCCTCCCTCCCACTTTGCCGAGGATATGCAGGTCCTGGGTCTCCTCCATCGCCATTCCCTCCACCCGACGCCTGGAGGAAGAATGCCTCTTCTTCTGCCTCAGAACACTTCAACCCCATGGCATCAATGTGGACTTCACTGGATTTCTCATTTCTCCTCCCCCCCCCCCGTGCCCCCCTGCCACCAGTTCCAATCTTCCAGCTCAGCACCGTCCTCTTGACCTGTCCCACTTGTCAATCTTCCTTCCCACATATCTGCTCCACCCTCCTCTCTGATCTATCACCTTTACCCCCACCTCCATCCACCTATTGCACTCTCAGCTACCTTCTCCCCAGTTCCACCCCCCTCCCATTTATCTCTCTACCCCTGAGGCTCCCAGCCTCATTCCTGATGAAGGGCTCCATCCTGAAACATCAATTTTCCTGTTCTTTGGATGCTGCCTGACCTGCTGTGCTTTTCCAGCACCACTCTAATTTTGACTCTAATCTCGAGCATCTGCAGTACCCACTTCCACCTCCTTCAACTGCTTATACAATCACTTGAAGTAAACCTATGAATATTAATGTTTGATTTGATAAGGGGTCATGTTCTTGAAGGGAATTAATTTTTTTTAATCAATGAGATTATCCACTTTTAAATTGCAAATTGTCAATAAGCACTTAAAAAGTTGATCTCATTTCATCTCAGCCTGGTCTTACATCTGCCGTGGGTGGATACCAGGGGAATTTCCATGGAAGATGTCAGGGCAAAGGATGGGGGGTGCGGGGTGTGAATTGTCTCTAGGGCTCTAAAGGGTCATAGGTTGAGTGAATGATCCTAGTGGAGACTTACAAACACTCACAATCAAATTTTATTGTTCTTAATTATTCTTTTACCAAAAACTTCAATGAAATAAAAGTATTTTACTCTGAAATAAATCCTTATATGTCACTTGTCACTCTTCAGACCCTGTATGCATAAGCCATAGTCGGCAGGGCAGTTTGAGACAGTGGTTAATGAAGCATACAGTACCTTGGACTTTATTAATAAAGACATAGAGTACAAGAACAAGGCAATGCTGAAGTTATATAAAACACCAGTTGACTAAAGCAATTGTATGTCCATTCCCCAATGTCACACTTTGGAGAATGTGCAGAAGAGGTTTACAAGGAGTTTCATTTATGAAGATGGATTTAGAAAGGTTGGTTATCCTTGGGAGATGAGAAAGCTGAGTGAAGATATGACTGAAGTATTCGAAATCGTGAAAGATTGATAATGAGTAGTTTGAGAGAAACAGTTCCCATTCATAACAGGACCAAGAAGGAGAGAGTACACATTTAAAGTAATTCGTAAAGAAGAAAAGAAAGTGGCATGGGAAACAGCTTTTCTCCTTCTGTGTGGGAACTGGAATGTACTTGTTAACCGTTTGATATGGTTCTATAAAAACGGGGAGAATGTGGGTAAGTGGAGTTGAAATGCCCATCAGCCATGATTGAATGGCGGAGTGGACTCGTTGGGCCGAATGGCCTTACTTCCACTCCTATATCTTATGGTCTTACAAACATTGAAAAGGAGGTTGAATGGTCATTAATAAATTTGCAGAGTTGTGGGGAGAAGAGAGGAGAATGGCACTGGCTGAGTTGCTTGTATGGAGACATGATGCAGACATGATGGGCTGACTGGCCTCCTTCTGTACTGTAATAATTCTGTGATACTATGACTTGTATACATTTGGTGTTGATTATCATATACGACTAGCCAGCTGGTTTGCAATACAGGGTGATGCCAACAGCATGGGTTCAATTCCTACACCAGCTGAGGTTACTATGAAGGACTCTCCTTCTCAACCTTTCCCCTTGCCTGAGGCATGGTGACCCTCAGGTTAACTCACCACCAGTTATCTCGCTCTTATGAGAGAGCAGTCCTATAGTCTGGTAGGACTGTGGCAATTTTAGGTAATAATTGTGTACAATTATTGTATACAAAGTAAACAAGGTACCAAAATGAAATTCCATATGGACAATAGAATGTAATGAAAGTGAATTGAAATTCAATTGGGCTAAACTTTGAAAACTGTAGATAATTTTGTAGGCGATATCCTATCCATTTTTCTTTCTCTTTTCAGAGTCTTCAATATCATGAACAGCCAAGGTGTAATATTAGACGATCTGTGGTAGATTTGCAGTGTAAATTACAGGAATTACAATCAGAAAGAGATAACCTGATGAATCTCAGGTATGTGAGGAAATGTGGTGAATCCAGTATTTTCATATGATACAATTATATGTGAGTAATTTGAGCAGATTCTAGCTTACGTTCCTAAAGATCAGCAGTTTGTCTTTTTTTTTAAGAGGTGCCTTGTACTTACGCAATGAATAAGCTCACTATCGTGATGGGATTGTTGAATTTGAAGTAACACAGTGATTTCTGGCTTAAACAAACTGTTGTTTCTATTTTTGAAGAAATCTATCTGTTTCCACCCATTTCTCATGAAGACTATAATTACCTGTCAAGGTGTACCTTCATCGGTCTTACCTGCCTCTCTACTATATTGTCCAATCATTCAGGGCCAACATGGAGTGACATTTTCCATTGAATATTGCCCTTTGTACACAGGAAGTCATTACGTGTGGGAAATTTGGCTGATTTTCATTTTTTTACCTAGCCCCCTCAATTTCTTCTTTTTTCAAGTCTACTGAGGTCTGTGGTAGAATACGGAAACAAGCTAGCTAAAAATCAATTCATTTAATAGACCAGCGATTACAGCTGGAGGATTCCTTCTGTGTGCAAACTAGATCGTGTATTTTATTCAAAGAGACAGACATTGTTTTGAAGAAAAATTGTAGTCCACATATTCTTCATGATTCACTTTCGTCCATCTCTGCTGAACGCTTACTGCATTGACATGCTGTTCCAGAGCAGAAACTCTGCTGACCTGTCAGATGATGTTGCTATGATGTCCGAGACAGACCACCAGAGTTTGTGCATTGTTGGCACTGGGAAACGTGTTGGCTGGTACTTTCCCTTGTTTACTCTGCTTCCCTGTTCTATGTTCCCAGTTGCATTTCTATTTTGATGCAAAAATTGTACTAGATTCTCCTAGATTGATTGAAAAATATTCAACTGGAGCTGTGAAAGCCAAAAATAATTTTCAATACATTGTAACAAAGTCTACAAAGAAGATGAGAATGAACAAAAACTTCCAATATCAACTGCTGAAATCTGTGAATGTGTGTTGTATTTCAGGTTTAAAGAAAGTCAGGACCAGGGAGAATTGATATGCAAGCTACACAACACAGTGCAAGACCTTGAAACAGTTAATCGAATGCAAGATGATAATGTTCGAGATGCAAACACTCAAATTGAGCAACTGAGGAAAAAGATACATATCTATGATGCTGTGCTAAATGATATCCATCAAGCACTGTTGCATTATGAGGAGCGCACTGGCAAGAAAATATATGAACACAAAAATCTCTCTTGCCTTCCTGTCCAGAATATGGGCACAGCAGTGGATAAAATTCTGAGAGATGCAGATGCTGACATTTCCTACCTCAAAGGAAGACTTGGACCAGTAAGTGATTATCAGATTTCATTAGACAATAATTTCTTGTCTGCTGGTTCATCGCTGGGGGCTGTGTTACGGGATGCTTCTGGAAGAATACCAGTTGCTGTGTGTACTGTTTGCTGACGCTGTTCTGTCATTACGGAGGCCTGTCAAACATAGTGGCCTTCACCTTTGCTCCTCTGTGTCCCCAACAAAGAAAACACCAATCTCCAGATGTGCTCTCACCAGTGCTCTGTATAAATGACATATAAATCTGCCTGATGAAGGGCTTTTGCCCAAAACATCGACTCTCCTACTCCTCGGATGCTGCCTGACTTGCTGTGCTTTTCCAGCACCACACTTTCGCCTCTGATCTCCAGCATCGGCAGTCCTCACTTTCTCCATATAAATCTGCCTACTTTTATATTCAATTTCCTTCACAATAAATTATATCATATTAGTCTCTAATTACTTGCTGTATCTGCGCACTATTTGCAATTCTTGCACTAAGATTGCGGCAGCGATGTAGGCAGCGTTCAGGCTCTTGAGTCTGGGGCTCGTCTGCTCCTTTCTTCTGTCCACATTTCTTTTTTTCTTCTTTTTGCCTTCTCTCAAACATTTTATTTTGGCTTTTTTTTAAACCCTTTACCTCCTTGAAGAGCTCTGTGGCATCATCAAGTGGTATTGGTGAGGTGGGCTCAGTATGTGATCATGGCAGCAATGGTAATGGCACTAGTGCGCCATTGTGGTGTCTGTGTTGACAAAGGAAAGCAGAGGTGGAGGCAGGCTGTGACGGTGATGGGCCTAGCGTGGGACTCATGGCAGTGGCAACAGTTGGTCCCAGGCCTATTGACAAGGTGGAGGAGCCACAGAGTACCAGCCACGGCAGTAGAGGAGATGATTGTATCCAAAGACTCTGGAGTCCATAATAAGAAAGAAATGTGATGATGAACTCTTTTGCTCTCTTTATGGCTTTATATTCTGAGTCTTGCTTTGTTTTCCAAGTTACAAAATGGTACTGGAGAGTGACAACATTAATCAACACTTTTCACTGTTATTGTAAAATGTGTGATGATAGATCAATCTAATCTAATCCAAGTCATTCTGCATTACAGAGTTCTGCAATCTCTGACCAATAGATAATATACTTGTTAATTTTTCCTGCCAAAATGGGCTGTTTCACAATTTCCAAAATGGTACTCAATTGGCCACATCTTTGCACACCCACTTAATGTATCTATGACTTTTTGTAATCGCCTTATGGTCCTCTTTAAAATTTACTTTTTTGCCTTTGTGTCACCAGCAACTTTGGTCACCAAATATTCCTTCAAACAAGTCATTTATATAAGTTGTAACCAGTTGAGATCCAGATACTTGGTGCCTGTCATACACCATGCACTACATTTTGCCCACTTGAAAAAGACCCATGTATTCATGCTATCTTCTTGTTGTTAGCCAGCCACTTGTCTTTCCAAGTCAATATGCTAATCCTACACCTACATGAGATTTTAACCTTTTCTCTGGTGCTTTATTAGACATCTTGACAAAATATGATCGAGCTTGCCCATCTATTATCAGATCAGGCTGGAACACAGCATGTTCTACTGGGTTGACCTCTGCTGAAACTACCCTTTACTCCAGGGAGCGGATGTTACTCCTGGCTTCTGCCTCTTTTTACCAACCTTTCTCATGCCATCTCCATTCTCATCTTCACCTGCTCAGAGAAACCACCCATTTATTGCCTCTGCTGATTTCAGCTTTTTCCAGGTCAAACTTTAATTGCAGCACAGAAAAATTGATGCATGCATATTGAATTCAAGTATCCTTCAGTTTGGCTCATATACATACACAGACAAATAGCATCAGGAAGATGCTTTTTCACTCATCCATCCTTAATGAAAGAGTTATGCTACGGTCATAATTCTGTACAACATTCCTTCTGTCATTTATTCACAAATCTAATCGAACCACTCATTTCTTGTTTTAAAGAGGGCACCTCCACTCTTGACCAAAGCTTTTAGAACCTTGACCTAAATGGCCCGCATCTGAGAAAAAGATTTCTCCACCAAGGGTTGATCTTGGCCTTGAGCTTCATTTGAAATTTCCATTTTGTCAGATGTGTCAGTCTGACTCTGACCTGGATCTGTACTAGGTTTGGCCACAACTTGTGAGAGAGTAACTGCAGTGCAGATTGACAGTGGATGTCAGGACCGTGCAGAGATCACAGGACACCTGATTCTGAGGCAATTATCCGAGAAATTGACCATTCTGATGGGCAACTTCCCTGAGCCTTGATCCTCCGAAAATGTCCTTTATGTGTGAAAAATTTGGAGAGTTGTGACCCACTTAACAGTCAGGAAATGTCAGAGTATTTTAAAAACCTGCTGTAGCTTCTGGGTAACTATTAATCTGAATCCCTGAATCACTACTGATCCCTTCAACGACATCTTGCAATTCAGACACCCCTCAGTCGACCTCCCTCTCTCTCTCCACTGCGAGATCTGACATCTCTGTCACTGCTGCCCCAACGTTGGACCTCAACTTTCCAATTCCAGGAGCTAACCCCACGATCTGTCCTAACGACTTATCTGTGACCTAAACCACCTCTCCCACCAGGATGTACGTGCTCACCATCTGTTACCTTACCTAGATCATCTGGAACCTTGTCCCCTACGTCCTCCAAGCAATTCCTTCTTTAGATATACTGTAAAATATAAACATTCTACCTTCTCCCAATATACTTCCGGTAAATCCATTTTTTATCCAATGTGCTGTGTAGGTCAGCAACTTCCTGAATATTCTAACATTCAGCGAACAGGACATTCAAAGTTCATTGTTACATTCTATGTTGCTCAGAAACAAGGTTGGTTAGTTTTTAATAGATTTGTCATCGAGAGATCGCTCAAAACCATTCAACGGTCACTGAACAGTTGGTGTTTAGTCAGTTGATCAAAGTCAGTCAAAGCAGAAGGTTGCTACTTTTGGTGGTCAATTAGATTTAGGAGCAGGGGTAGATGCTCCATGCTGAAAAGATGCTACTGTAGCAGGCTTCGTGAAGTTAAGGCTCAGGAACAGCCCTGGGAATGGATAGGTGCAACTAAAAGGCAGGGTTAGGACTCAGGAAAGCTTTGGGAAATGTCCAGTACAGGTGGGTGCTTGGCAGAAGCCCTGGAAGGTGTTATTAAATCCGTGCAGCTGAGAACTGGGTGGGGGTGGGGGCGGGGGCGGGGAGAGAGAGCGGAGACAGAAGCAGAATTGCTTGCAACTGAAAAAGATTGGGGATTGGACAAAACCCAGAGTAAGTGCTGGCAGTCTGTAAAACAGTTCGAATTATGTCCTTTGGTACATACTTGAGGGCTGTCTTGGGAATCCAATGGAACACCATCTTAGTGGGGAGAAACTGAACTGTAAGGACTTGTGGAGTTGTTGAGGCAGTCGTAAATAGATTTGCTTCCAAGGACATTCCAAGATTACATCCTTAAAAATTGGACAATTGTAATGCCTTATAAAGTTGACAAAGTTTTAAAGACATTTGATCACCCATAGTGTCACAGACCCACTCTTGGAAAAGTTGCTAAGAAATCCTTGGGATCAGTCTTGACGGCATTTGCAACTCAATGCACTCTGTGGGGTGTTTGACCACAGTTTGTCTGTTGCCCATATTTACAACATGGTCATTCAGGAAGGCATAGCAGAAAGTATGTATGTATGTATATAGAATATTCCTTTACTATTTTAACTTTGTATAGAAAAGCTTGTTTGGTCAAAGTAGTGTAATGTTGTAGCTTTATTGGTGGTTCAGTGGTTAGCATTGCTGCCTCAGAGTGCCAGGGACCGGGTTCGATTCCAACCTTGGGTAACTTGGAGTTTGAACATTCTCCCTGTGTCTGGTGGGTTTTATAGAATCCTTACAATGCAGAAGCTGGCCATTCAACCCATTGTGAAGTTAAAGCTCAGGAACAGCCCTGGGAATGGATAGGTGCAACTAAAGGGCAGGGTTAGGACTCAGGAAAGCTTTGAGAAATGTCCAGAAAAAGTGGGCACTTGGCAGAAGCCCTGGAAGGTGTTATTAAATCCAACCACACGAAGACAATTCCACTCAGTCCCACCTCCCTACCCCTATTCCTATAACCCTGCATTTCCCATTGTCAATCCACCTGACCTGCACATCTTTGGACGGTGGGAGGAAATCAGTGCACCCGGAGGAAACCCATGCAGACATGTGGAGAATGTGCAAACCCCATACAGACAATTGCTGGAGGCTGCAATCGAACCTGGATCCCTGGCAGTGTGAGGCAGCAATGCTAACCACTGAATCACTGTGCCTCCTACAGATGCTCAGATTTCCTCCCACAGTCCAAAGATATGCAGGTAGGGGATTTGGCAAGCTAAATTGCTCATAGTGTCCAGGGATGTGCAGGCTAAGTGGATTAGCCTAGCTAAATATTGGGTTACAGGGATAGAGTAGGGGGCTTGGTTTGGATGGGATCTCTTCAGACAATTGTTGCACAATCAACAGGCCGAATGGGCTCTATCTATACAATAGGAATTCAATATTTCTATTCTTTTATTGTTGCCTTAGCCAAGAGACAGTAACTTTTTATTTACTATGTTCCCTGTGATTTTCCTGCTCCTGTGCTGACGTCCACAGTGCATACACAGGAGCATTTTCTGGAACTTGAGGTCAACATGTTGGCATGTGCAGAGCCATCAAGTAGTTTCTCAGTTTATTGGACAGGTAGCCCCTGCTATCCGAAAGTACATTGTTCCCAGGAAACTTTTCATGAGCTGAAAATAGCATAAAGCAAAGGTGCAAAATTTATATGAGAAAAAGGAGCGTCGTTTCTCGTCAAAGCGAAAATCCTCTTTGGATTCACGAAAACAAGTACTAATGTAGTTCTTTCGTAAAAGGGAAATTATGTAAAGCAAATGTTTGAAAAGCGGGGGATACCTGTATCCTAAATTAATCTAGTTTCATTTGCCAGCATTTTGCCCAAATCCCTCTTGGGCGGTACAGTGGCTTGGGGGTTAACACTGCTGCCTCACAGCACCAGAGACCAGCGTTCGATTCCCGCCTCAGGCGACTGTCTGTGTGGAGTTTGCGTATTCTCCCCATGTCTGCGTGGGTTTCCTCCGGGTGCTCTGGTTTCCTCCCACAATCTGAATATGTGCAGGTCAGATGAATTGGTCATGTTAAATTGCCCATAGTACTTTGTGCACTAGTCAGGGGTAAATATAGGGTAAGGGGAAGGGTTTGGATAGGGTACGGAGGGTTGGTGCGGATTTGTTGAGCCAAATCGCCTGCTTCCATACAGTAGGGAATCTAATCTAATCTAATCTAAACCCTTCATATTCATGTACCAATCCAGATGCCATTTAAATGTTGCAATTATACCAGCCTCCTCCACTTCCTCTGGCAGCTCATTCCATACACTCACCACCCTCTGCTTGAAAAATGTTGCCACTTACGTCTGTTTTAAATCTTTCCCCACTTACCTTAAACCTACGCCCTCTAATTTTGGACACCACCTACCCTGTGAAAAAAACCTGGACTATTCATGCCCCTTATGTTCCACAAACTCCGAAAAGTCACCCCTCAGCCTCCAACTCTCCAGGGAAAATAGCCCCAGCCTACTCAGCCTCTCCCTATAGCTCAGACCCTCCAACTCTTGCAACATCCTTGTAAATCTTTACTTCATCCTTTCAAGTTTTACAGCATCCTTCCTGTCACAGGGAAACCTGAACTGAATGCAGTACTTCAACAGTGGCCCAACCAATGTCCTGTATATGACCTCCCAATTCCTATACCGAATGCATTGACCAAGAAATGCAAGTTTATCAAATGCCTTCTTTACTACTCTCAGTCATTGGAGCAACGTATACTCAGCTGAAATGCTTTGCCACACTGCCTTGTCCAGTTCCCCAGAACAGCCTTCCTCTGGAGTTAATTAGATGGATATAATAACTTTGGTATGAATTTACCATAGTAATTCACTTAGCCCCTCTGAAATAAATCTGAGCTCAGGGAGTGTGATGCAATTCTTATTATTTTAACCTTGCTCTTGGTAGGATATCTATTCTGTATTCCGAGTACATTTCGGTTTTGAAGCATTTCACATTTGTGTGCCTTCACTCAGATTCCATGCTTTGGACTTTAGAGCATGTTATTTGACCTGACATTATGGGCCTGCCTGTTTGGAGCTGAAATAAGTAGGGTATTTAAATAACATACCACACCCTGAATTCCTTGCAGAATTAAGTTCATTACCCATTGGAAAATTCCAGGGGCAGAGAAAACACCAAATGGTAGTCTATGAAACTGAAATAGACCAAATGTGTATATTAATAGTTAAATAGGACTTTTAACTCACCATCTAACTTAAGTTGCAGGTAAGTATTTGCTGAATCTAATTTTGAAAAAAAAATCTGGCCTCCTGATGACATTGCATGACATTCACAAAGTATCAAGTGAATTATGTTCTAGTGCCTGATTTATGGCTGCTTGATAATCCCCACATATCTTGCACCACCACCTGCCAGTTATCCCAGTTACTCTGTTTGACTTAAGTGATTGTGTTCTCAGTGTCAAGTCTTTCAGGCTTTGTGCTACATTCTCCCTCAGGGCATAAGGCAATGGACAAGCCCTGCAATAATCTGTTCTCACAATTAGAGTCATAGAGTCATAGAGATGTACAGCGTGGAAACAGATCCTTCAGTCCAACCCTTCCATGCTGACCAGATATCCCACCCAATCTAGTCCCACCTGCCAGCACCTGGCCCATATCCCTCCAAACCCTTCCTATTCATATACCCATCCAAATGCCTCTTAAATGTTGCAATTGTACCAGCCTCCACCACATCCTCTGGCAGCTCATTCCATACACGTACCACCCTCTGCATGAAAAAGTTGCCCTTAGGTTTCTTTCATATCTTTCCCCTCTCACCCTAAACCTATGCCCTCTAGTTCTGGACTCCCCGACCCTAGGGAAAAGACTTTGTCTATTTATCCTATCCACAGCCCTCATAATTTTGTAAACCTCTATAAGGTCACCCCTCAGCCTCCAATGCTCCAGGGAAAACAGCCCCAATCTGTTCAGCCTCTCCTTGTAGCTCAAATCCTCCAACCCTGGCAACATCCTTGTAAATCTTTTCTGAACCCTTTCAAGTTTCACAACATCTTTCCGATAGGAAGGAGACCAGAATTGCACACAATATTCCAACAGTGGCCTAAACAATGTCCTGTATACTGCAACATGACCTCCCAACTCCTATACTCAATACTCTGACCAATAAAGGAAAGCATACCAAATACCTTCTTCACTATCCTATCTACCTGCGACTCCACTTTCAAGGAGCTATGAACCTGCACTCCAAGGTCTCTTTGCTCAGCAGCACTCCCTAGGACCTTACCATTAAGTGTATAAGTCCTGCTAAGATTTGCTTTCCCAAAATGCAGCACCTCGCATTTATCTGAATTAAACTCGATCTGCCACTTCTCAGCCCATTGGCCCATCTGGTCCAGATCCTGTTGTAATCTGAGGTAACCCTCTTCACTGTCCACTACGCCTCCAATTTTGGTGTCATCTGCAAACTTACTAACTGTACCTCATGCTCACATCCAAATCATTTATGTAAATGACAAAAAGTAGAGGACCCAGAATCGATCCTTGTGGCACTCCACTGGTCACAGACCTCCAGTGTGAAAAACAACCCTCCACAACACCCTCTATCTTCTACCTTTGAGCCAGTTCTGTATCCAAATGGCTAGTTCTCCCTGTATTCCATGAGATCTAACCTTGCTAATCAGTCTCCCATGGGGAACCTTGTCGAACGCCTTACTGAAGTCCATATAGATCACATCTACTGCTCTGCCCTCATCAATCTTCATTATTAGTCAAAAAACTCAATCAAGTTTGTGAGACATGATTTCCCACGCACAAAGTCATGTTGACTATCCCTAATCAGTCCTTTCCTTTCCAAATACATGTACATCCTGTCCCTCAGGATTCCCTCCAACAACTTGCCCACCTCTGAGGTCAGGTTTACCGGTCTATAGTTCCCTGGCTTGTCTTTACCGCCCTTCTTAAACAGTGGCACCACATTAGCCAACCTCCAGTCTTCCGGCACCTCACCTATGACTATCAATGATACAAATATCTCAGCAAGCGGCCCAGCAATCACTTCTTTAACTTCCCACAGAGTTCTCTGGTACACCTGATCAGGTCCTGAGGAGTTATCCACTTTTAACCATTTCAAGACATCCAGCACTTCCTCCTCTGTAATCTGGACATCTTGCAAGATGTCACCATCTATTTCCCTACAGTCTATATCTTCCATATCCTTTTCCACAGTAATTACTGATGCATTTGAACTTGTACATTGGTCCTATATCCTTCATCGATTTGATGTTCACTAATATCAGCGACGATTCATTTGGTGATCATGTCATCTTGTATTGTGAATTTCATTTCTGTGCAAAAAGGCCTTTTTCAACTCAGTGCTGTTAGTCTTTTTCTTTACGAGGCTGTTTTTATCCCCCAATGCCACACTGGTGAGCAGTTTTGTTTATTACCTTTCATATTGTGACTAAAACCAACGGCACGGTGGCACAGTGGTTAGCACTGCTGCCTCACAGCGCCTGAGACCCGGGTTCAATTCCCGACTCAGGCGACTGACTGTGTGGAGTTTGCACATTCTCCCCGTGTCTGCGTGGGTTTCCTCCGGGTGCTCTGGTTTCCTCCCACAGTCCAAAGATGTGCGGGTCAGGTGAATTGGCCATGCTAAATTGCCCGTAGTGTTAGGTAAGGGGTATATGTAGGGGTATGGGTGGGTTGCGCTTCGGCGGGTCGGTGTGGACTTGTTGGGCCGAAGATCACTGTAAGTAATCTAATCTAATCTTCTCTCTTCCATAACTTCTGAATTCTGTGCACGATTTCTCCAGTTGATGTCGACTCAGCTTTTTTGTGGTACAGTGATTCAGAAATCACATGCATCCTTATTGACCCCATGTTTATCAGATCTCTATCCAAAAACACTACGTGGACTACAGTGTCCTGTGAATTTACACTCGATATCTTTGTACTTTGGTTCTTATGGATCTCATCTGATCCTTCATTGACCTGACACTGTTCAATACCATGTGCAGTGATTGCTGTTTCCTCCATTTCCAGCATTTTCTGTGTTTACATTTGTTCAGCATACCTTGGTAGGATGACTGTTTTTGTTGCCGCTGTTGCACTCTGTCTTTACAAACAGGCAACTCTGTGCCCAATATTAGTCCACAGATTGATATTACAACTTTTTTGAACCTCTGCTACTAATAACACCCAACATTGGGGCCTTTTACACAGTGAGCTGCAGCTAGTTTACTTCAACATATAAACAGGTAGTGGTCAACTCTGACTTCTCTAAAGTCATGTACTGCTATGTCCAATGACAAGGCTGTTTGACAGGCCATGTCAATAATTAACTTTGGCAATGACAGCAATGCACTGTGAATGCTTTCACTTTTTATACCACACAGACCTGTTCTGCAATGTTGTCTCTCAAAATTCTTCAAAATAGCAACGTATGAATATCTTCAAAGTTACAATAATGTCTTCAATATCCTCATTGGGTAACTGATTCCTTGTTTTTATTCTGATAATTTTCTGCAATCTCCAATGGTTTGGGACTATAGCACTGTTCAAGTTTACACAAAACGCCAAAAGAAAGTTAAAAATCACACAACACCAGACTGTGGTTGTGGAGTACCTGATGAAGAAGCAGTGCTCCAAAGCTAGTGCTTCCAAATAAACCTGTTGGCGTATCACCTGGCGTTGTGTGATTTTTAACTTTGTACACACCAGTCCAACACCGGCACCTCCATGTCATGCCAAAAAGAAACATGTCTTTGTGCTTAGCAGGGATGAGCAAATTCATGAGCACCTCAAACACTTCTGAGCCTACTTCTGTCAGAAATATCATCCCTTTGCTTTCCCGTTGCCTGATTAACAGGATTAGAAGGACCTTTGAGGATATTGTCAGCTGTGAAAAACATTTCCAACCACTCCACATGTACACAAAGTTGCTGAGTCACCCTAGTGCCCTTAAACCTTTCTTGTGCTTCACACCCAATAAAGATCCTGCATTCTCTTATTTGATGTTCATGTTTTTTGTGTATCTATGTGAAATGCTTTAGATTTCATATAAATGCAAGTTGTGGAAACCATCCTATACATTGACTGAAAGCTGTCCAAGTGAAACACGAGATAACAAACTAGTATTAAGTTTGCAGTCAGTATTATCATCTCTGAAGAATTATGCAAGAACCATTCCAAATAAGGAGGGCATAATTTAGCAACTGGTAAGAAAATAGGTTTTACATCTGATCATTTGTTAGGAAACTGTTGTTTGCTCTAAGTTATCAAGTTTAAAGTCAGTAATCTTCTGAATTAATTATCTTTGTTATTGTTTTAACGAATGTAATATTAGCCTGACACAGTAAAAGCTGTTCTTGTATTTTCTGTTCAAATAATATTCTGATGTTTTGCATGCTGTCTCTGGCAGCATGTTTAGTGAGTCTAGGCATCTTAGCTGACTTTTTATGATCCCTGCCTCAGGTCACTGAGACAGATGTAATACCAGATAAATATAGTTTCCTACAGCAGACTCAGCTGACATCATTTACTTCAGTGCATTCCATGTATTGAGTTTGTGACACTCCAGACCTGAATGGCACATTGCCACATAGTCATCATATTAATATCAGAGTACAATTTAGAAATGGTTCTATTCATTTATACAGGCTTATTTTAACAAGAGGTGGTATGCATGCACTTATGTCTGCTCTTCCATATCTTAATGTTGATTTCCAGTTGCTCCCTGTCAACTACATGACTATTAATGTATCTTTGGCGAGGAATAATTAAATGTTAATGGTTGGGGCGTTATCAGGTACTGACTAGGATCTGATTTATTTTTACGGTATTGTCCTTTTACCAGTGGTTGACCGGCAGATTCCAGGCCTTAGCTAGGCTTTGTCCTAACTTGAATTCCTTGGCCTGTGTCCCTATTATTTTTCCAGACATGGCTCCACCTCCCACTGCAGGTGGCCTCAGTGTTCTCTGCAGGGAATATTTTTCTTCTATGTACCATTTTATATTACAGATTCAGATCCACTGCACAAGTGACTGGAAGGCAATCCAACCTGGAAGTAAATACATTCTAGCCTAGGCCATCATGTCGCTGTGTTTGCTGACTTATGTTGGTTCCTTGATTTTAAAATTTTAATCCTTGCTTTTGAATACCTCCATAGCTCACTCCTCCAGTAGAAAACGCTGAGATTTCTGTGTTCTTATCCTCCAGGTCTGTCAGGCAGTCCACCTTATCCCCTTCCCCAACCTCTCTGCCCATCTAACTTTCCTTCATACTCTAAGGTGCTCGTTAAAAACTACCTCTTTAATCGCACCAATGAAGGTGATTTCATTGTCTGGGTCAAGTGAAGACATTTGGAAATGACCTTGGACTGTATGGAGGGATTTAAAAATAAAGATTTAAATCGTGGTGTTGTTTAACTGGGAGCCAATAGGCCAGTTGGAGTTTGGGGTGATGGGGGACTAACTTGCTGTCAGTAATAACATATCAGCAGGGTTTTGGATTGCCTCGGTGTTATGGAATGTACAGTGCCCGATACTGGATTGCTTTAAATAGCCAAGTCCAGAGTGAACAGAAGCATAGATGAGTGGTTCAGCAGCAGGCGATCAGAGATGAGATAAAATTACAGATTTATGGTGGTGAAAACTGACAACCTTAGTGTTAGTACTTATGTATAGTTGGATGCATGTATCAGGGCCCAGTGTAACACCAAGATTGCATACAGGCTGATTTAATCTCACACAATTATTAGAAAGAAGAATAGAGTCAAAAACTAAAGGCTGAGCAGGGAACTCTGGTGATCTTACTGCTTAATACCAAAATCTGGTAAGATGTGCAATGTGTGCTCATGATCACTTTGGATACAGATCACTTCACCGCATGATCCTTAAAACTAGCAACCCATTTAGAACAGTCTTCCCAATATTTAATTGGATAAAAGCTTTGCTTATCTAATACTGAATGTCCAACAAGCAGTCTGATAATTTAGCAACAGTGGACGAGTTGGAGAGGTCATGGTACAGTGGAGCTAGGTGTCAAGAGGCAGAACACACATGAGAAATGAGATGTGGCCAAAGATGGATGCTTGGGAGACAGTAGAGGACCTGGTCTACTGGTATGAAGAGAAACCATTGCAGATGATAATCAAACTAAGGTTAGATAGAGAAGAATGTAACCAGGGAAGTACGTTCCCACCTAGCTTGTTAACTGGGGAGAGCTGTTGGAAGAGAATGGGGTTGTCAGCTGTATTGGGCTACAAACAGGCTGAGAGGATGAGGAGGGTTAACTTACCTTTTTGTTGCAATCACATAGGATACCATTCATGGTAAGAGCCATTTCACTTACTGGAGCAGAAGAGAAAACCTGTGTTATGATCCCCATGGAGACGAACATGTTAAAATAATCACATTTATCAAACAGCCTAAATGGAAAAACCAATGGATAAAATTTCACTCCTTAAACTCTTACCTTAACAAACAAAATCAACATACAATTACATTTGAATAAACAGGCAAATTACGGTCAATGTAAATAATAAATTGCTCTGTAAATAACAGATACTACAAATATTGTTCTCATGGATTTACTAAGCAGTCCCACCTGCACAGTCAGCACCATGTTCAACTACAAAATTCTTCAAAATTCTGTCTTTCTCAGGTCAAAGTCCAGTTCCTTTCAACATCCATGAATTCATCATTGATTCCCCTCTGACAGTCCCTCCCAACCAATTGGAATCCCATGGGCACAATATTCAAGTTGCTCCTTTAAAATAACTGAAACAGTGGAAGTGCCTTTACTTTTTGAATCACTTGTTGAGAGAGCAGCTCACACATACTTCCTGCTGATTCCACACATTGCAGAGTCACAGAGATGTACAGCACGGAAACAGACCCTTTGGTCCAACCCGTCCATGCCAACCAGATATCCCAACCCCAATCTAGTCCCACCTGCCAGCACCCAGCCCATATCCCTCCAAACCCTTCCTATTCATGTACCCATTCAAATGCCTTTTAAATGTCGCCGTTGTACTAGCCTCCACCACTTCCTCTGGTAGCTCATTCCATACACGTACCACCCTCTGCGTGAAAAAATTGCCCCTTGGGTCTCTCATATATCTTTCTCCTCTCACCTTAAACCAATGCTCCGTAGTTCTGGACTCCCGGACCCTTATCCTCTCTCTATAAGGTCACCCCTCCAATGCTCCAGGGAAAACAGCCCTAGCCTGTTCAGCCTCTCCCTGTAGCTCAAATCCTTCAACCCTAGCAACATCTTTGTAAATCTTTTCTGAACCTTTTCAAGTTTCACAACATCTTTCTGGTAGGAAGGAGACCAGAATTGCACACAATATTCCAAAAGTGGTCTAACCAATGTCCTGTACAGCGACAACATGACCTCCCAACAGATTCCATCACATCTTGTTGAAGGGATTTAAATGTGGATTTCTGGATAAGGTGGGCTGCACTTGCTTGGCAGCAGCGCATTAAATATGTGGAACTGGGTATGTAAGTTACCCGACGTGGTCCCAGGCAATGACCATCTCCCTCATGAAAGCATGTTATCATTTCACCTTGTCATTCAATGTCATAACCACTACTAAATTACTTCCTATCAACATCTTTCTTGGGAGGCCGGGGAAGGGGTTGGGGAGTGGGGAGAGTTGGTGGGGCTGGTTGGGTGCGATTACACAGTTGACCAGAAATGACACCCATCATATAAATGATACCGCTACAAAGGCAGACCAGAGGCTGGAAATTCAATGTGAGTAATTCAGTTCATGATTTCCAAGGCCTGATTACCGTACACATGAAACATAAGAAACAGGACTAGGAGTAGGCCATCTGGCCCTTCAAGCCCGCTTTGCCATTCAATAAGATCATGGCTGATCTTTTTGTGGCCTCAGCTCCACTTACCCACCCTCTCACCATAACCCTTAATTCCTTTACTGTTCAAAAATTATCTATCTTAGCTTTAAAAACATTCAATGAGGAAGTCTCAACTACTTCACTGGGCAGGAAATTCCACAGATTCACAACCCTTTGGGTGAAGGCGTTCCTCCTCAGTTCAGTCCTGAATCTGCTGTCTCTAATTTTGAGGCAATGCCCTCTAGTTCTAGTTTCACCTGCCAGTGGAAACAACCCCCCTGTTTCTATCTTATCTATTCCCTTTATAATTTTATATGTTTCCATAAGATCGTCCCTCATTCTTCGAGTATAGTTGTACAATATCCACTTGTCTAGATATATGCAGCTCCAACAGCATTTAAGAAACTTGACACTACCTAGCGATAGGCATCCCATCTATCTACTTAAATATTTTCTCCCTCCTCCACTGCAGTGATAGCAGTGAACACCGTATACAGGAAGCACTGCAGGAACTGACCAAGGTGCCTTTGGTCAGTTCTTCCAAATCAACGATCTCTGATCTAGAAGGACAAGGGTAGAAGATGTATGAGAACACCACTTGCAAGTTCACCTTAAGTTATCTACCATTCTCACTTGGAACAAGACTAATACTGGGTCGTAATCTTGGATCTCCCTCTTTAATAACGCTGTGGGTATACCTACACTATATGGACTGGAACGGTTCATAAAGGCAGCTGATAATAATCTTCCCAAGAGCAATTAAAAATATATAATCCATGTGGGTCTAGCCAAAAATGTTCACAAAAGAGAGTTAGCATTGACTTTTCTCCTCTTGTTTTTTAATCCTGAGCTTTAAATTCGGCTAAAGTTGGTGACATGGAAATAACCTGCATATACTGGCTTTAAGAATCCCAGGTAAAATTCATTTAAATGATCTCAATCCAAAGGTAAGCATGAGTTAACACTGCAAACCTTACCAGTATTTGGAAATTGGCAAGTTCACTGAAAGACCAAGCATTGTTGACTTGGGAATTTTTAAAAAACGTCAAACTCTAGCAATAGGTAGTGGACATTGTTCTTCGCAGATCTTTATTTAGTTTCCTTAAGTCAATGCATATTCTCAGCTTTCAAGGTTTTATCACTGCTACCATGATGATAATTCATTCTGCAGAAAAAGTCACTTTCTTAATTCTTCCCTTATTTTCTAACTCTTCTGTCTCATTTTCTGGCACACTAGGTTATCGTTCAGCAGGTTTATTTGAAATCACAAGCTTTCAGAGCACTGCTCCTTCGTCAGGTGAAATGAAGAGAAGCACACAGGCTCAGAATTTATAGGCAGAGAATCAAAAGTTCGTACAAATGTGTTAACACACTCAATAACAAGTCTCTGCAAAAGTGTCAGTAAATTATGAGTAAAGTGTCAACAGCTTGAATAACAAGTGAAGGAATGTTCTATGATCCAACTAATTAAGGCAGAGAGATAATTAAAAAAATTAAAAAGAAGATGGTGATGGAGACAAACCAAATGATTGGAATTACATCTTAGGTATGAGTCGCATGACTAGGGTCTAATCAAAGTAACACGTAATCCAAAACAGTACAAGCTAATTAAGGTAGAGAGATCATAACAAGTCATCAAGATGATGGTATCAGAACAGAACAGTGAGGATGCTTTTACAAATAGAGAACAATGTGGTGGGGTTACATGTAGCGCGACATGAACCCAAGATCAAGGTTGAGGCCGTCTTCATGAGTATGGAACTTGGTTATCAGTTTCTGCTCAGCGATTCTGTGTTGTTGTGTATCTTGAAGGCTGCCTTGGAGGACATTTAACCAAAGATCAGAGGCTGAATGTTCTTCGCTGCTGAAGTGTTCCCCGAATGGGAGGGAATATTCCCATCTGGCGACTGTTGCGCGGAGTCCATTCATTTGTTGTTGTTGCGTTTGCATGGTCTTGCCAATATACCATGCCTTGGGGCATTCTTGTCTGCAGCATAGGAAGTGGACGACATTGGTCGAATCACGTGAGTATGTGCCATGTACGTGGTCGATGATCTAACCTGTCTTGCAGAGGTTGTCATGGCAGGGTCGTATGGTGTTATGGTCCATGTTTTCCTGAAGGCAATGATCAACGGTCTGTTTAAAATTTGGCGGTTGTCTAAAGGCGAGAATTGGAGGTGTAGGGATGACCTTGGTGAGATGTTTGTTGTCATTGATGACATATTGAAGTCTGCAAAGAACATGGTGTACTTTCTCCTCTCTGGGATGTTGGAGGGTACTCTATCGATCATGTCCTGTGTATGTCTTCTGAGGAGGTCGTTGCAGTTTTTCCACTTTGCCATTGTGATCAATGAGTTGAGCATTCTTTCCTGTTCTTATGAGGGGCAACTTTCAGCATCTTCAGGGGGCCATTATATTCCTCCTTGTCTGAGGAGATCCTGTGTATATATAGGGTTTGTCCATAGGGGATGACTTCTTTAACACGTTTAGGGTGGAAGTTAGAGAAGTGCAGCACCATGAGGTTATCCATGAGCTTGCGATAGAGTGAGGTACTGAGCTGTCCGTCCACGATGGAGATGTGGGTGTCCAAGGTTGAGACTGATTCAGAAGGGATTTCATGATAAGTCTAATGGTGGGATGAAACTTGTTGATATCATTATATAGCCGTTTCAGTGATTCCTCGCCATGCGTCCAAAGGAAGAAAATGTCCATGTATCTAGTGTATCACATTGGTTGGAAATCCTGTGCAGCAAAGAATTGCTCGAACTTGTGCATGGACATTTTGGCGTATCGGGGTGCAAATATGGACTCCATGGCTGTTCCATGTGTCTGGATGAAGAGCTGTTTGTTGTGGTTGAGGGTGAGGGGATGAATTGGGCTCGCTGCCTCCATCTTGGGGTTTGTGGAAGAATTCCCAGAGCCTCATTCGCCTGATGAATTCCTGTGTCACCAGGAGTCCATTTTGGTCATGGGGCAGAAATTGAGCCCTCAGCTGAGAACTTCTGTTTCACCTGGTTGAAGGGTGTGGTCAGACAGATTGACGATGGATTTCCATGTAGTGGTACTGGTTTCAAACCTGGTACTGGAGGAGGCTTGGTTACTGCTGGTAGTGATGCTGAATTTTTCCAAGTTTCTCTTGGGTCCATGTTGCTCCACATGTAACCCCACCATATGTTCTGTATTTGTAAAATCTTCCTCACTTTTGTTTTGATCCCATCATCTTGATAACTTATTATGATCTCTCTACCTTAATTAGCTTGAACTGTTTTGGATTATTTATTGCTTTGGCGAGGCCCTCACCATGTGATCTTATATCTATCATGTTACTCCAACCATTTGGTTTGTCTCCACGACCATCTTATTTTTAATTTTTTGTAGTTATCTCTCTGCCTTAATTAATCAGATTATTGGTTATCCTTTCACTTGTTATTCAGCTGTTGACATTTTACCCACACTGTCTGACACTCTTGATCACCTGCAAACACTTGTTATTCAGCCGGTTGACACCCCACTCTCACCATCTGTACAATCTTTTGATATTTCTGCCTATAAATTCTGTGCCTGTGTGTTTCTGTTCACTTCAATGATAAAGGAGCAGCACTCCAACAGCTTGTGATTTAAAATAAATCTTTTGGACTATATTCTGGTGTCGTGTGACTTCTGACCTTGTCCAGCTCAGTCCATTTACTGCACCTCCATATCATCTAATATGGCAGTGAGAGCAGCTGAATTGGTCTTACATTCTTATCTACTTTGAATAATATTCTCCAGAAGACATCCTGACCCTGTAAATACATCTTTGTATTCCTCCAGGATCTGTTACACTGTTAATAGTTTAGTGTGCTGCGAAACTTTACATCTTTGTTTTGGCAAGTGAAGGTAACCAATCCAAACTTTTGACTTATTTTGGCTGAGAGAGTGGCATTTACTTGATTACTGGGATTTGGAACTTCAGAGCTTTGTTCATGCCATTGAAAGGGACTTGTAATCTGTCCTGTCAGCACATGTCGGGCGGCACGGTGGCACAGTGGTTAGCACTGCTGCCTCACAGTGCCTGGAGACCCGGGTTCAATTCCCGACTCAGGCGACTGACTGTGTGGAGTTTGCACGTTCTCCCCGTGTCTGCGTGGGTTTCCTCCGGGTGGTCCGGTTTCCTCCCACAGTCACAAAGATGTGCGGGTCAGGTGAATTGGCCATTCTAAATTGCCCATAGGGGTGGGGGGTAAATGTAGGGGTATGGGTGGGTTGCGCTTCGGCGGGTCGGTGTGGGCTTGTTGGGCCGAAGGGCCTGTTTCCACACTGTAAGTAATCTAAAAAAAAATGTATGGTGCCATCACAAAGCCTCAACCTTATTTCAAGGGCTTCATTTTTGGATTGATATGCTTTGCACAGGTTTGTGTAAGTACTGATATTGTATATCGTGTCAGTGTCCGACACTGTTGATGTAGTCATCATTCCAACAGCCATAAACAATTTACAACTTATCTATCCGACGCGTGATATGGTGTAAAGTGATTAATCAGTATCTTCAGCGTCTATTTCTCCAACAGCTATTTATGCTTCTTCCAACTCTATAGTTGTTTGCAAAGTAATTCCACTTCTTACAATCAGAATACTGCACTTCCCTCACCTTCACTTTGTGGATACCCTTCACTGTATTACTTCCTGCCGTTTCCCCCTGATTGTTCAGCCCTTTGGGCCTGAACTGTCTGTGTACACAGGTCTCGTCTGTTTTAGCATGAACATGCTCTAGTTGCTATCTTATAATCCCAGCACTTCTGGGTGTGTCAGCTGTTTTCCTGAGAGTTAGTTTCTCCTCTCTCACGAAACGTGGCCTCACTATGGGATTTCTTACGACTAATAGGTCACGATGGCTCTGTGGTTAGCGCTGCTGCCTCAGTGTCAGGGACCCTGGTTTCATTCCAACCTCGGGTGACTGTCTGTGTGGAGTTTGCACATTCTCCCTGTGTCTGCGTGAGTTTTCTTCCTCCCATAATCTAATAATGTGCAGGTTAGGTGAATTGGCAATGCTAAGTTGCCCATAGTGTCTAGTGATGTCAGGCAAGGTAGTGTAGCCATGGGAAATACAGGGCTACAGGGATAGGGTAGGGGGTGGGTCTGAGAGATACTCTTCAGAGAGTCAGTGTTGACCTTTTAGATTAGATTAGATTTCCTACAATATGGAAACAGGCCTTTCGGCTCAACCAGTCCACACCGACCCTCCGAAGAGCAACCCACCCAGACCTATTCCCCTACATTTACCCCTGACTACCCCTACATACCTAACACTATGGGCAATTTAGCATGACCAATTCACCTACCCTGCACATCTTTGGATTGTGGGAGGAAACCAAGAGGATACCCATGCAGACACGGGGAGAATGTGCAAACTCCACACAGACAGTCGCCCAAGGTGGGAATTGAACCCGGGTCCCTGGCGCTGTGAGGCAGAAATGCTAACCACTGAGCCAGCATGCCGCCCTGATGGCTTGATGGGCTGAATGGCCGTGCTTCCACACTGTAGGGATTCCATGATATTATGACTCTAACATAATCCTTCTTTACTTAGATTGTCTTTTAGTTTTGCAAAGTCACAAAATCTGTTAGTTGGGTTTTAAGTCAGATACTGCTCAAAGGACTGTTCTCCTATCTGGACTTTAATATTGAACATGTACCATTCATAAATTATGCTCACTTAGGGTTCAAAGTAAAAGTGTGCTTTCAAGATGTTCAAAATTTCTGCAGTTTGTTTCTTGTGTTTTTCAGGGAAATTTAGTATGGAGTACATTTTGAAACAAACAGTCTGTTCTCAACAGTGATAAACGTGTCGTTGCTCTCAGCTGCTCTGCCTTGTTAAACAAACCTGTCACTATTTTGTAATTTAGCCACGGCGTATGGAACAACTGCCAGTAATGCTTCATTTCACCTTTCATTTTAACTGGAGTCAGGAAGGAAGTTTCAGCCATTGTGCCTTATCCAGCGTTTCAACTGTGACCTCATTCTTTGTTCTTTTCCAGTTTCTTGCAGCTATGACTTTCATAGCTGTGAATATTCCTGTTAGTAGGTCTACCTTTGTAAAGCTCTTCAGTACTCTTCTCGACTACATTTTTGACACCATGTTCTGTGCTCACGAGGCAGCAGTCTGGTCTACACTGAAGTATCTATGAAATGGCTACCTTCATTCTGTGTGCACCTCTTGGTCGGGGTCATCTGATTATGACAGTCCAGGATGTACATTTCTACATGATTGCATTTCAGTGCATGCACATCAGATGTTGAATTTGGAAGTATTGCTGATATACAAAGAGCAGAGAGTGATGTCTTCCCTAGCATCTCTTTTAACACTTTGATAAATACAATTTTTAACATGTGTAAATCATACATTTATTTTAAAAATGCAGGTTAGAGAAATTGTAAAGGATTAAGATGAAGTAGAAGCTCAGAGAGAGAGAGAAATCTATGAAAACAGAAGAACAAGGACAAAAAAGTGGACAAGGAATCAAAATAGAGACAGCAGAAAGAAAGTCCAAGAGCCAGAGAGAGAGAGAGAGAGAGAGCAGAATATAAACAAAATCACAATTATGGAGTGATAGATGAACAAGGACAGTGACAGAAGGGAAATGATAATTTTTATATCTAGATTTAATAATTAGTAATATTCCAACTTTGTATAAAACATTATATTTCTACATTTACAAAAGATTGTTGTCTTTGAGAAACATTATTTTCTGTTTTGTTCGTGGAATTAGACTTTCAAGAATAACACCTTGAAATATATTATTTGGGTTTAGATGGAAGAACAGCTGGCAAACCTGAAAACTGAAGCTCAAAACCAACCTGAAGCTTTGCTTAAGCCACAAGAAGAGCGGTAATTCTACTTAATGGTCTCCTCTGAGTTAATTTGTATTGTTATCTTAGATTGCTGGGTGGGGAGAAATTGAGGTCAAACATAATTGCTGTCTGAAAATTCCCCGTACAGTTTACATTGTGAATGTAAATATTTGTATGTTTTAAAACCATAACCTATGTCTACTTTCCCATTTTAGGTTCATCTACTCTCAAACTGTATGCATTTTCCTGTTTAACTAGGTGTTATTTGAGTGACTTTTTAAAATATCCCTCTCTTTCTTTGGGGAGTAGACCAACCTAGTTAAGCATTTTCCCTGATAACACAGACTGGAAACCTCAGTTTGCAATCATACACAGCGCATTGGAGGACTGAAATGGAGTACATATTAACAATTGTTAAAACATTCCATCCTCTCTTTACTATTACTTTTTTTATATACACAATGATTCCCAAACACAGATGCTAATGATAAATAAATGGACTGATTGAGATTCAGTATACAATTTCATGCGTTCACTTTATCCTCAGTTTGTAGGCACAGGACCCTGATAAAAGAAGTACTTGTATGAACCACAGTTCATAACTTGCCCTCACCTATTAGGAATAGGATGGGTAAAACAGAAGGATAATCTACTCACCTTGTTTTCATGACTGTGGCATGTAAGGCATATCTTCAAAGCTCCATTGAAGTACAAGGATGCTGTACAAATTCTGGTCAAGTAGCAATTCAGTTTGTGTGCCAGGCAGCGTCTTCTTAAGGTGCAGTTCCTATAAAAAGAATAATAAAAGAACTTAGCAGGTCTGGCAGCATCTGTGCAGAGAAAAACAGAGTTAACGTTTTGAGTCCAATATGACTCCTCTTCCTACAATAAGAAGGAAGTTGCAGTGCACTGTCAAACATGGCAGCTGCTGGTAATGGCTCTGATCCCTCACAAAGCCATATTGAAGGAAGGGAGGAGGGACACCCAGAATTACCCATGTCATTCTGAATGTGCTATTTCAGGAATTCGGAATGAAGGCCCTATTACTGGCAGATAAGGAGAATGGAGAATAGAGAATGGTGGGAAAAGAAGCCTGGCAGACTGACCATGAGAAGAGAATGGGAACAGGTATTGAGAGCTGTCAGTAGCCAGAAAATGATGACTGACAATGGCAGATGAAGATTCCTGCCCCACTTGACTGGCCAAGATGAGTGGAAGCTCCATTCCACTATCAGCTGGATTTTACAGCTTCCTATAGAAACATTTAAAGCTGGTAGGGTTGAATTGTGTTCAGAATCAAGTAAGTGGCCTCCCGTTGCTATTCAGTGTACTCCTGATCTGTCTCCCATATTATGGTGGGTGGAGTAAATGTTAGGCAGCCTTCTCAGGCACCCTTCGCCCTATGGAGGCCAGTAACCCTTGAGTGATGAATTAGTAATGGTTAAGAGCCTCCTTCTACCTCCGACACTACTTTATGTACAGCAAGAGAAAGCAGAGGCAAGGCAAAAAACTCAACAGCTTTTACTGTGAGGATTTTTTGTGGAGCTGGCAGTGGGTTGGGTGTGGGGTAGATGGTAAATAACTCTTGTGAGGTTCTGTGCCTATTAACCCTCTGCTCCCACAAGATCGTAGAGCAGCTTTAATGCTCTCCCCCTGCCCATCCACCCCCTCCCTCACTGGGATGTGTCAGCCAGGACTGTCCTACATTACATACTTATGTTTAAGGACAGTTTTCATTACTACTTCTTCAGGGGCTGTCTATATTTACAGCATGCCCCTAATGCTGCTGATGTTGTGTTTTGTCTCATAATCAGTATATCAGTATTCCTTTAAGAGACATGTTCATGTTATCATCACTGTATCATAGTATGTGTCCTGAGGGTACAAAGATCACATACTCCATCTTACCTCATATTACTTGAAGTATCGTCCTCTGTTGTAATCTAAAAGCTTAATATTAACACAGGTAGTTTTCTGCCACAGGAGATAGTATTTGTAAATGATGTTTAAATGTAATAAATATCTGTTGGATTCATCAACACCATGATATCCATGCCGAGTTTTATGTTATGGGAGAGTACATAAGTATTATTACATCAGGTACGACACCCTGTTGGAGGAAACCTCTCACCAGCTGGTACTAAGGAGATTTGTGGGGAACTCTCTTGGGTAGGGCTACTTTCCACTTTGAAACAATTTAAACTGCTCCCAATGTGACATCTCTGTAGTAGGTTTCAGGTGGTGGGCTGACAAACAAAGTTTTGCTCAAGGGGAAAATGATGCCTCATAAAATCCAGCCCACATCTCTCACTGGCTACAATTGTACCTCCATCTCAATTGCAACACTGCTCAATATACCACACTTACAACGCTAGAAAACTCTCTTCCATTAACTGATAATTCCATATCATGAAAGGTGTTGTGAAGCAGAGATTACACATGGAGTGACCATGAAAACTCTGATTTCATCCGCTATGTTATAATGCTTTCAGATAATGTGGAACTACAAGGTGCTAAGACCCTCCAGGAGCAGAGGAGAGGAAAGTGAAGGAAGATAACCTGAAAAGAAATGACCTCATCCAACCTAATATTTGCAGCTTTCATCTCAGATTCTGGCAGGGCATATACTTACAGGCTAGTTTAGAATCAGAATCTGCAAGTGATGAGTCACAAGACGCATTGGGCTGCATAAGTTCCATCTTTGGACTTTCTAGAGGGCTGAATCTCACAGCAATGTTGCTGCAGAGGATTTGGATGAGGACCTCCTTGGGACAGACTGCAGAAAACATTGATCAATATATGCAATGAGATGCTTGCAGTAATGGTAAGTCTGCCAGAATACCTCCAGCCAACGAGTGTTGAAGAGGTCTGCTGTAAATTGACTCCAGGCATCCTACAGAGTTTGGAACTGATAATTTGCAATATAGTAGTAATGGGCATCTCCATGGAGCATCTGCTGGCTAGTGTGTGAGCTTCAACTGTAACATGGACAAAGTCCTACCGGTTTTATTAGTGCTGTCGTGGGAATCAAGGGACCTGAGGTGCTTCACTGCTGACTTCAGACTCCATCTGCTGTTTTCCATTGCATGGTCAGTGCAGGCAAACTCATGATTTATTAACCTGCTGAAAGTGGCAAGGGGGTAATCTTCTTGAATTACTGTAGTCCAAGTGATATTGTTACAACCACAATGAGGTGAGGGAGGGAGTTCTAGTGTTTCAATCCAGTGACAGTAAATGAATGACAATGTAATTCCAAGTCAGAATGTTGTGTGAATTGAAGATTTCCTCCTTCTTGTTCCTTTACTCCAATCTTTTTGGGATAAAAGCAAACTCACTTTCCTAATTGCTTGCTTTATCTACATACAGACAGGTCTCCCTGATATTAGCTTTTAAAACATTCATATCTTTAGAAAAGCAGAACCTTTTTTTTATTCTTCCCAGAGTGAACAATCTCTCACATTATACTTCAACTGCCTCCTTGTTGCTGTTAACTTCTCTCCATCTCTTTGGTCTCTCTTTGTGTCCTCATAGCTGACTTTCTCAGCTAGCATTGTATCACCCACAAACTTAGACACAATAGGGCAGATATTCTTCTGGCCAGATAGTCTTAATGCCAGTGTAGATAGGAGCTGGACACACAGACACTTTGGAATCCCTGTTGTGGCAGACTCTGAAGGAATTGCTCAGGAAATTTTCCTCTTGGCAATTGCTCTACATCTGGAACCCTCTGAAAGTCACCATAAACGTCTGACATTTTACACGGTTCCAATCAAAGTAAGTGGAATAATTACTTGTTTGGACTAATAATATTATTATAGAAACTCACTCAACTATGCCATCACCCCCGATCACTTACGTCGCCAGATACTGATTACACACACTCATCCACCCAAACCAATAATCCATCTTCCCAACTAGCTACCACACCTCCCCACCGCCCCCCAACACAAATGGACCCAATTTTTCCAACCGACCCCGACCTATCCGAAACACTTGTCTTACTACCTTTCACCCTGTCACCTTTCCTAACCCAGCTGGCACATGACCCCCTCCCCATCTGGTATCTGCCCTCCTTGCACCCTAACACCACACCTGCCCTATACGCAGATCTTCAATAGCAGCTGTCAAAGTGGCTGCCAGGAGCTTTAAATTTCAAAATATAGCAACTGACTGCTATGAAAGCGCACCATGGTTTGCCTTCCTCCAACTGCATGCACAATATAAGAACTGACAGAATGGAAGTATAGCATTTCTGAAGGAGTCCTTTAATATCCAAGTGTACCATATGTACTGGCTCAATTTTACTATCTCAAAAATGTAAACTAACCTGTCACAGTTCTCATTTTATGTATCTTTGTGTATGTGTGAATGAATGTGTGATTAGAATATTATCTAAATGGCTCAGGTATTCAGATTGGCATTAAGATTAAAGGTTTTAATTCATGTGCTGCCTGATTTGGACTTGAGACCTCCCTCCTCACCCTGCGGTGCAGTAAAATTACAGCATAAGCTGTGGTTCCTCAAACCTTTAATAATTTGGGACGCTACCTGGAGAAGAAAAGTAATGGATTTCAGTTGTTTCCCCAAACCAATGCCAAGCATACTGAATGTACTCCAAACTCTATCTCTGTAATCTGCTCTAAAGTAACATGCTCTAAAGAATGCATCCTTCCTCATATCAGCAACACTTCTGTATGGGTTGAATTTGTAAAGAATACAAAATAGTACAGCACAGCAATGGACTCTTTGACCCACCAAGACTGTATCGATATATCATGTCTTTTTAAAGATTCACAATCTGTCAAGATACCTCTAAAATGTTGCTATTGTATCAACCGACTCTTCTGGGAGTGCATTCCAGGCACTTACCACCCCACTGTGTAGAAGAAAATCCTGCCTCTTATATTTCCTTTCAACTTATTCCTTTTACCTTAAACCTATGTCCCCTAGTAATTGATATTTCTAACCTGGAAAAAAAGACTCCGATTGTCCATTCTATCCACGCCTGTTATAATTTTGTTAGCCTCTATCAGGTCACTTCCTCATCCTCCAATGTTCAAACAAAAACAAACCAAGTTTGTCCAATCTCTCACATAGCTAATGCCTTCAAAATCAGGCAACATCCTGGTAAAACCTTTTCTGTTCCCTCTTCAAAGCCTTCACACCCTGTGTGGTAACCAATATTCAAAATGTGGCTTCATTAAAGTTCTGTATAGTTGCAACATGGCTTGCCAATTTTTATGCCTCTATGTCCTTACTGATGAAGGTAAGCATGCTGAATGCCTTTTTTACCACCTTATCCACTTGTGTTGCCACTTTCAGGGAACTGAGGATCTGTATGCCTAGATCACTGTGGATGTTGATGCTGCAGAGCATTCTGCCTTTGCTGTATATTTGTCTCCTGTATTAGGTCTTTCAAAATGCATCACCTTGCATTTGTCCAGATTAAATTCCATCTGCCAATTCTCCATCCAAGTCTCCAGCTTATATTTATCTTTCCTTTTTCCTCTGGCAATCCTCCTCACTATCTGCTGTTCCTCCAATGTTTTTTATTGTCTGAAAAATTACTAATCAGGCCCACCTTCATTCGCCTCCAAACAATTTATATAAATTACAAACAACAGCACTTATCCCTGTGGAACACCACTGGTCACAGATGCCCAGTCAGAAAAACACTCTTCTATCTCTGGGACTTTGTCTTCTATGACTAAGGCAGTTCTGCATCCACCTTACCAGCTCACTGTGGATCCCATGTGACATCACTTTATATATCAGCCAGCTTTAAATGACCTTTTCAAAGGCCTTGCTAAAGTCAATGTAGACAACATCAGCCACCCTGCCCTCAATCATCTTTGTCACTTCCTCAAAGATCTCAATTAAGTTTGTATGCATGACCTTCCCCAGATAGAGCCATGCTGCCTCAAGTAAGTAAGTCCAATTTTTTCCAAACGTGAGTAAATTTTATCCCTAAGAAGCTTCTCCAATAATTTCCTTATCACTGACATAAGGCTCACCAGCCTGTAATTTGCTGGATTATCCCTATTGCTTTTCTTAAACAAATGAGCAACATTAGCTAGTTTCCAATCCTCTGGGACCTCTCCTATGACTGAAGAGGTAATTAAGATGTTGTATAAAACCCCAGCAACCTGCCTACCATAATGCTTTTCAAAATGCCCAACACCTTAAAGGGTGGCACAGTAGCTCAGTGGTTAGCACTGCTGCCTGATAGCACCAGGGACCCAGTTACAATTATACCCTCAGGCCACTATCTGTGTGGAATTTGTGCACTGTCCCAGAGTCTGCATGAATTTCCTCCTATAGTCCAAAGATATGCAGGTTAGTTGGATTACATAGGGTGGGTCTGGGTGGGATACTTCATAGGGTTGGTGCGGACTTGATGGACCGAACAGCCTACTTCCATACTGTAGAGATTCGTTTAGGATCTCGCCCACTCTCTCTGGATCTATGCATAAATTTCTTCCTTTGTCCTTGAGGAGACCTACCCTTTCCCTAGACACCCTCTTGTTCTTCATAAATGTATAAAATTCTTTTGAATTTTTCTTAATCTTTTTGCCAAGGACATTTAGCCCTCCTTGAAATAACTCAACGGTGTTCAGTATCCCACCACCAAGTCATCCTTTATTTACACATGCAGAGTACTTGACACTTGTCCAGCTTCTTCAGAGTCAGCTCTCAGAGTGAACAGAACCTCTGAGACTGCTGTTTATATACGTCAGCCAGGGCTCCCTGATTGGACCAGGTTAACATCCTCAGTTAAGGAACTCTTATTCTATGAGATCCACATGGCTGACCTTGTTAAAGTCGCTACATTCCTTATCCCATCTTTAGGTTCTTTCCTGCTGTTTTTATATTCTTTGAGGTCTCTACCTGTCTTCACTTTCCTAAACCTTGCAAATGCTTCCTTTTTCTCTTTGACTAAGCTCACAATGTTTCTTGTCACCCAAGGTGCCCGAATTTTTCCATCCGTATCTTTCATTTTTCACAGGAACATGCTGATGCTGAATTCTAATCAACTGACCTTTAAAAGTTTCCCACATATCAGATGTAATTTTACCCTCAAACAGCCACTCCTGATCTATGTTCCCCAGTTCCTGCAGAATATTTTGGTCGTTGACTTTCCCCTTCACCCGAGGACTATTCTTATCAATTCAGTTTAAGTTTCTGTCATCTTTGGCACAACACATATTTCTCAACGCTAGAGAGAAAAGCCTTCTATTTGCTTGGTTATTTCCTGTAGTTTCAACAGTTTGATTAGTTTGAGCAAATGCATTTAAATAAATGCTTGCAAGTGTTTTTGTTCAGTCTTGTACATGATATTGGTTATTTGGGTAGATATAATTCTCCTCAAGGCAGGTTTGGAGGAATGAGTCACTGTCTGAATGGGAGTTGTAGGGTGGGAACCCTGCCATCCTTTTGCCTCCTGACCAAACTCAAGGATCGAGAGTGACCATCTCACTAGAAAATATTTGAGGTTCTTAACAAAACACTTAAACTGTTCTGAAATCTGTCCTTCCAAGACCCCAACTGCCCACACTCACCTCTATCCAGGGATCCATGAATATTTCCTGTTGCAGGCAGAGATATATCAGATTTGGCAATTGAATCCTGACCTCTGATTGGCAGGCAGTTCTCAGGGAGAGATTTCCACTCAACTGAAGGCTTAATCAAGTGTGAGGCCTTAATCAAATGTCCGACTTGATGGAAGTGCCTGATTACCTTCTAATTGTGTCAGGTTTCCTGGACAGGAGCGATGCAAAGCTCCTGCTGGTTCTCCAATGAGAGGGAGAGAGCCCATTGCACTCAATAAATTCCACCCTTTATTCCAGAGAACAATGACTCGATTCTTAAGTCAAGGTTTGTGTCATTAGTGTGACATCTGTGACCATTGTGACTACATCAAAGTTGCTGATTACCTTAGAGATCACCTTTATTTAATAATTACAGCCACAAGTATTGCCTACATTACTTTTGTATGTTGAACAGTGCACTTAATACTTAGCTTGTTTTAAGACTCTTAATAAATGTGTTAGGAGGTTAAAGTGGTTTAAAGTGATCCTATAAGGTAATGTGATATTGGGATTCTTGATTCTTGTCAAACTGTTCACTGAGTATTGGAATAGCTTTAAATGGAGCCCAACAAAGACAATTGTTTTTGTCAAGGACACTTAGCAGTTATCAGTGATGGTTGCCTGAAGATTCCCCCTCAGTTATTTTTCAAATAACTTAGCAACTATCTACTTCATTGGTCTTTGGTTATGGCCCTAATTTATGTAAAGGAGTGATGGGAGTGGAGGAGGAGGAAATTGCTTCCAATACTGAGTTTTTCACTATACCAACAGCACTGACTGATGCTCGCTTGTCTATTTAATTTGAAACATGACCCAACATGAGACAAGGGAGATTTATTGCCTTTTGGAAATAGGTTAGATAGGCATTGGGTTTGGGAGTATACAAATTGAATCTAACATACGTTTAAGGTATATTATTCCCATAGGACAGTCAAACTTGCTGTTACTTATTCACATTGTGAATTCTACCAATGACAAGGGGAGAACAGATATATCTCACTAAAAAATAACTTAGACTTTTCAGTTTCAACTTTACCATGCTGATTTCCACCCAAAATAATGTTATTAAAATATCTCTACTTTCTTCACCAATTAGTAAATAGTGAACGAGTCTGCCTGTTATAACTTTCAGTAGCTGTTGATGACCAACTCTTTTATTCAAGAAAAGTAAAGCAAGACCCTCAAACAATTTGCCTTGCCTACAGAATCAATATAATGTGTCTCAATTTATGCACAAAATGTTTAATGTTCTACCCAATAGCATGTCTTAGATATTGAGGGAGGAGCAATGACAAAGTCACTCAAGAGGTATGGCAGTTTGAGTAGCAGCTGGTAAATCCATCTTGGTTGGATAGTGTTGGTGAACCTTACCTGGTCTTTCTTAAATCTCCTAAGCATTGAGGCTGACTTTGTTTTGTTCAGGTTAAAGATAGGTGTGGGGTTGCAAAATCAGCCAGTCGAGCTATACCTAGAATTACATTTTGGTGAAATCATTCAGTGACTCTAACTTCTCATAAGAGAAATTCTTCTGTTAAGAGAGATTAGAAGATTGACCTGACCATTATTGGAGAAACCTGAAATTTATAAAGATGCTTGGCTGTGGAGCAAAGACATCCTGAGCTGCATCATCCATTACCACCACCAATGAGGTCATCAATTGTGGATTGTTGCAGTAGCTTAGCAGTCTGCAAAACAACAAAGCAAACCAGCTATCCCTGACAATGGCATGAGGTTAGTTAATGTCATTAGTCTGAGCCACCTGGTAAATATATTTATCTCATTTTACAAGTGACATGGGCACCAATAGTTTTAGAAAAGGCACCCCAATTTTTAAATGATTTCTTCTTTTCCACATCCTTTTGAAGAAACCCTCAGAGTTTGGGGGCTAAGTTCAGACAGTGAATCTATTACCATGGAAGTTTTGGCATCAGAGGTACAGTTGAATTGTTTTTCAAACTGTGGTAAAATGTGCAATTATGTTGTACAGAGGTTGATAATGAGACCATTGCTCTCTTAGATGTGTATTAATAATATGCATTTAGGTATACATGACATCATTTCAAAGTTTGTAGACGACACAAAATATAGTAATATGGTAGTAATAGTGAGCAGAATATTAACGAACTGCAAGAAATATAGACAGTAATGTAACGAGTAAATGAATGCAAGTGTGTACAAAGTGATTCAATCTAGGGAAAAAAAGAGAAGATTTTTAAATATTCATTCTTGGGAAATAGACAATGCTGCTGAACCAGGATTTAGGGTTCATAAAAGATTCACAAAGATGCTGCCAGGGTTGGAGGATTTGAGCTATAGGGGGAGGCTGAATAGGCTGGGACTGTTTTCCCTGGAGCATCAGAGGCTGAGGGGTGACCTTATAGAGGTTTGTAAAATCATGATGGGCATGGATAGGGTAATATACAAGATTTTTCCCCGGGTTGCGGGAGTCCAGAAATAGAGGGCATAGATTTAGGGTGAGAGGGGAAAGATTTAAAAGGGACCTAAGGGATAACTTTTTCACACGAAGGGTGGTGCATGTATGGAATGAACTGCCAGAGGAAGTAGTGGAGGCTGGTACAATTACAACATTTAAAAGGCACCTGGATGGGTATATGGATATGAAAGGTTTAGAGGGATACAGGCCAAGTGCTTGCAAATGGGACTAGATTAATTTAGGATATCTGGTCAGCATGGACAAGTTGGACTGAAGGGACTGTTTCCATGCTGTACATCTCTATGACTCTGTGATGCAATTGTCCAGCCCTGTTGCCCTTGAGGCGATGTTGGTATAGGAGAAGTATTAGAAACTCAGAGGTACACTTACAAGGAGGAACAGGAATAGAGATGCCTGCAGATGAAGCGATAGACCAAATTAAGAATGCTATTTTAAAATTCATGTGGATCCTTACTTTCTCAATTTGAGAAATTAGTATACAAAATCAACAATGTGATGCTGAACCTTTCTTAAACACTATTCATGTCACCATCTGGGGCAAAATCGCCACAGTCCTATCAGTCCATAGGCTTGCTCTCTTGTTAGAGAGATTCAGCAGGTAGTGGTTTAATCTGAGTCATCACGCCTCAGGCAAGGGGAGAGGTTGAGACAGAGAGACCTTCATGGTAACCTCAGCTGGTGTGGGAATTGAATCCACGCTGCTGTTGTTGTTCTGCTTCACAAAACAGCCATTGAACCAACCAAACTACCCGACCCCCGTCTGGAATACTGCGGCTAATTAGGAGGGATGTCAATGCCTTCAGGAAAGTGGAGAGAATTTGATTAGAATGGCATCAATGTGAAGTACGTCCTTTACATAGGGACTAAACTGGGCTTGTACTTGTAAGAGCAGAGATTCGGAGATTTGAAAACCATGAAGGGTGTAAGAGGTTAAGTATGAAGAAATTATTTACCATGACAGAGGGTCACAGAACCAAGGATGATGTGAAGAAATTATTTTGCAAAGCACATTGAATTCGCTATGTGAAAGGGTATTGTTAGTAAATTCAAAAATAATTTTCAACAGGGCATTGAATACATAATTAAAGGAAATGTGTGGAGCACTATGGAAAAATGCAAGAGTGTGGGACTAATTAATTAGCTCTTTCTACGGCATAATGGTCTGAATGACCTCCCCCTTTGCTCTTCTTCCTCTATCAGTACTCATCTGTTTTCAGCTAAAGAGGTATCTTTTTTAGTGCTTAAAAGCTATTGGGTTTACTGTTGTTACTTTGTCATCGTAAAAAAAGATCTAAAATTAGTTTGCTGTAAGGATTTTAAATAATTTTTATTCAAGATGTTAACATTGATAATGCTAGTTCAGATCATTTGGGGATTAGATGTTGACATCTAATAACCTTAAGGATCCATACTGAATCAAAGTAAGTACAGCACTCCAGTCTCAAAGAAAACTATCAATATAATAATCTCCCAATCAACCTACAGTACTTAATGGCTGTGACATATTCACATCTTTAGTTGCTTATAAACTGCTTTACAAACTTCTCAAAGACAATGCTCATAGAGGAATGTAATTCCTCTTTAATGAAGAAAACTATCAACTGAGTCAGTAATGGATCTTGCATAATTGTTTAGTTTCTGACAGTTCTGCTCAAAGTTTGCATCACTGGTAAGGGAGTATCTAACAGTTGTACTGATGGAGGATACATCGGAGGACTCATGCAGCGAGGCAATCTGGGTATAACACAGGAAAAGGAACAGTGAAATCACAATGCTGGGGGTATACTACAGGCCGGAGAAAGTGAGGACTGCAGATGCTGGAGATCAGAGCTTAAAAATGTGTTGCTGGAAAAGCGCAGCAGGTCAGGCAGCATCAAAGGAACAGGAGAATCGACGTTTCGGGCATAAGCCCTTCTTCAGGAATACTACAGGCCTCCCAACAGCCAGTGGGAGATAGAGGAGAGAATGTGTGGATGGATTTTGGCAAGATGTGAAAACAGCAGGGTTGTTCTGGTGGGACTCACTGTGTACTAGGGGCTTGGATGAGGCAGAATTTGTAAGGACCATTCAGGAGGGTTTCTTGACACTGTCTGTAAACTGTCCAGGAGGGAAGGGATAGATTGAACCTGGTATTGGGAAGTGAGCCCAGCCAGGTGAGTGAAGTTTCAGTGAGGGAGCATTTTGGGAGTAGTGACCAGAATATCATGAGTTTAAGATACTTGCTGTTAGGGATAACGGCAGCCTCAGGTGAAAGTGTTTAACGGGAGAAGTCAAACTTCAACAATATTAGACAGAAACTGGAGAATGTTGATTGGAGGCGGCTGTTTGAGGATAAATCCATATCAGCCATGTGGGAGTATTTCAAATAGCAGTAGATAAGAGTTTAGGAGCGGCTGTTTCTGCGAGAATGTTGGATAGGTATGGCAAGTTATGTGAACCTTGGGTGACCAGGGATGCTATGACCTTGGTAAACAAGAAAAAGGAAGCATACATAAGGTATAGGAGAATGGGAACTGATGAAGCCCTTAAAGTATATAAGGAAATTAGGAAAGAACTTAAACAACGAATTCGAAGGGCTAAAATGGGGTCATGAAAAGTCGCTAGCAAACAGGATTAAGGAGAATGCCAAGGCTTTTTATATATACATAAAAAGCAAAAGTGTCGCCAGGGAAAGAGTTGGCCCACTCAAGGGCAAAGGAAGGAATCTATATGTGGAGCCTGAAGAGGTAGGTGAGGTCCTAAATGAACCAAAGAAAAGGAATTGGTGGAGGATGATCTCATGAAAGGGAGTGTCGAGTTTCTAAGTCAAGTTGCTATTAAAAAGGGAGAAGTGTTGTGCATCTTAAAACAGATAAATCCCCAGGTCCCAATGGGATCTCTCCCAGAATATTGAGGGAGGCAAGAGAACAAATTTCTGGGGCATTGACAGACATCTTTGGAAGTGAAAGTGAGGACTGGAGATCAGAGACAAGTGTGTGGTGCTGGAAAAGCACAGCAGGTCAGACAGCATCTGAGGAGCAAAAGAATTGACTGGCTTAGTCATAGAACACAGAAGGTAGTGGTGGAATGATGCTTTTCGGAATGGAGAGCTGTGACTAGAGGTCTTCCACAGGGATCAGTGCTGGCAGTTTTGCTGTTCGTGAGCTGCATAAATGATTTGGAGGAAAAAGTGCTGGTCTAATTAGTAAATTTGTGGATGATACAAAGATGGTGGAGTTGTGGATAGTGATGAGGATTGTCAGAGGATATAGCAGATATAGATCAGTTGGAGGCATGGGCAGAAAAATGGTGGATGAAATTTATTCTGGTGATGTATCTTGGCAGGTCAGGTACGGGTGAAAATTATACAGTGAACGGCAGAACCTTTCGGAGTATTGATATGCAGAGCGATCTCGGTGTGCAGGTTTCCAGATCATTGAAGATGGCAGCATGGGTAGACAAGGTAGTAAAAAAGGCTTTTGGAATGCTTGCTGTCAATGGAAGTAGCATTGAGTATAAGGGTAGACAGGTTATGCTGCAGTTTGAAAGAACCTCAGTGAGGCCATACTTGGAATATTGCATACAGTTCTGGTCACTGCACTACCATTAAGATGTGGATACATTGGAGAGGGTATAGGAAAGTTTTACCAGAATGCTGCCTGGTATATAGGATTATAGCTGTGAAGAAATATTCGTCAGACTGAGTTTGTTTTCACTGGAATATGGGAGGTTGAGGGGCGAACTGATAGAAGTTTATGTGATTGTGAATGGCATGGATAGAGTGGAAAGTATGAGGCTTTTTCCCCCAGGGTGGAGGGGTCAATTACTACAGGACACAGGTTCGATGTGCAAGACAAGTTTTTCACAGAAAGGGTGGTGAGGGCCTGGATCACACTGCCAGAGGAGATGGTGGAAGCAGACACAAGGACAGCTTTCAAGAAGCACTGGATGAGTAAATGAATAGGAAGGAAATAGAGGGATACGGATCCTGTCAGTGAAGACAGTTTTGGTATGGAAGGACAAAATGTGTTGGCACAGGCTTGGAGGGCTGAAGGGTCTGGTCTTGTGCTGTTTTGTTCTATGTTTTTGTATTGTTTTGTAAACCATGAAGCAGAAAGCATGATTTGAGCAGAAAACTGCTAGTTAGTTGATCCTTGGAACAGACAGGCTTATTGTGTAGCTACAAAAGGATTCATTGCAGTCTGCTGTTAAACATCTGCATTGCTTCAGAAAGTGTATACAAGCAAGTAGATGACTGCCACTTTAATCAGTAATTTGGGAGGAGGATGGGCAAATATGATAAGGCAAACATTTTGTCACTGCAGGTTCAACTATCCGCTTCTTCCAGCGATTGGTATTTCCTCATTGGCTGGGAAACTGTCTGTGTCGAAGTGCAACAGCTTGCCACTTTAACGAAGTGCGATTTCAATTGTATTTTAATCTTTTTTTGATTCACGCGATTAATCATTAACTGACAAACCTCTGGCCTGACAGTCTTACCAGCATATGATACTGAATCCCAGTTAAAGTGCATTTTCTTGTTGTGCTTTAGGTGAAGTGACCAGAAATTCATTGTCCCTGTTTTCTCAGGCTACTGGATACGCTGAGTGTGCTCACACATTAAAGGCAGGAAGGAGCTGCTCTTTCAAACAATACCTCTGTCTATTCCCCTTGGAAAGACCATTTATTCCAAGGAGCTCTTGATGCATCATTAATGAAAGGATGATAACCTATATTTAGTATTATTACACTGTGAACGAATAAAGAGGGTGACACAACATTGAATTCAAGTGTGTATTCACTTCACCAGTTCCTTGGGATATGTAGCTGCAGGAAGATTATGCCTGACACCCTTCACAACTGATGTGAATGTGAGCTGCTTGGAGACCCTATACAAAAGTCCAACACTAATTCTTCATCCAGTTTCTTCCTCTCCTTTAGGGAGGCAACTATCTTTCCTCAGTGACTGTTTGACAATATTTTTGCTGAGACTAAACATGTATCAAACCAGGACATATTCATGCACATAAAGCGCTGTCTACAGTTGAACAATTGGAAAGAATTGTGATTTTATTTTTGCTGTTACATTTTTGTGGAATCATAAAATTAGAATCAGGAGATGAAAGAGTTTAGTGAGAAAGCAGGAACAGGATACTGAGTTGGATCGTGATCATTATTGAATGGCAGAGTAGGCTCAAGTGCTGACTGGCCTACTCCTACTTTCTCTGCTTCTGTGTAAAATGATTCAACGCAGGAGGTGTCTGCCAGGACATTGTGCCTGTGCTGGTTCTGGTAGAGCTAGTTAGTCTCACATCCTTTGTCTCTCCAAGATCTGTAAGTTTTTTCTCTTCAAATGTTTATCTAATTCCACTTTAAAGTTGTGTTTAGAACTGCTTCTGCCACCCTTTCACGCAATGCATTCTTACTCACAACAGTTTCTTAAATAAATAAATATTTCCCCATGTTCCCGCTTATTCTTTTGCTTATCACTTTGAATCGGTGTGCTCTAATTACCAACCTTCTGTCACTAGAAACTGTTAATTCTTATTTCCTCTGATGACTTCCTATTTAATGACTTTGAACACTTCTCTCAAATTTCCTTTTAACCTTCTCTGTTCTGAGAAAAACAACTCCAGTTTCTCCCAGTCTCTGCACATAACTGAAGTTTCTTATTCATGATACCATTCTCGTAAATCTCTCTTGCATCTCTGTCCGATCTTGACATCCAGTCAACCCCAGTGTGGGATCTCTTCAGTGTTCTTTGAAGATTTAGCATAACTTAATTTGATAAGTAACAGAACAATAATAATCATTCAGGATAGTGCTGAGTGTTACATTAATGACATGGTAAATTTACACACGTTGACCTCAAAGCAGAACAGGTAATTTTTTTCATTGTCTTGGCTAACATTCCTCTTTTAATCACATAATTTAGTGACCAATTTGTTTTTTCATGAGATCCCAATTTATGCAAAATCGGACCACATATTCAAATTTTGAGTTTCAAAGAAATTTGTTTCAAATTAAAGGCTCTGTGTTGTTTGTGAGGAATAATAAAACACCGGGTAGATGTTTTTTGTTTCATTTTAACTTTCAATTTCTTCAAGCCAGTTTTCTCATGCTTTGAGTCCTTGGAAAATACATTCTGTGATGCACTAAAGATGTTTGAAGGTGCAGTTGGAGATGGGAGACTGGTTAGCAAGTCTAGATCTCATGGAATACAGGGAGAACTCGCCATTGGGATACAGAACTGACTTGAAGGTAGAAATCGGGGGCTAGTGGTGGAGGGTTGCTTTTCAGACTGGAGGCCTGTGACCAGTGGAGTGCCATAAGGATCTGTGCTGGGTCCACTACTTTTCGTTTTTTATTTGGATGCGAGCATAAGAGGTAAAGTTAGTAAATTTGCAGATGACATCAAACCTGGAGATGTAGTGGACAGCAAAGAAAGTTACCTCAGTTTACAACAGGATCTTGATCAGATGGGCCAATGAGGAGTGGCAGATGGAGTGTAATTTAGATAAGTGCATTTTAGAAAAGCAAATCCGAGCAGGACTTATACACTTAATGGTAAGGTCCTGGGGAGTGTTGCTGTACAAAAAGACCTTAGAGTACAGGTTCATAGCTCCTTGAAAGTGAAGTCGCAGGTAGATAGGATGGTGAAGAAGTATGGAGTACAGGAGTTGGGAGGTCATATTGCAGCGGTAAGAACACTTGTTCGGCCACTTTTGGAATATTGCTTACAATTCTGGTGTTGTGAAACTTGAAAGGGTTCAGAAAAATTTACAAGGATGTTGCCAGGGTTGGAGGATTTGAGCTATAGGGAGAGGCTGAACAGGCTGGGGCTGTTTTCCCTGGAGTGCCGGAGGCTGAGGGGTGACCTTATAGAAGTTTCTAAAATCATGAGGGGCATGGACAGGATAAATAGACAAGGTCTTTTCCCTAGGGTGGGGGAGTCCAGAACTAGAGGACATAGGTTTAGAGTGAGAGGGAAAAGATATAAAAGAGATATAAAAGATATAAAAGGGGTAATTTTTTCACGCAGAGGGTGGTGTATGTATGGAATGAGCTGCCAGAGGTAGTGGTGGAGGCTGGTACAATTGCAGCATTTAAAAGGCATCTGGATGGGTATATGAATGGGAAGGGTTTAAAGGGATATGGGCCAAGTTCTGGCAAATGGGACTAGACTAGGTTAGGATATCTGGTTGGCATGGACAAGTTGGACCGAAGGGTCTGTTTCCGTGCTGTACATCTCTATGATTCAGTGGGCAATTATTGCTGCCCCAGCCAGTGATACCTACAACCCACAAGAGAGCAGAAAAAAACATTTAATTTTATTGAAAATATTACCAAAAGATCTTAACTTAAGGCTATAACAATGAAAAGTCCTATTGAGAAGAATCAACCTTCAACTGCATCACTTATCACACTTATAGGTGGTGTTATTGGCTTTAACAGTGTGAAAACTATCACGTTCTATTCACTGCCACATCTCTGACTAATCCAATGAACCTGAGGTTGTGATAGTTTATTGCAGTAATGAAGAAGGTAATCAGAGTACAGTCTGACAGCATTAACTTGAAACACCTTCCACCAATTTATCATGAAAGTTGTAACCTCTGGGTGAGTGGAGGCAAAGGGTGGATCAGGGTTAGAATCTAAACATTGGTTAGACATGACGATAACTGCGATGTAAGAGAAAAAAATTACAAGATAATCAAATATCAAAGCCTTCCCTTCCCTGACACTGTCAGCTAAATCCAGGCTTTAGTATGCAATCTTTTACGTGACTTCCACAATGTTAAACTGACATTATGCAGCCTTACTTTCACTGTCTCCTTTTCCTAGGGTTAGTACAGCTATAATTTCACCATTACCCTTATTGAGAAGGAAAGTTTAGTTAACACCCATGCCGTCTCTGTCTCTCTCTCCTCCCCCTCGCCCCTCCCCCCAACCCCACTCAAAAGTATGAAATCTGAGCCTAATGGAGAGGTGTCATAGGAGTCAGCTTATTGGCTGTTCAAAGATAACAAACAAAGATCATAATTCTTAATTGGTATTCCTTTTTTTGAAAGGGCATCAGTTTTGAGATCCACTTGTAAAGAGTTACCAGATAGTACCTTTGCAAACTTTCTTTGGGATTTTAAGATTAAATAAAGATCATGACACGACATGATGAATTATAAGATAACCAGTAATCACTTTTCCATAGAATAGAACAGCTGAATCATGAACATGAGGAAGAATTGTCAGCACTAACTGAAAAAGTAAACCGTTCTCGCAGCTTTGCCACAAGTTTCCAGAACCAAGTGGAGGCTATACAGTAAGTATAGACTTTCCCCAAAAATGCACAGGATGATTTTCAAGAAAATCAATCAGTACATTGCATCTTTTTAACTGTTTTGTCAAGTCCATCACGCATTACTGTCATTGTGTGGGCAATTGAAAGTTAAAAACCTATAGATGCTCCATGTGTCTTGGGTATTTTATCAGGCACCAAATATTGTTTATTGACTGCTCACAAGAATATGTAATGCAGTGGACTAGCTTTTCATGTAAGGTGTCAAATGAAGCAAATTCTACTGGTAAGCATTGAAGGAAAAGGTGTAACGTCAGGTGTGGTAGTATTATCAAAAGCAAGAGCATGACTGATGGGGGGACAGTAGACTGTTATATCTGGCACGTTAACTCGATATTCCTGGGGCTGTGGGAGTGAGGTGGGTTGATCAAGATAGATGGGTTAGGTGGGAATGTGGGGAATTTCAAAGTCAGTCAGGTTAATTGGCAGGGTTATCAGGAAGGGAATGTTAACACTGGAGGGTTCACCAGCTGTCAGAGGCTGTCTCGGAGACTCAATGCATTGGTTAGGTGGATTGGCCGTGTTAAATTGCCAATAGTTTCCAGGGATGTGCAGGCTAGGTGGATTAGCCATGGGAAATGTAGGGTTACAGGGTGGGGGGTTGGGGGGCTCTTCGGAGGCTCAGTGTGGACTTGATGGGCTGAATGGCTTGATGCCACATTGTAAGGATTCTATGATTCTATGCATGAGAAATGACTGGTGTTTCCTTCCATTGTGGTGTAAACAAGTCATTGAGTCATAGAGATGTACGGCACAGAAACAGACCATTCGGTCCAAATTGTCCATATTGAACAGATATCCTAAACTAATCTAAACCCATTTGCCAGCATTTGGCCCATATCCCTCTAAATCCTTCCGATTCATGTACCCATCCCGATGTCTTTTCAATGTTGTAATATTACCGGCCTCCATCATTTTCTCTGGCAGCTCATTCCATACACGCACCACTCTCTGTGTAAAAAGGTTGCCCCTTAGGTCCCTTAAAAATCTTTCCCCTCTCACCCTAAAGCTATGCCCTCTATTTCTGGACTTCCCAATCCCAGGGAAAAGACCTTGTCTATTTACCCTATTCATGCCCCTCATGATTTTTCATCTCTGTAAGGTAGCCCCTCGGCTTTTGACACTCAAGGGGAAACAGCCCCAGCCTATTCATCCTCTCCCTATAACTCAAATCCTTCAATCCTGGCAACATCCTTGTAAATCTTTTCTGAACCCTTTCAAGTTTCACAACATCCTTCCAATAGGAGGGAGACCAGAGTTGCACACAATATTTCAAAAGTGGCCTAACCAATGTCTTGTCGAGCTGCAACATGACCTCCCAACTTCTGTACTCAATGCTCTGACCAACAAAGGAAAGCATATCACAAATAAATGGAATGAGCAGGGTAGTGTATCATTCTGTGAGGGTGGGGCATTCCGTGTTACACAGACATTGATTGAATACAGGTGAAAGGCGCACGTGCGATGTGAACAGTATGGCATTAAGCCACCATAAGCAGTTTTGATGACAAGCAATTAATTGTAGTCTTGAAGAGTCACCCTTCGTGCCAAAGTAGCAAGCACCTTTCAAGTTCCCATAGTCTGTCGATGATGTAGGAGATGCTCACTTCATGCACTGGAGCATAAAACCTCATGTATCTCCAAGGATGATGAGGCTGTGTACCTTTAATCAAATCACAGAAGCATTATGGTGCGCAAGGAGACCATTCAGCCCACCAGGATGCCTGCATTGCTCTTCAAATGAACATCTTTACCGCATACAATCTCCTACTTTTTCCCAATAACCTTGCATCGTACTTCTATGCAAAAAAAAATCCAATACCCTCTTGAATGCCTCAGTTGAACCTGCCTCCACCACATTTGCAGGCAGTGCATTCCATCTGTTGACAACTCACTGGGTAAAAAGAAGATTTTGTTAAATCATATTTGCTTCTTTTACAGATCACTTTAAATCTATGTGCTCACAAGCAGAAACAGTTTTTCTCTTGACAACTCTATCCTAAATGCTTGTAGTAGCAGCAAGACAGATATTTTCTCACATATCTGATAAAAAAAAAGTGAACAATATATTTACAAATGTGTGAATGTATTTACAATAAGGTGTCATTGGTGCTGCCTGTGTGCCCTCAGAAGGTCATTATCTTCCTCTCCCTTCCACCAATCTCAATGCAATCTTGGGTTCTGTAGGTGGAGTGGTGGAACCCCGACCCACAATGGAGTCCATGGCCTTGGAGGTTTGGTTGGCAAACCCTGAAGTGTTTGTGACCAGAGGACTCAAATGTGCTGAGTGTACTTTGCCCAAAGGCAGATGAACCCTTGAATTTCTTGACTTGAACTCCTTTGAGCCTGATGGTAGCAGGGAGGACGAAAGTGGAAATGCAGTTCCTCTGGAGTGACCCGAGAGGAAACTTCTAAGGGGACCTGAAGGTATTTAACCCTTAAGCTGGATGACTGTTGGGATTGTCCAGTGAAGGAGCATCTGGAGTGAGGTCACAATCCCATGTCCCCTGTTTGCTTGCCAATGGTACTGAGCACCAATGATTAGAATGATGGAGTTCAGGACTGTGCATATTTCCAGCTGACACCGAGATTCCAGTAAGTTTGGATATGAAGTGAGCTCCCATGCGATTGGTTGGCATAGTGCAGAATGGACATCTCATCAGGCTTCCTTTTTTTTTCTGGGGCAGGAAAGCTTGTGGGTTGTATGCCCGCCCAGATGGCATTTGAAACCCTTAAGCAGGCATTTAACATTATTCACCCACTTGTAGATAGGAAACTTGCCACATGGGGAAGATCATCTAATGGACCCTGGTAAGTTGGTCTATTGCCAATCTCTAGGACATCAGCATACAAAGTAGTGCTTATTCCACTCATCAGCATTAATTCTTTCAGCATCAAACACCTAAAACAATATCTTATCTAAGCTTCTTTTGCATTTTAATGTATACAGTAGTGCTGGAACGTACCATTTTATAAGTTCCGGCTGTGGTAAACTGTGGGTAAGTGAAACCACAGAAAATGATTCTGTGGAAACAGGGGTCGCCCCGTTAGGTTCTTTTCCCAAGGTTTCACACAAGAGGTGCAATTCTCACTCTCCAACATCTGCAAACAGTTAAAGTTTATTAAAGCCTGTACAAGCTAGATGACCCCCTTTGACACCCTTCATAGCTGTGCTACATCAAGTCAAAGAGGCCCTTAACAAACAAAACACATTCCCTTTATATAGATCAGTTGGTAATGCTCACAGGTACTCGGGCCACTACTCCCATAACCACATATTACTCCAGGTATAATGGAAGGCTAAGGTCATCCTCGGAGATAATACCCTAATCCTGGGAATCATTATGCAAACATTTCCTGACTCCGTGATTCCCCAAGACAATGTAGTTGTGAATATGCTTCAATATCGGGGGATGACCATGCAAACAAATTTGATTGGCTGAGGGATGGCTATGAAAACATTTATGAATGGAAGGGACTGAACTTAATTTGATAATAGCAGGAGAGTAGTAGTAAATGGCTGCCCAAATGAAGTTGGAGTCATCCACATTCTTGCATGAATGTCACCTCCACCCACTTCCGGAATGTTCAGCTTCGTGAAGAAAGACAATACAGTTTAACCCTTTAATTTCCAGAGATTACATTCCACCCTTTTATAATTCCATGATAACCACCTCGATGACACTACCAGCTTTCTTAAGACTCTGACAGCCAGTATTTAAGCAAGTTATTGACACACAACATACAATGATTATAACAATAAAATTACTAGTCCGTGCAGTAAGTAGAATTTGCAGAATGCTCCCATATGAAAAAAAATGTTCACCAGTAAAGTTCTTAAATCCACAGTCCTTAATGACCATTCCAATGAACCAGTTATCCAATATCTCGTTCAGTAAAGTCCGACCTGAAAACAAAATCCAGTCTGTCCTTGCACACCATTCCACGGAGAAATCTGAATTCTTGGATAAGGGCAGTTAAGTACTTAACAAAACTGATGACAGTTCCATCCTTCCAGAGATGCGTCAGCTGGAGGATACCAGTACATCTGAGCATGAAGTTCAGCAGCTGCAGTTGCAGGCGAGGTGAACACAGCATTCTTTGCTGTGTCTGCTCCAGCTCTGTTGTCAACTGTAACAAAAACACTGGCTGTTTTGATGTTAGCTTGTTCAGTGAACTCTCATCTCCCTTAAATGATCGAAAAAGAAGGTAAAGCTCACATAGGCTACTGACAAATAGCATACTGACCTCCTCTTCACTGTTGTTAGCTTCTTCACTTTTCCTGCTCATGATTGGGAGCTGATTGAATCCATTGGATTGTTGAGGGGCAGGCTGTGGTCCGAAGGCATGCTTCACCTGTGAATGGAGAAACTCTAGAGATGATGTTAGCTGCTGAAAGTTTCTCTGCATTTCCTCTCTTATTCCTTCCTTGCCAAGGTGGTTATCAGTTTGAAGACAGTCACAGGCACACTTAAATACACTAAATTGCCTTTTTCAAAATTCTCAGTCGTCTTGAAGTCTGTTACTCTGTTCACCATTTGTGTCATTATCAAGTTTTATATAATACATAAACTTCTACATTGTACTGTGTCAACAATTCAGTCCTTGATAAACAATAATCAATGGTCCTAACATCAAACCCTTGGGGACCTCATTCAGGTTATTCAAAATTATTTTCCTTGATCAAATTAATACTTGGCTAATATGAAAGCTGTCACAAAAAGTATTTCCAAAATCTGGAACACCAAAAAGACAACAAAATATTTTCTGTGCTTTAGACATTGAAGAGGCAGTTTCAGTTCAGATTTAAATCTCAAATATTCATGGGAAACAAATGCAGAATATATTAAAATATGTTCTTCAAACAAAACTTCCCAAATAAAACAGTCAGTATTACAGTGACAACTTTGGTAGAGATCAACATTCTTTCAATTTGCAATATGAAGGGGGCCAATGAAGTCTTAACAATAATTGAAAGAACTCAAAGAGCTCAGCCTCAAGTTCTAACATTTTCCACAATCTTAACAAAGCATCATACTTAAAATGCACTCTTTTTTTGTGAAAACTCTGCATTAAAAACACAGCAGTAAATATAGTACAATACTCTCATCTTGTTAAAGCATGACCACTGACACAAATTTTTTTTTAAGCAGGCATTGTAGAATTTCAACCAAATCAGGGGTTCAAGGCCCTCAATTTGTTTTAAGGTTACATGTTTGATAATTTTAAAAAGGACATAATATAATATGTATATTATTATGTACATAATATTAGCGTAAAAACAAAATCTGCCCTATTACATAGCCCACAAAACATATTGAATTGAGATCTTAATTCAAATAAAGCAAAACAGTCATGTAAAAGGATTTTCTGAACCAGTATTTTAGCAAACCAAAATATTTAAATATCAAACACCCTCAGCTTGGGACAATTTACATTGAAACTTCCCCTCTCTACCCAAGTATTAGTACAATCTTAATTTCAGTATTGCTCAATTTTTTTTCACATCCCCTTGATGAATATGCATTTATAAAAAGAGAAAACCCCCGCAGTGGATCACACTGCGCCACAGTCCGAGCCACTCCCTCCCCCAGAACAAAAACTCACCGAGTCGAGTCCGCAGTCCAGAAATTGAGACTCCCACAACAAAAACTCAGGCAAAGCTTCCCTGGCAGTCAGTGCACTTCACTGTCGGGATCTAAGTGGACAGGCTCCACTCCTTCCCCCCCCCCCCCCGCTTTTCCTGGTGATGCCTAAAAATACTTCTAAGGGGAGGTGTGGGGGACAAGGCAAATTTTGTTGAGATGTTATTCTTTGAAGTTCCTAGTTTCTAACTTTTTTAATGCTCCAGAGCATAAACTCTCGCAACTAGAGGAATCCAAACTCCTTTTTCCAGGGGACTTTAACCCCTTTCTCACTTTATTTCTCATGGGGGACCTGAACACCTTTTCTTACTCTATATATCTAAGGACTTCTTATACATCTATTTGCTTAATTGAGATGTGTTGGTTTTGGGAGTGTTTAATTATGCTAACTGGATTATATTCTGTAAACAAGGGGGAACCCACTTTGGGGAATAAGTATTTACAGTTCTTCCATTCTGTTTATTTCCTGAGAGTGTTGTTTGGTGTTCAGCCATATTCATGTTTACTGAATATACATTTAAAGTTTTAAACATATTTTTCTGTTAGTATATAATGAAAAATATTGATTCAACATTTTTCCTACCTCCAGAGACCAGGCCAAGAATCAGAGCACAATGTACTCACGGCAGCTTACAGAATTGGAGACCACAGTCTGCCAACTGCGATCTGAATTACGAGAAGCAAAAAGGATGTATGAAGAAAAGGTCTGGTGTACATCTTTATATACAATCACTTCTTTTGATTGCTTTCGACCTAATAAAAAAGCACATGTACTGATACGCAAATACCTTAGGAGTCATTTAATGTCAGATACTCTTCCTTTCACTGTAGCCTTATGAGAAAGATGTGTCCTGCAAAGAGAGATAAGTTGGTTAAACAATTGTTGTCAGTATCTGAAAGTGGCACACATCATCCACAGTGGTTAGCACTGCTGCCTCACAGCGCCAGGGTCCCAGGTTCGATTCCAGCCTTGGGCGACTGTGTGTGTGGAGTTTGCACATTCTCCTCGTGTCTACGTGGATTTCCACCGGGTGCTTTGGTTTTCTCCTATAGTCCAAACATATGCAGGTTAGGTGAGTTGGCCATCCTAAATTGCCCATAGTGTTAGGTACATTAGGAGAAAGTGAGGACTGCAGATGCTGGAGATCAGAGCTTAAAAATATGTTGCTGGAAAAGCGCAGCAGGTCAGGCAGCATCAAAGGAGCCGGAGAATTGACGTTTCGGGCATAATTACTGAAGAAGGGCTTATGCCCGAAACATCGATTCTCCTGCTCCTTTGATGCTGCCTGACCTACTGTGCTTTTCCAGCAACACATTTTTAAGCTCTGTTAGCTACATTAGTCAGAGGGAAATAGGTCTGGGTGGAATACTCTTCAGAGGGTTGGTGTGGACTTGTTGGGCCTGTTTCCACACTGTAGAGAATCTAATTTAATCTAAACAAGTAAACTTGGAGAAGGTTAACTGTAGCTGCTATGTTAATCCACAAACCCCATGTAAAAATGCTAATTTTGAAGTTTTATCATAATGCATTATAAACAATGTATGTATTATATAATGTATCATAACCCCCAACTATACAATATTTATGCTTGGGATAAATTAAAATGACTTTTTAGATATAGTGCTTTAACAAGAAATTTTATGACTGTATGGGACAGGGTGACCCATGTTAAAAGATGTAGAAAATTCTTGACACTGTAACTCCTGCTGCTGACTGGAACATCACCAGTTATAATAGTGCATGCGCACCGCTGCAACTGGCATATGCATAACTGCTCCTAATATGTTTCCATCAGAGGCAGAATTTTAGATCTCGGAAAAAGAAACAGCAATGTACACTCACACTCTACAGGAAGTTGCATTGTGAGCATCTCCTGTGGAAATTCTTAATATTAAAATTCAGCACTTACATGTGTGTATGTTGCCAATTGTACCACCAAGTAGCATTGTAATGGAATTCCACTGCATCCTTTCAGTGTGGCACATAGAAAAGCAAAACTTACATCATAGCTCCCAATCTCTGGTGAAATCATAAACTGAATGAGATTTTCAATGCTGACTCCCTAAGTTGAGTCTTGGGTGATAAGGCTTTATGCAGCGTGTTTCTACCTAGCTTTGGTTGCTCATTGGTAGGTAATATGGCTTTTGAGTCCAACATTTGATAATGATTTTTCTCTGGAGTATTTTGGTCAAAATACTTCTGTATTAACTTTAATCAAACATGTCACAAAGTCGTACAGCACAGAAACAGATCCTTTGGTTCAACCAGACCATGCCGAACATAATCCCACCTGTCTTCTGCTGACCCATATCCCACCAAACCTTTCCTATTCATGTATCTATCCAAATGTCTTTTAAATTTTGTAATTGCTCCCACGTCCACCACTATTCCACACACAAACCACCCCCTTTGTGAAAAATTTGCCTCTTATGCCTTTCTAAAATCTCTCTCCTCTCACCTTAAGTTTATAACTTAAACTTTCCATACCAGGCAACATCCTGGTAAATCTCTTCTGAACCCCCTCCAGCCTGATAATATCCTTCCTATAACAGAGCAACCAGAACTTGACCCAGTATTCCAGAAGGGGCCTCACCAATGTCCTGTAAATCTCTCCATAACTTCCCAACTCCTATACTCACAGGACTGAGCAACGAAGGCAAGCATGCCAAATGCCTTTTTTATCACCCTGTTATGTGTGATGTAAACTTCAAGATTTATGTACCTGTACCTCTAGATCCCTCTTCTACAACACCACCCAAGGCCCGACAATTAATTGTATAGGCCTTACCCTTGTTTGTTACACCAAAATGCAGTACCTTGCATTTATCCAGATTGAAGTCCATCTGCCATTATTCAACCCGTTGACCCACTTGGTCAAGATGTCTTTGTAATCTTAGAAAACCTTCTTCACTGTCTACAATGTCACCAATTTTGGTATTGGATGCAAACTTACTAACCATGCTTCCTGCATTCTCATCCAATCAGTGATATAAATGATATACAAAAGAGGACCCAGACCCAATCGAATGAAACAATGCTGTGGTCACAGGCCTCAAGTTTGAAAAGTAACCCTCTACCCATTACTTTCTATCTCTGGCCAAGAAGCCAATTATAGATCCAATTGGCAAGCTCACCCTGGATCCCATGTAACCTAACTTTACTAATTAGCCTACTGTGTGGAGCCTTGTGAAAGGCTTTACTAAAATCTGAATAAACAACGTCTACTGCTCTGCCATCATCAATCTTTTTGGTAACTTCCTCAACAAAACTCAATCAACTTTGTGAGACATGATTTTCCTTGCACAAAACCATGCTGACGATTCTTAATCAATTTTTGCCTTTCTAAATGTCCATATTTATTTTTTATAAATACCTCCAACATTTTACCCCTAACTGAACGCAGACTCATAGTCTATAGTTTCCCGGTTTCTCCTTACAATCTTTTTTAAACAAAGGTACAACATCAACCACCCTCCAGTGATCAGGCACCTCACCTGTAGTTATAGATGACGCAAGTATTTCTGCGAGGGGTCTTGTGATTTTCTGTCTTACTTCCCACAACATTAGATCAGGTCCTGCAGATTTATCCTTAAATATTAGAATCAAATCCCCACATTGAAAGTTGAGAATCCCATTTAATGAATGTCCTTGTTATATAGGATGTTTTACAGAAGAAACAGTTAAATGATAAGTGTGCTGAACGCAAAACCTTGCAGTTAGTTGGTTGGTTAACTTGGTTAAGGAATGCAACAATAAAAATGGGTAACTTGAATTTTATAGTTAGTCTGTGTCAAACCAGTGAGTTTGTTGTAATTAATGCAGTTGGCATTCTGATGCTAACACTGAGATTGCAACTGCACATGTGCAGGCAGTGCTTTCCCAGTGTTGTAGCACAAGGAAACACTTGGTTTAAACTGATGCATAGCTTCATAGCAATTTTATGCTGTTTTATCAGATAGAGAACTTGGAAAAACAAGTAGAGCAATCTCATTGCGAGATTTATAATTGCAAAAGAGAAAAAAATGAATTCAGGCAACAGGTAGAAAGCACAAATGGTCGACTCCAACTTTTAATGGTAAGTCTAGTTGCTGGTTAATTTCTAATCTGAAATCATTAATATTTATTATGTTAAACAGGATAGTATTTTGTATTAAATTATAATTGTTAGATGCTTTTAACTGATTCCACAACTTTTCATTTATACAAATCTTCACTTACTGAACATCTAAGGAGAGTCTAGGACCATACATCATAGTCTCTCAGAGTTAAGAGGCACCAGTTTAAAACTGAGATGAGGAGGGATTTTTTTCTCTGAAGGTTCAGAGCCTTTGGAATTTCTTTGCCACAGAGAACTGTGGGAGCAAAGTCCTTCTATATATTTAAGTCTGAGATAGCTAGATATTTTATCAGTAAAGGAATTAGGGGTTGTGGGTAAAAGGCAAAGTGTAAATGAGGAATGCCAGAACTGAATGGCCTACTCCTGTTCCTATTTCTAATGATCTTATGGTCTTAAAATAGGAATTGCAGTCTTCCCACAGAGGACCATAATTCAGGTACACAGCCAATAAGAAAATCACATTCTTCATGAGGAGAAGAATAGCCATCCATTATAATGCCTTGTTCCAATCCCTTTTTTGGTTCTTTTCTCTCATTACGAGCACGATGTCTCTGAATTCTTTCACATTAGAAAAATAATTTTGCCTTATTATTCTTAACTCTTAATTTAGCCTGTGACATTTTTCCCAATTGATATTATTTCCATAATGAAGTTTCCCGTAAAATTCATTTAGAAATTATAATGGAGCGAAGTACTATAATGCCACCTTGGGTGGGTAACGGTAAGTAAAGCATATCCCTGTTGAGTAGGCTGGGTACCCAGTTAATCGCAACTTGGACTCAATTGGTGGCAGCTCTGGTTTTTATAATCTTTGTGAAAGATCAAGGATTAGACTTTTATGTGGACTTGAGAAAACCAGACCCTCATGCTCTTGCTCCTTCTGAAAAACGCTCCTAATTCATGAGTGACTTTGTGTGGGATTTTCTTTGCCTTCTCTCATCGGGATTATGTTTTGCAAGTTGTGATGTATGCATTTGAGTACTGGTGCTGGGGAAGGCCAATCTTGGTTCTCCAACTCCACCCTCAATGTCAAGTGAAGGTTCCCTAAACAAATTTGGAACAGTAATAGGCTATTCAGCCCTTCAAGCCTCCTCCAAATATCTATGAGTTCATGGCCAATCTGTTGATGTCCCAAATTCCTCATTTCCTATATCCTCAATAACCTTTGATTCTCTTGCCTAACAAGAATCTAACTACTTTGATCGTAAAAGTATTCAATGACTCCACCTTTGAAACTTTCTGAGGCAGAATTCCAAAGTCATCCAATCCTCACAGAAAAAAATGTCTCCTAGTTCTGGACTTACCCACAAGTGTGAACATGTTTTCCATATTCACATTGTTAAGAACTTTCAAGTTCTTTTAAACCTCAATCAAATCACTCCTCACTCTTCTGAACTCGTGAAAACAAGCCCAGTCTATTTGAGCTTTTCTAATCAGACAACTCACTCATTACAGATATCAATCTAGTAAACCTTCTCTGAACTGTCTTCAATGCATTTACCTCATTCCTTAAATAGGAAGACTGTAAATAGTATTTAAAATGTGGCCTCATCAATGCCCTATATAACTCAAGCAAAAATCTTGTTTTATGTTCGATTTCTGTCATTTCAAAAGGCTAGCAACACATTAGATTGACTGATTGTGCCGTCGCTGCAAAGTAATCTTTGGTGTTTCATACGTTGGTACACCTGGATCCCTGTGCATCCTGGAATTCTGTAGTTATTCTCTGTTTAAGTGACACTTTGTTCACTTACCTTTGTGCTATCTGCAAATTTAGCAATCATATCTTTGATCCTCCATCTCAGTCAATAATATAAATTCTAAGACATTGTGGGCTTAGCACAGACGTAGTTATAATCTCAGTAATTTGATTCTAAGAGATTCCCCATGACTGACATCAAGTTAACTAGCTTATAATTCACTGTTATCTGCCTCCCTCCCTTCTCATATAAAGGGTTATATTTGCTATTTTAAAGCCAAAGTGAAACCTTCATGGAATATTACAAACTTTAGGAAGTTAACACCAAAGCATCCACTGTCTCATTAGCCACCTCTTTTAAAACACCACGATGAAGTCAAATGAGGACCCAGAGACTTATCAGCTGCGGCACCATCAGCTTTCTTTGTACCATTTCCTAAATGGTGATAATTTCACCAAGTTCCTCTTTCTTCAATATTCAGGGTTACAGCTACTACTGGGATGCTTCTTCTATCCTCTATAGTGACGACAGAGGCAAAAGATTTATTTGTCATATTCACTCTTTCTTTTTTACCTGTTATGACTCCCATTCTTACCCTCCAGAGGACCTAATCACTTCACTCACTCTTTTTCTTTATAAATACTTATAGAAATTCCGATTGTTTTTACATTTTTAGTTCTTTATTCATTTTATGTGATTATTTGCCTTCTGACCAGTTGTCAATTACCATTTTTTTGTATGCTTTTTCCCTCGGTTTGATGTTCTCCTTCACTCATTTAGTTAACTGCAGATGGTGGTCTAGCCCTTGGAAATTCTTTTTAGCAGGAGTGGATATCTGACACTGCTTCTGTACCGACCTACCTGTTAGCCTAATGTCACTTCAGCTAACTCACGATTGCTCTTTTTCAGTTACTAGTCTTAGAGAGCCACTCTTCTCCCTATCATAATGGATGGAATGATCAATCATATTATGATCATTACTACATCATCACTGATACCATGTCTCACACAGCCTGCTCTGTGGTCAGTTCCAGAATGTATTGTTCTAAGGATCTACCTCAAAAGTATTCTATGATGTCTTTCTTGAACCTACCATTGCCATTCTGATTTTTCTTTTACTTTATTTGTAGATTAAACTCATGCATTGTTATTGCTGTCCTTCTGTTACAAGCACCCAGTATTTAATGTATAATCAGTAGGATGCTACGTTGCGATTAATTAACGGCCTGAAGATCACTCCCACAAGTGACTTCCTTTCCCTACTATCCACATCTTCACCCAACAAGATTCTACAACCTGATCTCCTGAGCCAAGCTCAACTCTATCTATTGCATCTAGATGATTAGGTAGGTAATGCCTTATACCCCACAATATTCAGAACCTAGTCTTTGTCATCCTGCAACCATGTCTCCATAATATTTATTAGATCATATTTATTCATTTCAGTGCATTATGAATTTATTGATTTTGTCATGTATGCTACATATGTTTAGATTCATATCATTCTCTGAACTTTATTTTTGACAATAATTTGCTCTCCATCTTGACTCTACCTCTTGTTCTGTTGCAAATACACAAACTTGATCCCTCACCCGCTTGTTTAGTTTAAAGCTTTCTACTTACCTGATTTTTGTGGATACCAGACCTGTTCCAGTTTGGGTGAAGACCATCCTAATGATACAGACCTCACTTTCTCTAGTATTCATACAATGCCCCACTTCTCAGACACCAGTCTTTAAGACATTAATTCACTTCTCTAAGGCGGCATGGTGGCTCAGTGGTTAATACTGCTATCTCACATCACCAGGACCCTGGGTTCGTTTCCTGCCTTGGGTGACTGTCTGTGTGGAGTATCCTCCAGATGCTTTGGTTTCCTCCCACAATCCAAAGATGTGCAGGTCAGGTGAATTGGCCATGCTAACTTACCCATAGTGTTAGGTGCATTAGTCAGGGGTAAATATAAGGTTGGAGAATGGGTCTGGGTGAGTTATCCTTCAAAGAGTCTATGTGGACTTGTTGGGTCAAAGGGCCTGTTTCCATACTGTAGGGAATTTAATCTAATCTAATTTTATTCACTTCTCTAATCTTATTTATCCAATGCCAGTTTGGACATGACTTGGACAGTAATCCAGAAATTATTATGTTTTATGTTCTGCTTTTTAATTTAGCACCTAACACCTCATGTTCTGTCAGCAGGACCCCTTTCTTGATTCTACTTACATCGTTGGTACCAATGGCCACTGGATCCTCCCCTTCCCACTGTAACTTCTTCTCCAGCCCAGAGGAGACATTCCAAACCCTCACAGCAGGCGGTTACATGGCTATTTGGCCTCATGCTCTTTGCTGCAGTGGTCAATGTCAGTCCCTCTCATGATAATGTCCCCCTATTACTATTAGATTTCTTTGCCATCACCCTGCTCATCATGCACCCACACCACCATCTCCCTCAGTTTATTAATGGCAACTCCATGTCCCACCTGATCTCTTATGCTTTCTCCATTCTTCCCATGCATCCAGCATAACCGATCACCCAGAATGCCCTTTGTATAGTCTTCAAGAGTCATTCAATGGGTTTGGAATTCTTTTTCAAAATTCGCTGGAAAAAAACAAGCATCTAATAATGTAATAAAACTATGAATTCAAACACATCAGCATTGATACTAGAATAAAAATACCTATGTTAAAAAAGTTATAATCCTTAAATATTTATTAGATTTTTAACTAAGACACCACATCAAAAGCATATTCTGTCATTACAGCCTCTTAAAGTTTTCAAACATTCTTGGAACCTGATGAGCTGAAGCCAGTTGCAGCTAAGCATTCAGAATGTTGTTAGTAGCTTCCCGTTATGTTGCCTCAAACTGAGGTAACTGATGTACCATTTCCATTTCAAAGCAAAGTTCTTATCCATTAGTGAAGGGAAGCAAGTGCAGAAATATTTGTCAACTTTCTAAGGCAGTGCTTTTTTTCCAATACTGAGCTGTCATCCAAGGTTTGAATTAGCTTTAAGCAGACACTGTCATTGCACTAAAAACACATCTACATTACAGTACAGCACCTAATCCTACTATTTTACATCTATCTCTCAGAATGTTCTCACCATTTCAGCAGGACTCTTCCCAATGATCATTATCTCTTTCCTATACTGGCTGAGATTACCGTGAAGGACTCTCCTTCTCAATCTCTCCCCTCATCTGAGGTGTGGTGACCCTCAAGTTAAACCACTACCAGTCCGCTCTCTCGCTCTCTCGCTCTCTCTCTCTCTCTCTCGCTCTCTCGCTCTCTCTCTCTCTCGCTCGCTCTCTCTCTCTCTCTCTCCCCCTCTCTAATGAGATAGCAGCCCTATGGGTCTGGTAAGACTATAGCAACTTTACTTTTTATCTCTTGAACCAGATTTTCTGTAAGCACTTACAAAACTCCCATTCTCACACACAAATTGTGTGCAGGAGGAAATACAAATTTTTGCTGACCCTCACAGCAGAAGCCCAGCCCTAACGTCTGATGAGGTATGTGCATATTTGCACTCAAAGACTTCATGATCTGTGAAACAACCATGTTGAAAATTGAAATGGGACTGGGAAAGCACAAGGAAAGTGTATTATCCAGTAAAATTCAGAGTTTCACAGCCCAACTCACACCTCCATTTTGAGAGAAAATTCTGGGTCTATAGGTACTTTCCAGTGTTATACTTATGTAATATACATCTTTGCTGTCAAGTGAAAAGCTTGCTTGAAATTTGTCTTACCTTGACTTGCCAGCCAGTGACCAGACACTTGGCGTGACTTACATTTCATCATTTTATCCAAATAGTCTGTACTCAGCATTAGAAATAAGGGATAAACATATAGCTTGCTTGTATAATTGTCTGGAATCAGCACTGTCCACCAAGCAACTTCTATCCTGAGAAGTGATCAAAAGCTTGGTCAAAGAGCTAGGATTTAAAGAGTGTGTTATGGGTAGTAGAGGTAGCTATTGAGGCAGAGAGGTGGAGAGAGGGAATTCCAAGATTTAGTCCTGAGCAACTAAAAGCAATGGTTGCTAATCGTAAGATGGAGATATATAAGAGGTCAAAATTAGAAAACAGGGATCTCACTGAGGTGGAGGGTTCAGAGAGGTTACAGCCTGCCCAGGAAGGGACAAGGTCATAAAAGTGGTTTGAAGGCAAGGCTGAGAATTTTAATACTACTATAGCTAGTTTAGCAACCAATATAGGTCAGCCTGCAGAGGGCTGATAGGTGAATAGGATGTTGAGAGCTATGATATGACCATAGAACTTTGGGTATGGTGAATTGTATACAATGTTACAGAGTATATATGGCACAGAAATAGGCCATTTGACTCAACCTTTACATAAAGCTGTTTGCTCTCCACTCAGGCTCCTTCCATCTATCTATATAACCATCAATAAACTATCCCTTCATGTTTTATCCAACTTCACTCTAAATGCATCCATGGGGCAGCACGGTGGCTCAGTGGTTAGCACTTCTGCCTCACACTGCCAGGGACTCTGGTTCGATTCCACCCTCAGGTGACTGTGCGAAGTTTGCACATTTCCCCGTGTCTGCATTAGTTTGCTCTGGGTGCTCCAGTTTCCTATCACAATCCAAAGCTGTGCAGGTCAGGTGAATTGACCATGCTAACTTGCCCATAGTGTTAGGTGCATTAGTTAGAGGAATGGGTCTGGGTGGGTTACTCTTTGGAGGGTCATTGTGGACTTGTTGAGCTGAATGGCCTGTTTCCGCACTGTAGGGAATCTAATCTAATCACTCTATGTGGTGCACTATGTGGTGCTAAGTTTTCCTATGCTTTAGGAAAGAAGTATCTTCCGAATTAGATATCTTAGGGTCTATTTTAGATTGAAACCCAGCAAGATAATTGGAATTCAAATCTAGAGAGTGTAAAGGGCATGATTGAAAGTTTGAAAAGCTCTAATACTGAGGCAGAAAGGAAGTAGTTGTAGTCAAACTGGCTTGACAGAATGACTGCATTGGACAAATCTCTTAGGATCATTTTGCAGTAATAGATACGATGGTTGAGGAAAACGGAGTGGATGCACAGAAGGAATTTCGTAAGGCTTTCAACAAGGTACCATTGAGCACACCATTGGAGGAATTGAAATGGTATGGAATTAGAAGGGTGGTAAGAAATTTGATGAAAAATTGATTAGAAAGGGCATTACACAGAGTGGAAGTTATTGAAGGTGATAGGGTCTCACCTGGTGGCTGGTGAATCAGTGAGGGCCTTCTGTTACCTGCTGTTAAGAAGGTCTGTGGTATTAAGTACCAGTTATTTGGATATGGACAGAATCCCATCCACTGTCTCAACTAAATGTCCTTGCACCCAGAGTGTTGCATGTTAAGGGGTAGTTTCAGAGTTTTTGAAAATGACCAGGAATGTCTCACAGTGCAGTTCTCATTTGCTTTTGTTTACTCTGTATATTAATGATTCAAATTTATACACAATTAAACATTTAATTTTACACAGTTTACACAGAACAACAAGGTTTGGGTGTTTAGCTTCACAAACATTGAGTGCCACATCAAGTTGATAAGGGGATGGGTCAGCTCATAAAATACTGGTACAAAACATAAACATTAAGAAGTAAATGTGACTCAATGTGAAACTTTAGGAAGAAGAGAGCAGGAAAGCCATTTGTCGTTTTGGGCTTCACACTACAGGAAAGCAATAAAGGGATTTGATTTGCTAGGATGTGAGGATATATGAATACAGAAAATCCTTGGAAAAATTAAGGCAGTTTTCACTTAAACTCAGATTATTATTGAGTGATTTGATTGAGGTGCTAAAGTGATGAAGCGTGGAACAGTATAGACAATTATCAGTGATTCAGGGAAGTGGAAGTGCAAAGAAGGGACCTCCCTAGTATCCTTGTCAAAATAACCACGTAATCAACCGGCAGAGATTGCATGCTCCTGAAAATGGAATGGCTGGATTGGTAATTGCCACGTGTACCTTGGGTGAGACAACAGTTTAACATCTGCACTGCCTCATCCTTGCTGCTTCCAGCACTCCATACATAAACTTGAATGGTTTCTATTAAGCTATATATTGGTGGATAATTGAGGTGTGCTGTAGAAAATGTTCTTTCGCTTATTTCCAATTTGAACAGAAAGGAAGTGATTATTGATTTCCTGGTGTGCATTGTGCCTCTCCCCTCCTGCCACACAGTTGATCACAGTTGCCTCCTCCTTATAGCCAGTACCACTCTTTTCACTCATCATATCAGCCTTCAGAGATCTGAGAAGCATCAGTCTTTTTTGTCTATTTTCTGAAGTGCCTTTCTGATTCTGCAAAACTCACCCCATGGCTCAATTTTACCAGAAAAATAGGACAAGCTTAATCTCTCAGTCTAGGCGAACAATGGGGAGGGCAGAAAAAAAGGTTTTTGCATCATGCATCTGTCACATATTCATGAGATCCTGCTGACTAATATTTCTTCAATCATAAACTTTAGCTGCTCTTAGCCCCCCTCCATTTCCCAAACTCTGTTAAACCAGCTAGTTCTTCAGTGCTGGCAGTCGTAGTTTTTCAATTTCAAGTCAGTTTTATTTTTGATTTTTCAGGCTGACTATTGTAAACTTGAAGAGGACCTCAAAGTGGCAAAAGAACAAAACCAGAAGCTGTGGGAACGTGGTGCAAGTAATAGTCTCTCTGTTGAAAACTTGGAGCGGGAATTGGAGTGCAAAAATCAAGAAATTCTGCGACTAGATGGTATGATAAACTCTTTGAAGGAGCAGTACCAGCATCAGTTGCAATGTCAGGTTAGTTTGTGCAAAGGTTGTTAAGCTTTTTTTGAGTGAGAAACCTCTTTTCAAATGAATAGAAATGATCGTTCACCTATTCCAGCGAATTGATAATGCTGTAAAATATTCATAATATCTAGACAAAATTGTATTGTATTTTGTCACACTTTCTTTGAGTTTAATATTTTAAAAAAAGCTCCCTTCTGTTAACTAAGGCTGAACTCATCCTACAACAGCCTTGGTAAAAGCAGGTCTATCTGTTGCTCTCGGTGTTTCTCCATGTCACTCCCCTTGGAAGTGAGACAGCCAACTTTCTCTTAGAACTCCATTGCTGCCCTATCCTTCTAAACTCTTAACAAGCTTGAAATGTGCTATTGAATGAGCCTTTTCAATTGTTGCAATCCATCTTGTTGATCGTACATGCTGCTAATGTGCTGATCCAGTGGTGAACAACATTATTAAGGTAGTAGATGGGTGCCAGTCAAACAAACGTCATTATCCTGGATGGTGTCAAGTTTCTTGATTATCATTGGAGCTGCACTTATCTAGGCAAGTGCAGATATCCCATCAGAACTCTGACCTTTGCCTTGTAGATAGTGAGACTGACCTGCTTTTGTTACGTGACTTGTCAGGTTAGCAGTGACTCCCAAATTATTGGTTGGCATTGGCAATCCTGTTGAATATTATGGAGTGATTAACAGAGATGGTCATTGCTGAGCACTTGTACAACACATATACATTACTTGCCTTATCAACCCAAGTTTAAATGTTATCCAACTCTTGCTGTAAATAGACAGACTACCTCATTACCTAAAGCATTATGAATGGAACTGAATGCTTTGTCGTCATCAGTGAATATCCCCATTTCTGACGTTTTGGTAGAGAGCAAATCATTGATGAAGCAGCCAAAGATGATTGGGTCTAGGCCAGTTGAGTTTTTTCAGGTTTTGTTTGGTAGAATTTGACATTACAGGACGAATGTATGACAAATAACCAAGCCAAGAAATTGAATTTGCAGCAGTCTCGTTGCCTAATCTCATTGTGATGAGATGGTAAACTGGCAGTCGAGTGCTCAGAATAGGTTCATGTAAAAGATCCCATCACACAAATTTGAAGAAGAACAGGGGAGATGTCCTCAGTGCCTTGGCCAATATCTATCCCTCAAACAAGCATTAGAGAAAAGCACATACTATTGCATTATTTTCATCACAAAGAAATGTTGGCAAAGTACAGATGTCAGTCTACGATGCCATCAAAATCACAGCAGAAGCCTGAAAGTGTTTTATTGTTGCTTCTCTTTAATTAAGAAGTCCTCTACATGCCCTTGTTGAAATTTTGCACATTCTGTTGTTTCTTAAATGTTCATTTCTTTGTTCCTTCTAAGTATGGAAGATTATAATATTTTTTTCTCTATTACTCCCAAGAATGTTTTGACAAAAGACTTAAAAGTTGAAAACTATTTCCTCTGATTACAGGGCATTTTTAGTGGAAGTCTAAATCTCAAAGGGAAACATTTCAAAGAGTAAAACTTGAAATGGACCAATTTTGTGATTGGACAGATTTTTGAATCTCTTTACCAGTGATCAGTCTCTTCTACAGCACAACAATTTTTCTCTAGCTCTGCCACCTATATTGGCAAAGACAGAGTGTGTTGTAATAATGATGTTAGTGCCTGGACATTTGCTTCAAAGTTTGCCAGGTTTTTTTGTGAGACATTGTCAAATTAGGAAAAGCTCATAATATAAGGTTTGAAACAAATTGGGATACTTTTAGAATAAAAATTCTCTTAGATACTTGTAACATGTGTTTTCTTTGTTCAACCAAAGGCATCATTAGAGGAACAAAGAAATGAAGACCAAGAGAAAATCAGGAACTTAGTCAAACAGTATGAGAACTGCAAGGAACAACTTTGTAAAACTGGAGAGGAGCTTAATAAGACGAAACAGCAACTTGACCAAACAGAAATAACTATCTGCCAGTTGGGGGAGAAAATAAAAGAAAAGGACAGATGTCTGGAAAATGAAATCGCAGAAAAAGGTAAACTGCAACATGAAATTGATGAAAAGTGCCAAAGGATTCATAGGATGAAAATAGCAGAGGAGACCATTTGTGATCAATTTGAAGAAGCAGTTACCCACTTAAAGAAAATGCAGTGTGATAATGATTCACTGAAAATGGAGTTGAATGAGAAAAACAAGATGCTTGCCACTTTGCGACAGGAAATGGAAAGCATTTCTGAAATGGCATCACAACAGAGCTGTGCATCTGAGGCACTAGAGCGTGAAAGAAAACAACTTCAGTCCGATATAGATTGTCAAAACCAGAAGATTCAAGAGTTAAAGGTCAGATAATGAATATACAGCCAGAAATAGGTCACTATGGTCAACTTGTTTATGCATTACACAACATTTATCCTACTGCCTTTTATCAAATCTCCTCACCGTAACTTCTTATTCTTCTCTTTCATGCATATAATTACTTATTTTTAAATGCATCAATGCAATTTATTTCAACTTGTCTGTGTACTGGGCTCCATATTCCAATTCCCTCTGTGTTAAAATGTTGCTCTTGATTTATGTAGTAGGTCTATTGGTGACTATTTTTAAAATTTCAGTCTCTGTTTTAGATCTTCCACAGTGGAAATATTTTCTCCACATCTGCCTTAAAGTCTTTTATAACCATTAAACCCCTATATCGGGGTGACCCCCCAGACTTTGCTAAAAGATAAAAGAAGCCAAGCTTGTTCAGTGCATTTTGGTAGGGATAAGTTCCTTGTGAATAATTTGCAAGGTTTCTTTGTGAGGCCTTGACAAGTTAGGAAAAGATCATAATGTAATGCCACCATCTCCAATATCTCTATATCTTTTTGATATTATGACAACCAGAACTATGCACCACACCTCAAGTGTAGTGCAATTAAAGTTCCATATACTTTTGACAAACATTTTATTTTCCCCAAAATGGGTCCCAGTGCTTTGTTGGGTTTGCTACCTGGTTTTAGAATGGATTGTGGGGGTCTCTGGGGGAGTTGCTCCTCTTCACGCTTCCCCCCCACTCGTGTCACTGAGGCCCAGGCAGGAAGACCTGCCTGGCTCTATCCTTATCCTTGAACTCCTCGATAAGCTTTAAAATTGACACCAGATGGCAATTGGCTCTGAAGTAACCAATAACTGACTGCCCTGTGTAAAACTTCAGAGAAGTTGAGGGTAGAAGGCCACCTAGAAAATTTTACAGGCACCTCCCCACCTCGCTTTTCTGTAAAGTATTGCAAGGAGGTGATAGAGAAACACATTTGGACATCAATTGCATAATGATGCAAGAATGGTAAAACATTGTCAGTGGAATCTTTGATTATCCTGATATAGATTGGGATAGTAATCGTGTATTGAGCAAGAGGTGGTGGAATTTCTGATATGTATATATAGTACAGGAGAATTTTCTAAATCAGGATCTTTCCAGCCCAGCAAGGAAGGAAGTGTCGGTCAGTTAGCTCAGCTGATTAGAGTGTGGTGATAATAATGCCACATCATGAGTTCAATCTTCATACTAGCCTTGTCTGCAGGTTTGCAGCTATGAATTCATTGTTAGGTAGCATGGTGGCCCAGTGGTTAGCACTGCTGCCTCAGAGTGCCAGGGACCTGGGTTTGATTCCAGCCTCGGGTGACTGTCTGTGTAGAGTTTGCACATTCTCCCTGTGTCTATATGGGTTTCCTCTGGGTGCTTCAGTTTCCTCCCTTAATCCAAAGATGTGCAGGTTAGGCGAATTGGCCGTGCTAAATTGTTCTGTAGTGTCCAGGGATGTGTAGATTAGGTGCATTAGTTAGGGGTAAATGTAAAGTAATATGGCAGGGGAATGTGTCTGGGTGGAATACTCTTTGGAGATTCGGTGTGGATTTGTTGGTGCCAAATGGCCTGTTTCCACACTGCAGTGATTCTGTGAAATCTAGACCTAGTTTTGGGGAATGAAGTAGAATATATTTCAGTGGGAAAATATTTGGGAAATAGAACATAGAATAGTACAGCACAGGAATGGGCCCTTTGGTCCACAGTGTTGTGCCGAATATGACGCCAAATGAAACTAATCCTTTCTGTGTGCCCTTGATCCATATCCCTCCATTCCTTGCATATTCATGTGCTTCTCTAAATGACTCTTAAATGCCTTATCCTATGCCTGAACCACCAACCTTGGCAGTGCTTTCCAGACTCCTACCACTCTCTGTGTTAAAAAAATACTTGCCCTTCACATCTCCTTTGAACTTTCTGCCTCTTACCTTAACTGCATGCCCCTTTGTATTAGACATTCTAGCTCTGGAAAAAAAAGTTCCTGACCATCAACTCTGTTAATGCATCTCATAATTTTATAGACTTCCATCAAGTCTCCCCTCAGCCTCTGACATTCAAGAGAAAACAACCCAAGTTTTTCCAGCCTCTCCTTGTAGCTCATACCTTCTAATCCAGGGAGCATCCTGGTAAACCTCTTCTGCACCCTCTCCAAAGCCTCCCCATCTTTCCTGTAATGTAGTGACCAGAATTGAATGCAATGCTTTAAGTGTGGCCAAACCAAAGTCTTCCAAAGCTGCAACAAGACATCTGACTCTTGTGCTCAATTTCCCGACCAATAAAGGCAAGCATACTACGCATCTTCTTTACCACCCTATCTACTTGCGTGGACACTTTCAGGGAGCTATGAGCTTGAACCCCAAGATTCTTCTGTATATCAATGCTGTTCAGAGTCCTGCATTAACTGTATACTTTTCCTTAAAATTTGATCTTCTAAAGTGCAGCACTTCACACTTACCCATATTAAACTCCATCTGCTGTCTCTGCCCATATCTGCAACTGATCTATATCCCACTGTATCCTTTGACAACCTTCTACATTATCCACAACTGCACAGATCTTTGTATGGTCTGCAAACTTACTATTAGCCATCCATCTACATTTTCATCTAGGTCATTTATACACATCACAAACAGCAGAAGACCCAGTATGGATCCCTGTGGAGCACCATTAGTCATGGACCTCCAGCCTGAAAGGTACTCTTCCACCACTACCCACTGCCTTCTATGGGCAAGCCAGTTCTGAATCCAGAGTGCCATGTCACCATGGATCCCATGCATATTAATCTACTGGATGAGCCTTCCATGAAGCCTTATCAAAATCCATGTAAACAACACCCACTGCTCTACCTTTATTGATCACCTTTGTCACCTCCTCGAAAATTCAATAAAGTTAGTAAGTTATGACCTGCCCTGTACAAAGCATTGCTGACTGTCCCTAATTAGGCCATGCTTTTCCAAATGTGTGTAAATCCTATCCCTAAGAATTATCTCCAATAACTTCCTAACCACTGATGTGAGACTCACCAGTCTATAGTTTCCTGGGTTATCCCTATTTCCTTTCTTGAACAAAGGATCAACATTAGCTACTCGCCAGTCCTCCAGGACTGTGATCATAGTGTCATTGGTTTTTGAGTAGTCATGGAAATGGACAAGGAAACATGAAATGTGAAAATACTCAACTGGAGGATGGATAAATTTCTAAATTGAAAAGAGATTTGACCAAGTGGTTTGGCTTCAAAGATTTGCAGGTAAAATAATACTAAGTGCAGGAAAGCCTCAAACAATGCGATACTTTGGGGTAAAGATTAGGTACGAGCTGAAAATGTGTTGCTGGTTAAAGTGCAGCAGGTCAGGCAGCATCCAAGGAGCAGGAAATCTGACGTTTCGGGCACAAGCCCTTCATCAGGACGTCGAATTTCCTGCTCCTTGGATGCTGCGTGACCTGCTGCGCTTTAACCAACAACACATTTTCAGCTCTGATCTCCAGCATCTGCAGACCTCACTTTTTACTACGTAAAGATTAGGTACATTCCCACATGATGACAAAAGGAAGAACATCCAAAACACAAACTCTCTGGATAAATGAAGATATGAAGATTAAAATAAAAAAGGAAATGGAAACTTTTAACAAATGTCAGGTTTGTTGCTTTCAAATGTTAGAGCATGAACTAAAAAAGGAGCTAAGAAAGTTAAAGGAAGGATGTTTGAGAATAGATGAGATAAAATAAACCAGATCCCAAAGTAGAAATTTTAACAGCATAGCCAAATGAAAGGTGAGCCAGTCATGGACCAGAAAGGAAATTGCATGGAAACTGAAAGAGCAAACATTTTGAAAATGTACAGTTATATGGGTGGATGCTAAAGATAGCTGATAAGTGCCTTGGAACATTGTACCAATGAAGAGGTAAATTTTGCCATTTGGAATAATTAAATGCAAAAAATGTATTTAATAGAAATAAATTACGGATACCGATCTTTAGCCAATTTGGTATAACCATGCAATATCAAGAAACGGTTGGAGGCACTGGTAACTGCAAAGGCTATGGACCCTGATAATATTCCAGCATAGTACTGAAGACTGGTGCTCCAGAACTTGCTGCTGCCCTTGCCAAGCTCTTCAAGTACAGTTGTAGCATTAGCATTCACTTGACAAATTTGGATATTTGCCCAGGTCTATCCTGTACGCAAAAGGTAGAACAAATCCAAACTGGCTAATTCCCACACCATCAGTCTTCTCTATCATCAGTAACATGACGGAAGGTGTCATCAACAGTGCTATCAAGCAGCACCTACTCAGCGATACTCATTCAGTGACACCTAGTTTGGGTTCCACCATGACCTCTTAGCTCCTGACCTCATTGCAGCCTTGGTTCAAGCATGGACAAAAGAGTTCAATTCTAGAGGTGAGGTGCGGGTAACAGCTCTTGTCATCAAGGCTGCATTTGACAGAGTGTAGCATCAAGGTGTCATACCAAAACAGAAATTAATGGATATCAGAGGGCAAACGTTCTGCAGGTTGGAGTTATATTAGACACATTGAAGGATGTGTGATGCTGGAAAAGCACAGCCTGTCAGTCAGCATCTGAGGAGCAGGAGAATCGACATTTCAAGCATAAGCTCTTCATCAGGAATGAGGCTAATGGCCCAAAGGGGCTGAGAGATAAATGGGGTGGGGAGGTGTGGTTGGGTCTGGTGGGAAGGTAGCTGGGAGTGTGATAGGTGCTGAAGGTAGGGGTGAAGGTGATAGGTCAGAGAGGAGGGTGAACAGATAAATGGGAAGGAAGAGGATAGTTCAAGAAGGCGGTGCCGAGTTGGAGTGTTGGATCTGGGATAAGGTGGGAGGAGAGGAAAGTGAAGAAACTGGTGAAATCCACATTGATGCCATGTGGTTGGATGGTCCCAAGGCAGAAAATGAGGCGTTCCTCCTCCAGGTGTCAGGTGGTTAGTGTTTGGAGGTGGAGGAGGCCCAGGACCTGCATGTCTTTGGTGGAATGGGAGGGGGAGTTAAAGTCTCAGCCACAGGGCGGTGGGGTTGTTTGGTTCAGCTGTCCCAGAAACATTTCAGGAGTCCTCAGGGTAGTGTTCTGGGCCCAACCATTTTCAGTTGCTTCATCAAGGGCATTCATAAAGTCAGAAGTGGGGATGTTCGTCAACGATCGCACAATTTTTGACACCATTCACAACTCCTCAGATAGTGAAACAGTCCATGTTCAAATCCAACAAGATTTGGATTATATCCAGGTTTTGGCTGATAAGTAACAAGTAATATTTGTGTCACACAAATGCCCGACAAAGTCTATCTGCAATAATAGATAATCTAACCATTTCCTCTCGACATTCAATGGTGTTACTATCACAGAATCCCCCACTATCTACATCCTTGGGGTTACCATTGACCAACTCAACTGGACTCACTGCATAAACACAGTGGCTACTAGACCAGCTCAGAGACTAGGAGTACTGCTGAAAAAAAACCTGACTTCTCCACCGTCTACAACATACAAGTCAGGAGTGTTATGGAATGCTTCCCACTTTCCTGGATGGATGCAGCACCAACAACATTCAAGAAGCTTGATATTATTCAGGACAAAGCAGCCTGCTTGGTTGGCACCACATCCACTCCCCCCATCACTGACTCTTGGTAGCAGCAGTATGTCCTAACTACAAGGTTCACTGCATAAATTCACCAGAGATCCTTTGACACACCTTCTAAACCCACACCACCTCCATCTAGAAGGACAAGGGCAGCAGATACATGGGAATGCAACCACCTGTGACTCTCCTCCAAGCTACTCACTATTCTGACTTAGAAATATATTGTCATTCCTTCACTGTTGCGAGGTGAAAATCCTAGTGTTTCCTCCCTAAGAACACTGGGGGTCAACCTAGAGCAAGTGGACTGCAGCAGTTCAAGAAGGCAGCTCACCTCCACCTTCTCTAGGGCAACGAGGCAATAAATGCTGGGCAGCGATGCCCAGATCCCACAAGTGAATAAAAAAAATTGAATTGTCTAGAAATAAATGGGGATGTATCAGATATGCAAGAATTGAAATAAAAATATGAAGAGGAATAGGTAAAGCTGGGGAGAAAAATGAAAATAAGAACTGATAGTGGTTTGTAGCATATTGAAAGGAATATACAGGAAAAGAAAGTATTGACCTTGCTGTCACAGTTGGGTTATAAAGGAAATTGGACAGACCAACTGAAGGAGGAGCACGTAGAAAACCATTACAGTCTATAGGCAGAACTAAAATTTAGAGCTAATGAGAAGTTTTGAGAGAATATTTTTATCCCTTGCAGAAATTTAGTTAGGTTGGAAAATGGTGCAGGGGGACAGGAAGCAAAATGTCTGGACAGAGAACCAGGGTAAAATCTAAGGTAGAGATCGTCAAATTAAGGAATGGAGAAGGTAACTGGGCAATGGCTACAGACAGTGGGGTCAGAGGGAGCTGTGGAAAGAGTCAGAGGTAATATAACAGCAAGCAAGTAGCAAAAGAACATGGAAGAAAAAGAGTATTTAAAGTTCCAAGATAAATCCAAAAAATTAAACTAAACCTTACCCTCAACTACTTACCAGAGGTTCCCATTTCCTTTAAACCTTTGCAATCTGTTTCTGATACACTGTTTTGTGAGAAAACCCTGTGCAGATCACTGCAATTGTAACATATTGGTGAAATTGTCATTATTATTACAACAGTTTGTTTCTGAGTGACTGGGTGACAGAAATCAGCACGTGAGTTATTTTCAGGAGCTTTGTTTTGATTAGCATAAATTTGCTTATAAACAAGGTTGATACAAGTATCAAGTAAATGGAGGTATGGTAAATTCGACTGATGTGCTGTTTTTAGAGTAGTCAACTATAGGTAGAAGTGTATTTATACATGTGCACTCTTGACTTGTCACCTTATAATAATTTAATTTGGTGCGAATAACTTTGTTTTCTGTTAGACTGAATTGGATCACAAAGAATCACAAATGCAAGAACTAAAGGCACATCTCTCTGAGTTGGAAAAGGAGAAAATTAAGTTAGTAAATTCTGCAACTCAGCAAATGTCTGAATTGAGAGATTTGTTACAGGAAAAGGAAGTGCTTGCAAATGAATTAAATCTCATCCAGAATCAAATGGCTGAATTGAAAGGTATGAGATAGTCTGCCAACAAGGTTTTGGGATAGTGATTGTGCTCCTTGCATTTTGTCAGTAATATCTTAAACTCTTCATCTTCCCATCACTGTAAAACTCTAAGTTAATATAAATGTGAGTTTAAAAGTTGATGATATCTGAGGTCTTAACATTTCTCTGCAAAATAGTTCTGTTGGTGAATTGTTTGATAATGCAAACTAATGCTAAAAGTGGAACAGAAACTGCAAAATTGGATGTTGTATAATTGTTAAAATAAGGAAATTTTGAGAAGTGATAGAATGGATTTTAATCACATTTTTTAAAGTGATAAGAACACCTTCTTAAGAATTTCATATTGTATTGTAAAACTTTTAAAAGGTAATATGGTAGGGGTGACTGTTGTTCTCCAAATTTTCCTGTGATGGATATTGGAAATGATTTATGCATTCAGGGCAAACATACTGGTCGGAGCTATACCTTCCTATAGGCCCAGTGGCTTCTGGGATATGTATTTCAAGAGGTAATTGCTCGACAGTTACATTATAAGCACTGAGGTGGGAAGAGGACTTATCTCAACAGGTAAGCTATCAACCTTGAACAGGTGTTCCAAAAATGATAACCTACAAAGGAAAGCACTGAGCTGCGCGAATCACTGCTGCCAAAAAAGAATTGAAGGTAATAATGCACCTATAGCCACCTGGCAACCAATAGACAATCAATTCTGTGAAGTGGCCCAAATATTCTGATTAAGTTTGGAATCCCTGTTTCTGCCCCTTTTCAGATTAAAAATGACCAAATTACCTTTGGCTGTTGTTTTGCGCTGGAGATTTCTGGACGGGGTACTCAATCCACTAGTCTCTGGTTGTGGAGGGGTGGGCTTTGTCGGTTCTGGGTTGAAGGAGAGGGTGGAGTTAAGCTGGTGCCAGTGACGATGTGTCAAATCCAGTAGGGTTGGTGGGAGTGGAATAGGGACTGAGTTGTGTGGGGGTTCTGGTCAGATATGGTTGTCAGGGTTATGGGGCTATAAGGAGTTAAGGGAGTCAGTGATAAGTCAGGGGGTCAGCTTATTAATTACCAAGGGGTTACAGTCGGTTTTTAATCCTCTCACTTAACCTGGATAACTGTCAGCTTTGTTGGTCAGTTGGAACATTTCGAATTTTCTGACTTTACTGCACTCTTAAGGAGTACTCCAGACAAGAAATTGCCAGTTGAAAAATTACTACTGACTTTGATCATATTTGAATTTTAATGTATTGTTAAGATTCCTTAATTCCAGCATATTCTGGTATATATACTAGTCAAAGGCTAGCTTTAAAATCTATATTTTCACTCTCTGTCTTTTCATGAAAAGCAGTTATATTGCTGATTTCCAATCTGCTTGGACTGTTCTAGAAACTAAGCTATTTAAGACAGCGTACACCAAGTAGTACTGGGACCAAGACTCTTGCAAAGGAATGAACTGGAGTTACTGGTGAGAGAACTGAGTAGGGAAAGGAAGACCTGTAGGAAGAATCAGCACCTTGTAGTGTCTGTGTAATGAGATACCATTTGATGGTTTTTAGCAGGTTAACATAGCAAGCGAAAAATCAAAATGGTAACAAAAACAAAAGTTTTGCATCCAAAGGAATTCAAACTAAATTGTTTCAGTGTCTCTGCACTGTAAGAAGCAAAATTATAGAGCAGGTCATAGATTGAAAAGTAAAATTATGATGTTTTATTACTTTTATCGTGTCATGGTTCTGCACCTGAATCATCATTAGGTTTTCAGCACAATGACAGCTGTTTGTTAAAACTTTCTGGTATAAAGCTTTAAAGAAGCATAAGAGGGGTGGATTAGCTGTATTAATTACAGCTATGACCTGTGCACTGCAGCATGAAAACATCTCAATAGATATGCAGCACAAGCTGAATGCTTTCCGACTGAACTGAGGAATCGCTAATGCATCTATCACCTTCTTGAGACTATATTGTGAACTGCCACTTAGTGGATAACAAGCTAAGAATGAAGCTTCAGCTTTAGATGATTTAGCTAAATATTACTAATATTAGAATAATTTCAAAGGATTTTTGTTACCCAAAAATATATCTTGAAATAAGAAAAATGTTTGTGGCTGGAAGGGAGAATTTTTATTGCCAATGTTTATGCATGTATTTTCTCATCTACTACTGCCTTAAAGAAGCATACATTTCTTGACCTACTTGTGGCTAATGAATCCCAAGCAAGTAGAGAAAAAAAGTGGGGAAAAGTTTAGGAAACAATGATTTTATACAGTTAGGGTCAACTGAAAAAAAGGACTGGGAAAAGAAATATAGGATAATGAGATTTAAATAGAACCTTTCTCCAGGTAAGATGGAAGGAGAAAATTGCAAACAAACCAAGTGATCAGGAGCAGGAAACATGAACAGGAGATAAAAAGACATACAAATTAAGTCTATTCCATGGGTCAATAGAGGTTTTAGAGCAGATTTAAATCTAAACAGGTGATTTATTGCTCTTAAGACAATGAATAGTATCTGAAACTGAGGCAGTAAAGAATAAAGGAAAGCCAAAATGAAGATTATAGAAGTTGAGGAGAGCTTAATAAAAGATCCCTCCCAAAATGTGGAATAAAAAGATTTTCTCTTGGAATACTTGTAAGAATAAGTAGGATTAGCACCACTAAGACATGAAGTAGATAAACTTGTAGAGAATGAAGAGATATGGAGGCTGTCAATATGTGTATTACATCAAGGAGAATTATGAATATTAACATTATAACCACGAGAGGATGACACAAAACTGAGTGGAAGATATTATTTAATGAAAGAGCCATCATTGACTGTTCTATTGAGCCTATGTAAAGAATATCAGAAATGGCATAGCTCCTCAGTAATGTGATCAGTTAGCAGTTTCAGCCATGAAATTTAACCATTGACTTGCAAATATTGGAAAATGGAGGCCCCTGGCAAGTAGGGCACTGGGATGCCTCTACATTGAACTTCTACATGGTAGGCGTGATTTAGATATATGCTGCACAAACTATGTGGCACACATTCAGTAGGAGATTGTGGGTATTGTAGGAAAGATTGGATCATTGATGGGAAATTGAAAAGCTGCCTGCATTTGTGTCTGCGCTAAAAGGCAAAGTAAGACAGAACTCCTGTAGTCTGCATGTTCCAAGTGAAAGCAAAAGGCACGGCAGAAATTCCGTGATGATCCAAGTAAGCGTAAAGTGAGTGAGTGCACAGAGGGCAAGCAAAGATCTCTGAGATGCACTATGTTCTGATTGATGAAAAAGGTGCCCATCTGCCCAACCCTTGCCTGCAAAACAGCTGGAGTAAAAAATGAGGTCTGCAGATGCTGGAGATCACAGCTGCAAATGTGTTGCTGGTCAAAGCACAGCAGGTTAGGCAGCATCTCAGGAATAGAGAATTCGACGTTTCGAGCATAAGCCCTTCATCAGGAATAAGAGAGAGAGCCAAGCAGGCTGAGATAAAAGGTAGGGAGGAGGGACTAGGGGGAGGGGCGATGGAGGTGGGATAGGTGGAAGGAGGTCAAGGTGAGGGTGATAGGCCGGAGTGGGGTGGGGGCGGAGAGGTCAGTAAGGAGATTGCAGGTTAGGAGGGCGGTGCTGAGTTGAGGGAACCGACTGAGACAAGGTGGGGGGAGGGGAAATGAGGAAGCTGGATCAGCTTCCTCATTTCCCCTCCCCCCACCTTGTCTCAGTCGGTTCCCTCAACTCAGCACCGCCCTCCTAACCTGCAATCTCCTTACTGACCTCTCCGCCCCCACCCCACTCCGGCCTATCACCCTCACCTTGACCTCCTTCCACCTATCCCACCTCCATCGCCCCTCCCCCTAGTCCCTCCTCCCTACCTTTTATCTCAGCCTGCTTGGCTCTCTCTCTTATTCCTGATGAAGGGCTTATGCTCGAAACGTCGAATTCTCTATTCCTGAGATGCTGCCTAACCTGCTGTGCTTTGACCAGCAACACATTTGCAGCTGCAAAACAGCTGGAAGCAACATTGGAAAGTAAGATGCCAGTCAGTTCCAAAGTGCAGTACTGCAGTGCTGAATAATGCTTTCATTAAGTTAGAGATATGCAGTGATGATGTAGTGGGACTGATGTTTTGCTGGTGCCAACCTCTGTAGGTGGAGGGTGCAGGGGTCACTGCCCATGGAATGTGCCCTGAAATGTAGGGGAATGCTGCCCAAGGTGAGCACTCAGTGAAGGCACCAGACAGCTGCAGCCACTGGGTAACAGTTCTAACTTTCATGTCAGGAATTGGCAGCTGGTATCTGCTGGGATGCGTTCCTTCACTGACTTTTCAGGGGGATGGGTGTAAAACACACCATCTGATAAGGTCTGCCCATGACATTATTGTTGAACTTGTTGAACTTGCGTGAGGTCCCATTTCAGAGGGGTCCTATTGAAGGAATGATGAAAAACAATGGGCAAAGGAGAGCATAGATGAGATAATTGAGTTGGTATTTTATACCATATGAAAGATAACAAAGATATACTAATCATTGACTGCTTCCACTCATTGGAACTTGGCATAATTTGAAATAATTAAAAAGATAGATTAGAAAAGTATATTTACATGGAGAATAATTAGAATGTGGAATTTTCTACCACAAGCCACTTACAACACAATATCCATAGATTGTCTTAGAAGGTAATCAGTTTGTTTACAGGAAAGATATTGAAAGATTATTGGAGCAGGCCACATCAAGAGAAATATGCAAAATGTACTCGTTGGGCCAAATGATCTGTTACTGTTTTGAGATGCTTTGACTCTGCACTGTATAAATGTGAAACTTATTAAATAATTACTTTTGAATACTCTGAGTTGTGTTATCCATTTGCTTGAGGTTGTGATTTCACTCTTTATTTATTGATCATAGAGGAGTATGAAAATTTACAGAGGACCTACACGTGCAAAGCTGAAGAGTATGACTGGGCTACAAACAAACTTAAAGCTCAGCTGAAAACAACCCAAACTGATCTTGAGCAAACCAGGGAGGCGATGAAAGTACTCGAAGGAGCAGATACCCATGGTAGTCATTTTCAGTCCATACTTTTTAGACTGTCATATATATGCAAGCTACTTAGTTGTATATCCTTTTACCCTGTGTGACAGTGGTGATTTTTTAAAATTCCGTATGAGTAGTCACATGACAGTACAGAACTTCAGTTCATTCCCCCATCCCCCTCCCCTCTATTTATTTCGCAGCCTCACCCCCAATCCTGATGAAAGGTTCCGACCTGAAACGTTAACTCCCCTTCTCCTCTGCTGCTGCTTGATCTGCTGTGCTTTTTCCAGCTTGATTCTTCATCCACTCTATCAACAGAGACAGGCTATCAAAGCTTTTGCACTCATCAGGCCAGGTACAAGAATGTCAAATTTCAAAAGCAGCAACAAGTTATATTGTATGAGAAAAGGCTGCTGATTGGCTTAGAAGGTGATTTTGATTGGTCAAGGCACTGCCGCTGAATTCATTCTGCCCTAATGCTTGCAAAACTGAAAACTCCAACAGTAAGCATTTTTTGTTCAGGAACAATCAAATTAAATATGATTAAAATTTGGCACTTTGACTGTTGAACAACATATATATTAAAGTAATATTCCTTCAGGCATTTAGTTAACCAAATAAGCAAAATTACCTGAGCATCTCACGTGATTTTTAACTTTGTCTACCCCAGTCTAACACGGCACTTCCATATCAAGAAGACAGCTAACATTCATCTGACCATATTCCGTTAAGTGTTCCACATCCCCTTTTTTAATGCTCTTGCAATAAACAACAATACAGAGATGTAATTACAATCCTTTATGTATGTCAGAGAGGAAAAGCTCAGTGGGAATAGTAAATTACAGAAAATGCTGCAATTTACAAGAGTCAGTTTGCCTCTCGAAGATTTCAGATGACAGGTCACTGGTCTCATTTTACCCTTTCTGACATAGTTTGACATGATCTCCATTTCTAGTATTTCCTCCTTTCATTTCAAATTTAAAATTTTGCAATTTTATTCTTCTGAATTTTTATGAATAAAGTGTTTTTTTAATAATGGGTACCATAATATTGTGGAAAATAGCAGTCACCTTGTAAGACGTGACTGAAGAAAAGTCATTTATACTATTTCTAAGAAAGGCCAATAATCTTACACCAAAGATATGGCAAGGAATTAGGAGACCTTGATTTCTGTTCTACTTGAAGAATCTGAAGAAAAATATTTTATTGAACACCAGTAAAACTTTGTTGGAACTCATCTATTTTTCTACCCTACTTGTTTATTTACCAGAGGGATTTGTTACTCCATAGTTATACCCTTGCTGACTTGTTATTGATATCATGGCCTAATGCAATTTTAAAAGTTAAATTCTGTGCCCTGCAGCAATGAAAGTTGCCGTGGGAATGCAAAAGCAGATCACAGCCAAGCGTGGGCAAATTGATGCACTTCAGAGCAAGATCCAGTACCTAGAAGAAGCTTTAGAGAATTCTGAAAGGGTATGCAGTAATTCATTAATTTTCTAAACTTATTCAAACTATTGATTACAAACAATTTATTTCATTGATCACCCTCTAATTAATGATATCTCAACATCTAATGCAGGGTTCTTGGAGTGGGGAACACACTCCAACAAACATCTTTCCTTTAGTACTTTGCACTGTATTGACTCATCCTAACCTTATGCTTTCTAATCCTCTCAATCTGTTTTAGCTGGACATTTTGTTTCAAACCACACTCTAGTTTGCTGGTATTTCTTAATGGCTTTCCTTGTGCAAAGAGAACAAAACTACATCCCTTCCAGTTTAGTTATATCAGTAAAGTAATTATTATAATCTTTTGCAGAAATTTAGCCAATTTTTAAAATTTAGCTTGTCAAGTTCCATTGTCCATTGTCACCAATGCTTGTTTTTTCTATTACTTTACTTAAGTTGAGTCCAGCTTCAAACAAAGTGATCGATTATGGAATCGCTTCAGTGCCAGTTAATGCTGAATTCTGAATTTCAGACTCATATTGAACATCATGTGTTTGGGTAACAGATAGCTTGCAGATATATGTTGTGTTGATTTCTCAGGATTTCCACAAGTGAAAAGCTTACTGTGAAGCTTCAGCCTATTGGTTTCCTCAACACTGATCCTTACAGTAAAAACTAGAAAAACTGCGGCTGCTGTAAATCAGAAACAAAAGACCCAAAATTTAATCTGATTTCTGTCCACATACGCTGTCAGATCTGCTGAGTTTTTCCAATAATTTCCGTTTTTGATCCTTACAATCCCTCGAACACTGAAGCTGGTCGAGAAATCTAACATCTAGGGGTGGGATGATATTTTTCCCAACATGTAACAAAATTCTTCACATGGTTGATGGATGAATGGATGGAAAGAAGCAGAGATACAGATCAGCTTACGATATCGTATTTTGAGAAAAAGCCCAGTGCAGAGTTCAGATTTTTGAAATTGCACGAGTTGAAGAAATTCCAATATTTCTTTATTATTGACATACTGTCCTATTTGTAACTTCCATCCTGACCTTCACTGTAGTGCATATTTGAAACATTGCTAAGGAGAAAAGCTCCATAGAATACCGTTTTCAATAGCAGTGAAAACAACAGCCATTTACTTACACATTGTTCATTATCCCCTTTACCTTATTCACTTTCTTTTTCATTCGTTACCTTACAACCATATGAATCAGGTGTAGGAGTAAGCCATTCCATCCCTCAAATCTGCTTCATCATTTAATAAAATATGCCAGATGCGATTATAATCTCAATACACATTCTGCCTCCCCCGATAACTTCTCACCCCTTTGCGTAATAATAACATATTCACCTCTGCCTGAAAAATACTTAAGGATTGTATTTCCACCGCCTTTTCAGGAAGAGGGTTCTAAAGATTCATGACGATTTGAACGAAAATAAATTGCCTCATCCTGATTTACATCAGCAATATGTGCCCCCGTTCTAGACTCTCCCAAAAGAGAAAACATGCATTTCCCATTTACCTTGTCAGGACCCCTCAGAGACTTTCATGCTTCAATCAAATCACCTCTTTGTCTTCTAAATTCACTGGATCCAAGCCTAGCTCATCTGATGTTTCCTAATATAACAACTTCTCATTCTAGGTATTAGTATAGTAAACCTTTCTTGAACTACCCCCAATGCATTTACATCCCTCCTTAAATGAAGTAATCAATGCTGTGCAGATTACTTCAGCAGCTACACTCGTGCTGTATACTACTGAAGCATTGCCTCCCTACCTGTGAATGTAATTCCCCATTAAAGCGATAATATTTTATTGGAATTTCTAATTACTTCACATATCTGCAATTTAATCTTTGGCAATTCATGTGTTAGGGCATCCAGATTCCCCTGCGTCACAACCTCTGCAATCTCTCACTGTTTATATAATAAGTTTATTTTTTATTCTTCTTGCCAAATTGGACCATTTCACATTTTCCTATGTAATGTAACATTTGCCACATCTTTACCCACTTGCTTAACCTATCTGTATATTTTTGGAACTTCCCTACGTCTTCTTCACAACTTACTTTCCTACATATCTGAAAATGTGTTGCTGGAAAAGCGCAGCAGGTCAGGCAGCATCCAAGGAGCAGGAGATTCGACGTTTCGGGCATAAGCCCTTCTTTAGGAATAAGGAAAGTGTGTCCAGCAGGCTAAGATAAAAGGTAGGGAGGAGGGACTTGGGGGAGGGGCATTGGAAATGCGATAGGTGGAAGGAGGTCAAGGTGAGGGTGATAGGCCGGAGTGGGGTGGGGGCGGAGAGGTCAGGAAGAAGATTGCAGGTTAGGAAGATGGTGCTGAGTTCGAGGGATTTGACTGAGACAAGATGGGGGGGAGGGGAAATGAGGAAAGTGGAGAAATCTGAGTTCATCCCTTGTGGTTGGAGGGTTCCTAGGCGGAAGATGAGGCACTCTTCCTCCAACCGTCGTGTTGGTATGGTCTGGCGATGGAGGAGTCCAAGTACCTGCATGTCCTTGGTGGAGTGGGAGGGGGAGTTAAAGTGTTGAGCCACGGGGTGGTTGGGTTGGTTGGTCCGGGTGCCCTAACTCCCCCTCCCACTCCACCAAGGACATGCAGGTACTTGGACTCCTCCATCGCCAGACCATAACAACACGACGGTTGGAGGAAGAGCGCCTCATCTTCTGCCTAGGAACCCTCCAACCACAAGGGATGAACTCAGATTTCTCCAGTTTCCTCATTTCCCCTCCCCCCACCTTGTCTCAGTCAAATCCCTCGAACTCAGCACCGCCTTCCTGACCTCTCCGCCCCCACCCCACTCCAGCCTATCACCCTCACCTTGACCTCCTTCCACCTATCGCATCTCCATCGCCCCTCCCCCAAGTCCCTCCACCCTACCTTTTATCTTAGCCTGCTGGACACACTTTCCTCATTCCTGAAGAAGGGATTATGCCCGAAACGTCGAATCTCCTGTTCCTTGGATGCTGCCTGACCTGCTGCGCTTTTCCAGCAACACATTTTCAGCTCTGATCTCCATGATCTGCAGACCTCATTTTCTCCTCGAAGATTTCCTACATATCTGTCTGTCATCAGCAACTTAGGTAGCTATACCTTCTGTCCCTTCATTTAAATAATTTATATAACTTGGAAACAGTTGAAGTGCTGTGGCATACCACTTATTGCATTTTTCCAACCTGAAAACAACACTTATACCTACTGCCTGCTTTCCTGTCAGCAAGTACACTACCCATACACAACAAGCTTTTATTTTACTCAATAAGCTTTGATGTGATATCTAATGTAAAGCCTTATAGAAATCTAAGTATAGCACATCCACCGATTCCCCTTTATCCACATGTATGTCTTCTCCTCAAACTACTCCCAATAATCGGCCAACATCAGGGCCCAGGCACATAGCAGCCCAAAGCTCCAGCTATTAACTCAGTATCACTTCCCTCATGATCGTCATTTTCCCGGGTTCCTCTCTTATGTCTATTTCCTGATTTATTGCTACTTCTGGGATATACCGTTTATTCCCTTTCATGAAGACTGATACAAAATACCTGTTCAATTCATCTGCCATTTCCTTAATTTCTATTAATCAGTCTCCACTCTCAACCTTTATAGGACCAGTACTCACTTTGTTAATTATTTTCTTGTGTCAATATTTATAAAAATTCTTACAGAGTGTGTTACATTTCTGGCAGGTGTTCTGTCATACTCTACTTTTTCTCTATTCATGAACTTTTCAATTAATCTTTGCTGTTTTATATATTCTGTTGAATTTTATGAATTCAGTCCAATTTTGTGATCTGCCACCTACCAATACTTTAACTTTTAGTTTAATACTTCCTTTAACCTTTGTGTTTAACCATGGATAACTTATTCATTGGAATGTATCTATTCAGCATATTCTGAAACATCATATTAAATGTCTGCCACTGCATCATTATAGATTTATTCTTTAACCTAATTTTCCAATTTACTTTAGCCAGTTTTCGTGTTCTTCTTTAAATTTTAAGAAATAGTCTCAGGCCTCTTTCTCTCAAACTGAATGCAAATTTCAATATTTTGGTCGCTGTTATCAGGGCACCATCGCTATGAGATTAATATTTTTAAAAAATACTTTCTTATTGCATAATTCCAGATAAAGCTTGCTCTCTGGTCAGTTCCAGAATATGCTGCTCTAAGAAGCTATCCTGAAAACATTCAATGAAATCCTCATCTGAGTTTTCTTTGCCTGTCTGACTTTAATTGTTGAAATGTAAATGAAATCTTCCATGATAATCACTGTGCTTTTCTCACAAGCTATTACTGTTTCTTAGTTAATGATCTACCTTACCATGTGGTTCCTGTTATGTGGCCTATAAATCATATCCATAAGTAGCATGCCTTTATCATTTCCCATTTTTACCCAAGCTATTTCCATATCTTGGCTTCCTGAACTTGGGTGATGCCTTTGTTTTGTGCTAATATCATCATAATATATCACAGCCTCTACTCCACCTTTTCTATTCTTTTGTCATTCTTAAATGTCTTGCACCTTCACGATTCAGGTATTGAAGCATACCATCCTGCAGCTACTCCTCGATAGTGGCTACCAGGTCATACTTGCTCATTTATATTTGCACTCTGAGTTCATCAGGTTTGTTTTGAATGTTAAATGAATGCAGATACAGAGCCTTTAATGTTATCCTTAACTCTCTTAGCCTCATCACATATTCACATGACTTTCAGAAAACTCCCCATCCAGTGCTATATCTTTGCATGAGGAGAAATTGTGCTTTGCTTTACATTTCCTCACAATTTATTTCAAGTTGAGCATTTGGAGGTTCTGCAGAAACAGCTTTCCAAAGCTGCTCACCCTGGTTTATTTTCTGTGTTGTGCAAATTGCTTTCTGAGGACTTAATAGAGTGGCTATATGATGTAACTCATGGCATACTTCACATTTTATCTAATGGAGATTATTGGTGAAATCTTTCATTCCTCCCCAACAAACATTTATAGCTGTGTACTGTGGTAGAGTTTTAAGTCTCCCTGCCAACTGTTTTTGGCAGAAGTTCAAATTTAGTTAAATATAGCTGACTTCCATAATTGCCTTAGAAGGAGTGAATCTGAATCAGCCACACTGAGGTTATTATATTTCTGATGTGCTAACTTGAAGATATAATTTCTACTTTCAATTACACTTCAATATTTACTGTTCTATACTGTAGGTTCATAATTCTGTAATGAAGATAGCATTTCTGAATGGTCAAAATGCCTCAGGAGCAGTTAACTAACTACAATTGATATACAGTACAAAATGAGAAACCTGGCAAATCATTAACATTCTACTCCTGGAAGAACATGGCAAACTGAGATCATAGAATTATATCAGTCAGAAGAGGCCCTTTGGCCCTGAGTTTGACTGACAAAACCTACTGTAAATTTATACTAGTCCCACCTTCTAGCACTTGGCCCATTGCCTTGAACATTATGATATTTCAAGTGTTCATCCAAGTACTAACAAGAAGTTATACGACAGAATTATTTGACACCCAGTCTTGCCCTTCCTTGAACCAGACCTCCGTCACTGTTACATTATGGTAATTCCACATTGCAATCTGCATCTAATTCCTCATCCTTACTCATTATGCTCCACACATTTATGAAGAGTCACTGAGTTATACAGCACAGAAACAGACCCTTTGGTCCAACTTGTGCAGGCTGGCCAGATATCCTAAACTGATCTAGTCCCATTTGCTAGCATTTGTCCCATATTTCCCCCCAAACCCTTCCTATTTATGTACCCATCCAGCTGTTTTTAAATGTGTAATTTTACCTGCCTCCAACATTTCCTCTGGCAGTTCGTTCCATGCATGTATACACCAATCTACAGTTATGCCTCTATAGTGGCTACCAGATCATACTTGTTCATTTCTGCATGTGTTCTCAGTTCATCAAGTTTGTTTTCAATGTTAAATGAAAGCAGATACAGAGCCTTTAATCTTATCCTTAACTCTCGTAGCTCCGTCACATATTCACATGACTTTCAGAAAACTCCCCCATCCTGTATCTTTGGATGAGGAGGGTTTGTGTTTTTCTTTACAACTTTTCTTTATGTTTCATCACAACTTACTTCAAGATGAGAAAATTACCCCTCAGGTCCCTTTTAAATCTTTCCCCGCTTACCTTAAACCTATGCCCTCTAGCTTTGGACTCCCTACCCTGGGAAAAGAGACCTTGGCTATTCATCCATTCCATGCCCCTCATGATTTTATAAACCCCTGTAAGTTTACCTCTCAGCTGCTGATGCTTCAAAGAAAACAGCCCCAGCCTATTCAGCCTCTCCCTGTAGCTCAAACCCTCCAATCCCAACAACATCCTTGTAAATCTTTGCTGAACCCTTTCAAGTTTTGCAACGTCGTTCTTTGAGCAGGGAGACCATAATAGAACATAGAATTCTAAAAGTGGCCTGATCAATGTCCTGATGCCATGCCATGACATGACATGCAACATGACATCCCAACTCCGACACTCAATGCACTGACCAATAAAAGCAAGCATGCCAAATGCTTTCTTCACCACCCTGTCTACTGTGACTTCACTTTCAAGGAACTATGCACCTGCACTCCAGGTCTCTTTGTTTTGGCAGTGCTCCCAGGGCCTTACCATTATGTGTATAATTCCAGCCCTGATTTATCTTACCAAAAATGCAACATCCTGCATTTATCTAAATTACACTCTATCTGCCACTCCTTAACTCATTGAAGCATCTGATCAAGGTCCCATTGTACTTTGAGATAACCTTCTTCACTGTCTACTACACCACCAATTTTGGTGTCATCTGCAAACTTATTCGCCATACCTCCTAAATTCACATCCAAATTCTTTATATATATATATATATATATATATATATGATGAAAAGTGGTGGACACAACACCGCTTCTTGTGGCACACTGCTGGTCCCATCCTCCTGTCCAAAATACAACCTTCCGCCAGTACTCTCTGACTCCTACCTTAATTGGAATTGGAATTATGTATCCAATTGGCTAGCTCCCCCTGGAGTCCATGTGATCTAACCTCGCTAACCATGCTACCATGTGGGATCTTGTCGACCGCCTTGCTGAAGTTCATCTAGACAATGATTACCACTTTGTCTTCATCAGTCTTCTTTGTTGTTTCTTACAAAACTCAATTAAGTTAGTGTGACATGATTTCCCATGCACAAAGCCATGTTGACTATCTATATCAGTCCTTGTCTTTCCAAATGCATATAAATCCTGCCCCTCTGAATCCCCAACAAATTCCTTCTGGCCACTCATGTCAGGCTCAGCATCTATAGTTCCCTGGCTTTTTCTTACTGCCTTTCTTAAATAATGCCACCATATTTCTGACATCTAGTCTTCTGGTACCTCAGCTCACAGCCTTGCATGTTAAGTCAGTTTGGATATTTTCTTTCTCCCTTCCTCCGACTTCACCCGTTATCTTATTATTTTCTACTCTAGTGCCAAATGTATCTTAAAATATTTCATGAACCCTGATATTCACCTCTAATATTCTGCCTTGGTTCCCACACCCCTGTCATGTTATTTGCAGCCCATTTCACAGCACTAACAAAATGTCCTGCAAGGACCTCAATTCCAGCTCCATTTAGGTGCAACCTATCCAGCTTGTACAGATGCCGTCTTCCCCAGAGTCAATCCCAAAATCCCAGGAATCTAAAGCCCTTCTTACTACTCCATCTTTCCAGCCACACATTCATATGTCTTATCCTGTTGTTTATGTACTTGCTTGCACACGACACTAAGAGAAATCCAAAGATGACCATGTTTTTGGTCTTGCTTGGTAACTTTTTCTGTAGCTCCCTAGGTTCTGTTCATCCTCCCCTCAAAGAATGTCCTGTTGTTGGTCTGTGACATACTTGACACAGGTACCAGGGAGGCAATATATTTTCCTTCATGTTGATGGCCACAGAATGCCTAGGAGCTATAATACCATTCCAAAAATATTAAACAATCAAGGGTCTTAAGTTGGGGAGAAAATAAATGCAATAACTATCTGGAGAGAAACTTATGGGCTATAGGCTGATGCATCTTCTGGAGCTAATAGATTGTATCCTGGAATTTTAAGGAAAGCTGAAGAGATAGTGGATACACTGGTGGTAATCTTCCGATTGTGTAGTTTGTGCTGTCAGTATAGTACCCTTGGTCCTGGAGGAACGCTGTCTCGTTTTTACTATATCAGTTGTACATGGTAGAAATGACAAATAAAAAGCTATTAAAAAAAACAATTTTGAGATTCTGGGCAAGTGCCAGAGGTCTGGATAACTTACGATGTAGCACTGTTATTCAAAACAGGAAGGAGACAGAAGTTTATTAAAAATGCTATAATAGCAGAACATTAAATTCCACAGATTCACCATCCTATGGCTGAAGAAATCCTCCTCATCTCAGTTCTAAAGGATAATCCCTTCACTATGAGATTGTCCCCTTTGCTGCAAGTCTCTCCTACTAATGGAAACATCTTCTCCATAGACACTCTACCCAGGCCTTTCAGTATTCTGTACATTTCAATCAAATCCCCCCTCAGCCCTCTAAACTCTCAAGTACAGAGTCCTCAACCGCTCCTTGTGACAAGCTCTTCATCACCAGAATCATTCTTGTAAACCTCCTCTGGACCCTTTCCAACGCCAGCACATTCTTCCTTAGATACTGGGTCAAAGACTGCTCTCAGTGTTCCAAATGTGATCTGACCAGAGCTTTATACAGCCTCAACAGTACATCTGTGTTCATGTATTTTGCTCTCTTGAAATGAATTGCATTTTCCCTCCTAACTGCCAACTGAATCTGCATATTAACCTTCAGAGAATTCTGGACTAGAACTCATCCGTCCCTTCCTGCTTCAGACCCTTGAAGTCCTTCCTCATTTAGAAAATAGTCTGCAACTCTATTCTTCCTACCAACGTGCATAACCTCTCACTTTCCCATCTGTATTCCACCTGTCATTTCTTTGTCCACTCTCCTAGTACGTCCAAGTCCTTCTGCAGCCTCCCCACATCCTGAACACTACCTGTCCCTCCACCTATCTTTGTATCATCTGAAAACTTAGCAGTGGAGTGGGAACAATACCCTCAGTTCCTCTGTCCAGATTATCAATGTATAACGAGAATAATTGTGGTCCCAACATGGACCACTACGGATTCGCAGTCAGTCCACGAATCACTGACTGCCATCCTGAAAAAAAATCTCCTTTTTACACACTCTCCTCCTTCTGCCAGTCAGCCAATCCTCTATCTATGCCACTACCTGCTCCCTGACACTATGGGCTCTTATTTGGCAGCCTTCCATGTTGCACCTTGTCAAAGGCCTTCCAAATCCAAATAGATACTGGGTCTCCTTTGTCTAACTTGCTTGTTACCTCCTCAAAGAATTGTGACAGGTTGTCAGGCAGGTTCTCCCCTTGGTGAAGCTATGCTGACTCAATCCTATTTTACTGTACACTTTCAAGTATTCTGCAATCTCATCTTTAATTATGCACTTTAAAATTTTGCCAACAACTGAGGTCAGACTAACCAGCCTATAATTTTCAGTCTTCTGCTTCCTTCCATTTTCAAATCGGCATGTTACATTAGCCATTTTCCAGTCCAACCGAGCAGAGTTTAGCATGACTTCATGAAAGGCAAAATATGTCTGACAAGTTCATTACATTTCTTTTGAGAAAGTAACACGCAAGATAGATAAAAGGTAACCAGTAGACATAATAAATTTGTATTTCCAAAAGGCATTTGGTAATGTACCACGTTGCCCATAGTGTTAGGGGCAGTATATTAGCCCGGATAGAAATTGGCTTACTAATAGAAGGTAGAGAAGTTAGGATAAAGGGACCATTTTCAGGATGGAAATCTCTAACTACTGGAGTGTCACAGAGATCATTGCTGGGACCTCAGTTAATTGCTATTTATATATATGTAAATGGGCTGGATGACAGAAGTGAATGTGTCTCACCAAGTTTGCAGGTAACGCAAAAATAGTTGGAAAGCCAATCATGAGGATCATAGACGCACAGAATCCTTTAGGACAAACAGCCCATCAAGTTTTCACCAACTAGAAACTACTCTTAATCTACACTAATCCCACTTTCCAAAACCTGGCCCTTAGTCTTGAATGTTATGACATTTCAAGTGCTCATCCAAGTACTTTTTAAAGGTTGTCAGGTTTCCCATCTCAACTGCCATTCCAGGCACTGCATTCAAGCTCCCTACCACCCTCCAGGTGAAATAACGTTTCCTCAAATCTCCTCTAAACATCCTGCCTTTCACCTTAAAATTATGCTCTGCTGTTACTGACCCTTCAAATAAGGGGACAGCTGCTTTCTATCCACCCTGTCCATGCGCCTCAATCCTATACACTTCAATCACTTCACAGCCTTTCTTTCCAAAGAAAACCACCCAAGCTTATTCAACCATTTCTTAGGATGACATAGCAGGTGAAGCGAATGGGCAAAAACATGGCAGATGGAAAATAAAGTAGGAAAATGTGAGGTTATTGCACTTTGAGAGGAACAATAGGAGAGCTGAATGTTATTTAATGGGGAAAGATTGTAGAAAGCTACAGCACAGATGGATTTAGTTGTCTAAGTGCAGGAATCACAAAACTTGCTTCCGAGTTCAGCAGGTAATAGGGAAGCCAAATGAAATGTTGGCCGTTATTTCAAAGTGAGTATAAAAATAAGGTGGTCTTACTAAAACTATCCAAGCATTAGTCAGACCACAGCTGAATGGTTCTGGTTCCCATATCTCGGACAATATACTGGCATTGATTAGATTACTTACAGTGTGGAAACAGGCCCTTCGGCCCAACAGGTCCACACCGACCGGCCGAAGCACAACCCACCCATTCCCCTACATTTACCCCTTTACCTAACACTACGGGCAATTTAGCTTGGCCAACTCACCTGAGTGAGTTGCACAAAGACCTGCACATCTTTGGACTGTGGGAGGAAACCGGAGCACCCGGAGGAAACCCATGCAGACACGGGGAGAATGTGCAAACTCCACACAGTCAGTCGCCTGAGTCGGGAATTGAACCCGGGTCTCTGGCGCTGTGAGGTAGCAGTGCTAACCTCTGTGCCACCGTGCCGCCCAAAGAGAGAAATGCAGAGAAGGTTCATGCGTCTGCTCCTACATTTAGTGGTCTAAATGTTGCAGCCAATCCTGTGAACTGCATTTCAGGAAGTATATCGTGGTCTTCGAGAAAGTGCAGAGGAGATTTGCGAGGTTGATACTAGAGAAGAGAGACCAGTTTTATAGAGAGACAAGGAATTGTTCTCCTTGGTACAGAAAAAGTTAAACATGATTTCATGGAGGTGTTCAAAATTGTAAAGGAGTTTGATGTAACAAGAAATAGTATTCAACTTGCAACCTGCCTAGATGTTCTACAGTACTCCAATTTACCCTGCTTTCAGATCAACAAATTTGAAGAATGAGGATAAATTATTCCCCATAAAGAAATTCCAACCATCAAAGTACCTTGTTTCATTTTAAATAGTAAGTCAAAATGTCTGCACACTTAAATTGCTGAAGGTGTTTACCTCATAAATAAGTACATGTTACTACTTCATGACTATTTTTAATTCCAAGGATTCATCAACATTTCTGATGAAGATAATCCTAGAAATACATCAGTAAGGTATTTCACTGAAGTTTAAATATTGCCCTTCCAACTTGCATCTTGGGTACCTTGTTTTTTAAAAGTTTGATTATTCTGGTTTTAGAAATCTTATTGCTGTCATTGAGCAATCGGTGTGAACGTTGGAAAGGTTTAAGGCATATCTTTGAACCATATACAAGATTAAATTTTCCCTCGCTGCTTCCACCTTCTATGTCCTTCAAATAATTTAAAATTAACAAATTCATTGTTTAACCCTTTTTATGTTTTGAAGGAGAAATGCTACCTAAAGGAAGAGAAGGTTCGCCTAACTAAAGAACTTGCCTGTATTGTATCGGAAAGAAATAAAATTGCTGGAGAGCTGGATAGTCTTAAATCTCAAGAAAAATGTTTGAAGGAAAAGCTGGTCAGACTGGAGGCAGCATTAGAAAAGGTAGCTACACTAATTTTAACTTTTCATTAATTATTTAAGACATCTCTTGTGTTTATCACCTTAGATAATAGCAGTGCTGGTGATTAATTTACCTGAAATAAACTTTGCCTTTTAATATTTGCATCTGATTTGAGTTGAGACAACTCAGCATACACTAGTGGACAAGTTAAGCAGACCTTGCTACTATCTAGAAGGGAGTGTGTTGCTGGAAAAGCACAGCAGATCAGGCAGCATCCGAGGAGCAGAAGAATCAACATTTTGGGCATAAGCCCTTCCTGATGAAGAGCTTATGCCTGAAACTTCGTTTCTTCTGCTCCTCAGATGCTGCCTGATCTGCTGTGCTTTTCCAGCACCACACTCTTGACTTTGATCTCCAGTATCTGCAGTCCTCACTTTCTCCTACTATCTGGACGGGGCTATCCTTGAATCCAGGTGAAATAAGAGTGATAACCCACAGCACCACTCAATTTCTGCTCCACTGCCAACTACAGAAATGAAAACTATTTCATAGGCCACATGCCACAAGGTAAAGGAGGGGAAATAAATGAAATACCTGTCCTTTTATGAGATTTTTTTCTGAGGATCTTCCTTTCACATAATCTAAAAGATCCGTTATCAATACTATTCTTTTCCTAAACGTGTCCTTACTATGTGTGAATTGGAGGTGTCGATGTTGGATTTGGGTGTACAAAGTGAAAGATCACACAACACCAGGTGATAGTCCAACAGGTTTATTTGGAAGCACTAGCTTTCGGAACACTGCTCCTTCATCAGTTGGTTGTCATTGAAGGAGCAGCACTCCGAAAGCTAGTCTTCCAAATAAACCTGTTGGATTATAACCTGGTGTTGTGTGATTTTTAACTTTGTACATCCCCTTTATGTAGTCATTGTAATGAGGTAAGCCGAGTAGACCTCATAGCATGTGAGTTCCCTGATTGGGTTGTTAATCTGTTCAAATCAGGGAGTCATGGCTGACAGTTAAAGGAATTGTATCACACATCCTGACATTCTGAGAGTTGGCTGTGAGGCAACTGGACCCTGCATGTGTAAATAAAGGGTAACTTGGTGATGGGCCTCTGCGGAGTTATTTCACATGAATTCAATTAGAGTGATGCTGTGCCATCAGGTTAATTGGCCTTTCAAAGATGCCTACTCTACAAGCTTTTCCCTTTAATATGTATTTTCATTAGCCATTAATATTTTCAATATTTTTTAGGTTTTCATGGGCAGTGTTTCAAACAGTTAACATTGCCTGTTGTTTTCATACATGTTTCGTGAAACAAATCTTTTGTTCTTACATTTTGCAGTCTGATATTTTGTACAGTGAAACCTGTAAATTAGAAGTACCTCAAGGACTTGTATTAGGTGTCCTTTATTTGCAGATGTCATTATTTTTAGAATAGTCAATTGTAGGTGTAGTAAAGTGTATGGGCCAAATATTCTGGAACTGACTGCATCTCATAGAGTCATAGACATGTACAGCATGGAAATAGACCCTTCGTTCCAACTTATCCATGCTGACCAATGTCCCAGATAAATCTAGCCACATTTGCAAACATTTGGCCCATATTCCTCAAGCACTTCCTATTCATATACCCATCCGGATGCCATTTAAATATTGTAATTGTACCAGCCTCCGCCACATCCTCTGGCAATTCATTACCCCTTAGGTTCCTTTTAAATCCTTCCCCTCTCACCCTAAACCTACGCCCTCCAGTTCTGGACTCCCCCACCCTGAGGAAAAGATCTTGTCTATTTGTGTATTTGATGCCCCTCATGATTTTTTAAACCTCCATCAGGTCATCCTTCAGCCTCCGACGCTCCATGGAAAACAGCCCCAGCCTATTCAGTTTTTCCCTATATCTTAAACTCTCCAACTCTGGCAGCATCCTCATAAATCTTTTCTGAACCCTTTCAAGTTTCAAAACATCCTTCCTATAGCAGGGAGACCTAAATTGCACACAGTATTTCAAAAGTGGCCTAACCAAAATCCTGTACAGCCACAACATGACCTCCCAACTCATACACTATGCACTGACCACTAAAGGCAAGTATACTAAATGCCTTCTTCACTATTCTATATACCTGTGACTCCACTTTCAAGGAACTATGAACCTTCACTTCAAAATTTCTTTGTTCAGCAACACTCCCCAAGACCTTACCATTAAGTATATAAGTCTTGCTCTGATTTGCCTTTCCAAAATGCAGCACCTCGCATTTATCTGAATTAAACTCCATCATCCACTCCTCAGCCCTTGGCCCACTGATCAAGATCCCATTTTACTCTGAGATAACCTTCTTCAGTGTCCACTACACCTCCAATTTTGGTGTCATCTGCAAACTGACTAACCATATGTCCTATTTTCGCATCCAAATCATTTATAAAAATGACAAAAAGCAGTGGAACCAGCACCGATCTTTGTGGCTCACCACTGGTCACAGACCTCTGGTCTGAAAAGCAACCCTCCACCACCATCCTCTGCCTTCTACCTTTGAGCCATTATTGTCTCCAAATGGCTAGTTCTCTCTGTACTCCACGTGGTCTCACCTTGCTAAGCAGTCTACCATGAGGAACCTTGTCAAATGCCTTAATGAAGTTCTTATATATCATGTCCACCCATTCTGCCCTCATCAATCCTCTTTGCTACTTCTTCAAAAACTCAATCAAATTTAGTGAGATACGATTTCCCATGCATCTCATGCTGTGTTCTTTTTTCTCTCTCTCATTGGCGATAGTACCTAATTCAGGTGCAGTGTCAGCATGAAGTAATTTCAGTTTATATTTCCCAGTCCCCTATTTTTCAAGGATACTCCTTCTTCATCAAGAAAGAGAGATAGCCTGGTTCTTCCATGTGCTATGTTCGCTATCTGAATAGGGTAAGGTGGTAGCTGAAGGTCAAAGTATCATCAGTCCCAGTCAAATTGGCGTTGGGTGTGTGACAATGGAGTGGGATTAATTCGGACCCCTCCACTTTGTCTGCAGCAACTGCTCATGTTTGAAGTTCTGGAGAAGGAGCTCATGATTTCCAGAGAGACCCATGGAATAAGGCATGTAGGTGAAATTTAGAAGTTCTTTGAAAATTTGATTATGGACAGGGTCAAGGAATTTCTACAAATGTTACTTACTTTTCTTTTTAAAGACTATATGAAATATACTGCAGTAGGCCATTCATCCCCTCAAACCTGCTGTAACATTCAATAAGATCAAGGCTGATCTGATTGTAGCCTTTATTCTTCTTTCATGCCTGTTCCTCCAGAACCCTGAGTGTCCTTGTCAATCAAAAATCTGTCTCAATCAACCTTCAATGTGTTCAGTAATCCAGCTCCCATTAGCATCTGTGCAAAGTAGATTTGTCCTTATCTCGGTCTTCAATCAGCAATCTTTTAGATTTAAACTAGGTCCAGATTCCTCCACAATGGGAAGCATATGTTAAGCATCTACCCTGTCAAGTCCCTTCAGTAATTTCTATTATTCTATACGGATCCCTCTCATTCTTCTGAGTTTCAATGAGTCTTGGTAAACCTGTTCAATATTTCCTCAGAAGACAATCCCTTCATTCTCTGAATCAGTCAAATGAACCCTTTTGAAATGCTTCCAAAGCATCAGCACTTAAGATCCTTAAAAAAGAGATCAAAGGCCCCCTGTAGTTGATCATTTCTGTAGTTTGATTTTGCATCCAAACCTGTTATGAGGGGTTTTCAAGAACAGGAAGCCACCTGAGAACAGGCAAAAAATCAAAGCAATGGTGGGGCAAAGAAAAAAAAAATCTGCCCCTCTCTAGCACCAGTAAGTTCCCCTAGCCTCCTCCCTCAGTCCACAGCCCCCATCTGTTTAAATCCTCATTCTTGTAAATCTTTATCATCAGATCCCCTCATGGTTTCTTTTCTGACCATCCCTGGCACAGGAGAAATTCCCATATCTCAAGATGGAGCTGTGGAGGCATTCAGTCCTCGAGATCAAATTGGTTCTCTGCTACACATGCACACTGCACACGCTTAGTTGCACAGAAACAGTTTCTTAACCTGTTGTAATGAGCACTTATTGTGTCCAATATTTTAAGTTGTAGAAAATCTCTTGCGTTAAAGGCTGTCCATAGGCTATGGTTTTGCCCTTCATGTTATATCGCAGTGTAACTTTATTTGGTGATGAATGTGTTACAGTGAAAGCTGTTTATGACTGCCAGGCAATGTCCATTTTTTGCAGATATCCCTTTCCTTGGAGTCCCAATGTATTTGCAGGTTTCATGTTAAGTTACAAAACCATCTTCTATTTTATCTCGATGAATGGACAGGGGTTTTTTAAGTCCTAACAATTAACAATGAATGAACACCAGAAGCAATCCTTCCCAAATTTCCAAATGTACAGATTTTATACCGACAAGTGAGCAAATGAAACCTGAAAACAAATGGGTGTAAGTTACAAAAGCATCAAAAGCTCCGTTTGTAAGGAAACTAAATCATATGACTCTGGGGCTACAGGTTGAATACCACTCCTACAAAACATGAAAATGCTGAGTAGTCTTCCAGTTGAAAATTATCAAACATTTATTATAGATGTATGTACCATTTTGGAAGCATCAAGGTTCAGTTTAAAAATGGTAAGAAATATAACAATGTATTAATGTTTTGAGTAAAAGCTCCTAAGAGAGGTCTTAACTTTGACCAATGAATTTGCCTTGTTTGTGATTTCCATGTGAAACAGGCCTGCCTTAGGTTTTCTGATTGTCAGTCAGTTATTCAGCGACAGGAACAGGACTTCATGCGCTTAAAGCTGCAGCACGCCTTGGAAGTGAAGGTATGAATTTCTTACTTGTTGTAATATTGATGCTTTGTTCTATCATGATTTCTTTTAAAATCTTAGTTTCAATCTGTGTGACTGGTGCTTGATGTTTAGACTTGGATAAACAGTTTTGCATCTGCCATGTCAACTGGAATGCATTAGGACTTAAACTGGTAGAAACTGGAAGGATTTGATTTGATTCATATGAAAGTTTTACTGTAAATGTTGCATTCAGTTTGCAAAGCAATAATTCTGCTGGTTCAATGTTTTTGATTAATGTTTACAGTGAGTTAGAACTTAAATTTGAATGCCCTCCAGATTACCCTCCAGGAAAATCCATCAAAAACTATTTAGTTTTACATATTGGTCTGTGCCTAATTATTTAAGATCATTTCCATGCATTGGGTCTAGTTTGAGGCAAAACCAGGCGAACAGGGTAGAATTTAATGGTCCCACTCGGCAGCTGACTATAGGCTGTATAATCTTGTGGGAAGGTATAGGGTAGAGAGGAGTGAATGACACCTTTGCAACCACCGTGTCTTCTCCATCAATTAAGTCAGGGATGGGAAGGTGTGGTCAACTTTCCTGCTCCTGGGTCTGTTGAGGCCCTGAAGACTCCAATTAAAGACCTCACCTTGCTGCCGCTGGTGTGGGGGTTTGTGTGTCATGGACCTAGCTGAGAGTTAGTATGTAGGCCTTCTTAATCAGGTTCCACGTTCAATGGAAGGCCTTGCAGCTAGCCCCAGTGTAGCCAATTAGCCTGGTCTCCCCCCAGCCCCTTCCCCGGCTCACCACATCAGCACTCCCTGTGCCACCTTCCCTTATTGGGACATGTTTGATTTTCTGCCTGGTGGATGTGGCCTGACTCAGCTCATGGGGTACCCTCTAGCTTTAGTGGTAAAAGTGGTGGGCAGGAGAATATGTAAGGATGTTATTTCTCTGGGCTTCCAGAAGGCAATTAATAAAATCCTGTCCAAGAGACTGTTAGTTGAAGATTTTACAATTTAAAGAAAATTGTTTACCTGGTTTGGAAATTGGTCTGTGAAAAGAGAATAAGGAAATGGACACCTAATCCACCAGCCACCGATGCCCACGAGGATCTGTGTTGGGGCCTCAGCTTTTTACAGTGTTTATTAACAATGTATGTAATAAGCAGGCTAGCTACTTGTCTAAGTTTGCTGATGACACAATGTTAGTAGTATTGTAAACAGTTTGGATGGAAGGATAGAACTACAAAGAGATATTGATTGATAAAGTGAATGGGCAAAACTGGAGCAAATGGATTTTGATGTGGACAAACGTGAGTTCATCTATTTTGAATCCAAAATCAAGTACTTTCTAAAGTTTAAAACGTTTGAAACTGTGGAAATCCAAATATATTTTATGGTTGAGATTCACAGATCATGAAATATCATGAACAGCGACAGAAAATAAATAAAACACAACAGTCATACTTCATTTATATGCAGCCCTGGCTAGATCACAAAGGATGAAGAGTTTTTCTGCCACTGTATCTTCAGGAGGAGGTGTTGGTCTTGGAGAAAATGTAGGACAGGCTTATAAGAATGATATTTGATCTCCAAGAGTTAAGCTATGAAAAGAGAAAAGAATTAGGTTTGTGTTCCCTGGAATTTAGAAGGTAAAGTGATCAGTTATTAGAAGTTTTCAAGATATTATGGGAACATATAAGGTAGAATGAGAAAAGTATTTCCACTGTTTGAGGCATCTAAAACTGAGGCAGAACCAAAATATTATTGCGAGATCTTTCAAGTGTGGTAGAAGTTTGGAAAGCTATTCTGCAAATAGGTGTTGATGCTGGATCAACAGTTAAATCTCAACGAGATTGATACTTTTCTTTTTTAAAAAAACAAAAGAACTGCAGATGCTGAAAATCATAAACAAAAACAGAAATTGCGAGAAAGGCTCAGCAGGTCTGACAGAATCCGAGGAGAGACATCAGAGTTATTGTTTCAGGTCCAGTGACTCTTCCTCAGAACTGATGGTAGCTGGCAAAAGGCTGTTCTTTTACGCAGACGATAGAGGGGGGGGGCGTTTGGTGAGGGGGTAAGGAGTGAATGACAGGTGGAAATAGAGCCCATAGAGAGAGAGAACAGTTGGACAGACAACGGAAGGAATAATAATCAGCCTGGGAGAATACATAGCTGCAAAAAGGGACTATTAGTGGTTAATAATGGGTTGTGTGTAAAAGCTGACTGTGTGATAACAAGGCCTGATGTGTAGGGGTAAGGACATGGGCAAAGGTGACTCAAGCCCTAATATTGTTGTACTTGATATTGAATCGAGAAGCTACAGAGTTTCCCAGCGGAAAATGAGGTGTTGTTCTTACAGCTTGCATTGAGGCTTTGTGCATATTTATTAGTAAAAGTATTATTTTTTTCTAACATGAGGCGTATCACAACTTTTTTAAAACTGAAGCACGGTGACATCTCTTGCAAAATTGTGTGGAGAGGGGAGGATTAGCCTCGGCCATTTCAGCCAATTTGAATAATCGATTTGGGACAGGAGAAGGATTGAAACTCAACAAAAAGAAACAGTTCCAACAGAACATGGCCAAGGGCAGGAAATATTCACCCATGTCCTTGATGGAGAACGGGGTGGGTCTGGTGCATCTTGATGAGGCAACATTCTGCACAGTCACTCTGATAAAGTCAAATTATCACCCATAAATGTTAGACAACAGCTGGAAATTGTAGTTCAGAAGTATTGTGTCTGATATATTCATGTCAGAATTCCAAACTTTGATGAAAGAGAAACATGGTAGAGTTTCACCTTTAAAGTTGTATATGTCGCACTGTACATGAAGTACATATTATTAGTTAGACTCTTTCTAGTAAAATGAGCACATATAGCTAAAATGGTGTCACCAGAACCATATTTCTGGTTGATCATCAAATTGCCATAAAGGTACCATGTAAAATGTGTTCATTTAGAAATCCTGAATTTCCCTGATGTTGTTTCAAGCTGTCTTCTATAATGTGCACTGTCCTGCTCAAATAAATGCCTCCCTGCTTCCAAACATATCACCGAGTGAACATTTATGTCCACTCATTAAGTAATCTAATCAGAAGTTCTTATCATAGGTGAGGTCTGCTAACAAATGCAACATACCGCACTGCATGAGAGAATATAAGTTTGAAAGGTCTACTGGAGAGAAAGGAAATTTAATCTAGGCAGGAAGATGGTATTATTAACATTTCTTTTAGTTTATTAATTTATGGGATATAGGCATCACTGGCTTGGTCACAATGTACTGCACTTGAGAAGATAGTGGTGAGCTACCTTCTTGCACCTCTGCGATCAATTTGGAGTAAGTACCCCACTGTGCTGTTCGGAGGAAGGTCCAGGATTTTGACCCAGAGACACTGAAAAAACAGCAAAATTTCAAAGTCGGGATGAATGATGAATTAAGCTACTTCTGTGATGTGCGATGATGTCGGGCAAATGGGCAGTGGAGGCAGAACGGGTAGAATTAAACAGAAAAGGAATTAAGACCGTCTGGGATTTGTGTATAGGTTGCATAGTAGTTGTTGTAAAGTGGGAAAATGCAAAAATTAGTAATTAAGACAGTGTGATTTCAATAGAGAATTTTAGCTTTTGTGTAGAGATAAGTAGATGAGCTCATGTCAAAAAGATAGAAAATCTTTGCAGTTTTCTGCAACAATATGACCTAGAACCAGGGAGTCTTGCCATATTAGATTTAATAACAAATAATGGGTCTGATTTAGTATCAGGAGAAAGTGAAGACTACAGACGCTAGAGAACAGAGTAGAAAAGTGTGGCACTGAAAAAGCACAGCATCCAAGGATAAGCCCAAAATGTCAATTTTCCTACTTCTCGGATGCTGCCTGATCCGCTGTGCTTTTCTAGCACCACACTGATTTAGTAGCAACCTAACAGAAGATGAACTCTTATCAACTAGTGAACATAATATCAATACATTGAATGTTGAACTTGTGAGGGCAAAGCCAGAGACTATTCACAATAAACCGCACAAGTTGTAATGGGAGTAAAGTTACTATAATCAGTGGCGTATTTCCAAAAGAGAATTTAATAGTGTATGGAACCAATTTATACCCCCACGTAATGAGAGTTCTGTATGTGAAGGGATGAAAGCCTTAAGACACGGTAAGCTTAAAAGAAAAAGGGATGCAAGAAGTAGCACAGACTCTGGCAAAAAGCAAAAGCTACATGGAACACCAAAGGTAACAAAACAGATTGAGTGTACAAAAGGGTGCAAGAAAAGGAACATCTAAAGAACGTCAAAATCAACACAATTATCACAATACTGAGAGGAGGTGGGTGGATGTGTGCTCCTTGAAAACTAATGTGGTGATGTTAATGAAAATAAGGAAATGGTAGACTTATTAAATAATTGCTTTCCATCATTATGTACAATATAAAAAGACAATGGTATATCAGTCATCACAAGGGAACTGATGTTATATCGGATGAGTCAGGGTCTCACCAGATATCAGCAAATTTACAAAACTCAGCAAATGAAAGAAATGATGGCATTAAAGGGTGACAAAACACCAAAACCTCAGATATTATCCATCACAGACTTTTAAAAGAAGTTGATGAAAACATTGTTAATACTCTAACTTTGAACTTCCAAAGGTTCTGTCATTTAGGTGTTCATTAATATTAGAAAATTGACCATATCACTCTGCTATTTAAGTGAAAGGGAATCTTATATAAAATTACTATAATTAAGAATAAGATGGACTAGAATATCATGGAAATATTTGAGTTGACTAGGGAGAGACCACATGGATTACATTATGTTTCATGAGACTGATTGAGTGTTCTTGAATTAGTTACTAAAGTAGCGAACAGTGGAGTTTTATTAACTCTTTCATGGGATGTGTGCGGTACTGGCAAGGCTAGTATTTGTTGCCATTCCCTAAATGCCTTGAAGGCAATGAGCTTCCTTCTTGAACTGCTACAGGTCCATCTGCTGCAGGTACACATGGGAAGAGAATACCAAGACTTCAATCACATATCAGCGAATGGATTTCCATATAATTCCAAGTCAGGGGAAGGGAACCTGCAAATGATTGTGTTTCCATGAGTCTACTGTCCTTTTCCTACTTGGTGGTAGAGTTTGTGGGTTTGGAAGGTGCTATCAAAAGATCCTTAGTGAGTTACTCTAGTGCACCTTGTAGTTGGTACACACTGCTGTGGCTATATAGTGGTGGATTGATGGATGTGATACTGATCACAAGGACTGCTTGATGGTGTCAAGCTTCTTGAATGTTGCTGTAGCTGCACTCATCAGTGAAATGAGAAGTATTCCATTACTGACTTGAGCAGATAGTGATTACAGTACTCTGAGGAACTTCAACAGTGTCCTGGCATTGAGATGATTGACAGCTAATAATTACAACCCTCTGCCTTTCTACTGGGCATGATCCCATCCAGAGGAGAATTTCCCCCAATTACATTGACTTCAATTTTACCAGCTCTCCTTGATATCATTCTCAGTCAAATACTCGATCAAGTACAACCATTTTGTCTATGTATAGATTAATGAATGCAGATTGATGTTATCGATATGCACTTCCAAAATATATTTAATAGCGTCCCTCAAAAAGGCCATTAGTTAAAGTTTAAGCTCATGAATTGGAGAGTAAATTATTGATGAATTCACAGTAAGAGACAAAGAGTAGGACATTGACTGTTATTCTAATTGTCAGGATGTGACTTGTAGTGTGCCACTGGTGTTAGGGTACAACTATATATTACATTTATAACAACTTAGTTGATAGGATGGAGAACAACATATCTAAATTTGGCAACTACACAAAAATAGGTGTCAATGTAAGCCGTGTAGATGAAAATATATAATTAGAAAGTGGTGTTTATAAATACAGAGTAAAATTGTGTCAAATAGATTTCAATATAAGGTAAAAAAAAAGAACTGCAGATGATGTAAATCACAAATCAAAACAGAAATTATAGGAAAAGCTCAGCAGGATTGGCAGCATCTATTGAGAGAAAGCAGAGTTAGCGTTTAGGCCCTGAACCTGAAACATTAACACTGCTTTCTCTCCACAGAAATGCCCAGCTTTTTCCAGTAATTTCTGTTTTTGTTTTGGTATAAAGCAAGTGTGAAGTAATCCATTTTGGAACCAAAAATGGTTAATAAGAATGCTTTTCAACAAGTAGGTTAAGGACAAAGATAATCGAAATATCACGTTTCAGACCAAAAAAAAATTATAAAAGCTAATTCACTGTTGGCTTTTCTATCTAAGGAACTAAAATACAAAGACATCTATGAAACCATGGGTAGGCCACACCAGTAGAAAGTACCCTGTCAGTCTGGGCACTGTGGCTCAGGAAAAATATATCTATATTTTGAGGAAACAAAACATTGATTCACTCGAATGGCATCTGGACTTCAAAAGTGAAATCACGAAGAAATATTACACAAATGTGATTGCATTCCAAGGAAGGCTTAGTTTTCTTTAAAATTCTGTCATGGGACAGGGGTGTTAATGGCAGGATATTTTACTGCCTGTCCTTAGTTGCTCTTGAGAAGATGAGCTGCACTCTTGACCTGCAGCAGTCCATGTTCTGTAAGTAGACCCATAATGCCATGAGGGATGACATTCCATGATATGACCCACTGACAGTGATGGAAAAGTGATATATTTTCAAGTTAGTATTGTGATTGGCTTAGAGGGGAGCTTGCAGGTGGTGTATCTGTTATTTTTATCCTTCTAGATGGAAGTGGTGGGGAGTTTGAAAGGTGCTCTCTAAGGTTTGGGCAATTTCTATAGTGTATCTTGTAGACAGTACAAACTACTGCTATTGAGTGTCGTGTTGGAGGGAGTGAATGTTTGTGGATGTGGTGCCGAAAAAGCAGGCTGTTTTTTTGCACCGCCTTGCGGACGGTTCACTGGATTTGAGGAAGTCAGAAGGTGAGTTACTTGCTGAAATAGTTCTAGCTTCTGAATTGCCTTTGTAGCCACAGCATTCATATGGTGAGTCCATTTAATTTTCTGGTCATCGGTAACCCAAGATGTTGGTAATTGGGGGATTCAGTGATGCCAAGGGACAGTGGTTAGATTGTCTTTTATTGGAGATGTTCATTGCCTGGCATTTGTGTGGCAATGTTACTTGCCACTTGTCAGCCCAAGCCTGGATATTGTCCAGGTCTTGTTGCATTTGAATATGGACTGCTTCAGTATTTGAGGAGTCACGAATGGTGTTGAACATTGTGCAATCATCAGCAAACATCCCCACTTCAGACTTTATGATGGAGGAAAGGTCATTGATGAAGCCAAAAGAGAAAATGCTGGAAAATCTCAGCAGATCTGGCAGCATCTGTAAGGAGAGAAAAGAGCTGACGTTTCGAGTCTAACTGACCCTTTGTCAAAGTTAAAAGTTTTGTTTTAGCTTTGACAAAGGGTCAGTTAGACTCAAAATGTCAGCTCTTTTCTCTCCTTACAGATGCTGCCAGACCTGCTGAGATTTTCCAGCATTTTCTCTTTTGGTTTCAGATCCCAGCATCCGCAGTAATTTGCTTTTCGTCATTGATGAAGCAGTGTGTTGGGCCTAGGACACGATGCTGAGGAACTCTTGAGATGACTGATCTCCAACAACTACAACCATCTTCTTATGTGCCAGATTTGACTCCAGTCAGCAGAGAGGCTTCCCCCATTTCCTATTGACTCCAATTTTGCAAAGGCTCGTTGAAGCGACAGTTTGTCAGAGCTTTAATGTTAAGGGCTGTCACTCTCACCTCATCTCTGGGATTGAGCTCTTTTGTCTGTGCTTGCTCTGAGGCCGTAATGAGGTCAGGAGCTCAGTGGCCCTGGTGGAACCCAGACTGGGTGTCACTGAGCAGGCTATTGCCAAGCATCTGTTGTTGATAGCACTGTTGATGACACCTTCTATCATTTTATCGATGATCAAGAGTAGACTGATAGGGCAATAATTGGCTGGGTTGAATTTGTCCTACACTTTGTATCCAGGACATAACTGGGGAATTTTCTACATTGTTGGGTAGATGCCAGTGCTGTAGCTGTACTGGAATAGCATGGCTAGGGGAGCAGTAAGTTCTGGAGCACATATCTTCAGTACTTTTGCTGGAATGTTGTCAGGACCCATACCTTTTGTGTATCCAGTGCCTCCAACTGTTTCTTGATATCATGAGTGAATCGAATTAGGTGAAGATTGGTATCTGTGATATCTTGAGGAGGCCAAGATAACTCATCCACTTGCTATTTCTGACTGAAGATGGTTGTGAATGCTTCAGCCTTATCTTTTGTACTGATCTTCTGGGCTTTTCCATTATTAGCATGGAATATTTATGGAGGCTCCTCCTCCACTGGGTTATTTAATTGTCCACCACCATTCATGACTGGATGTGACAGGATTGCAGAGCTTAGATCTGTTCCACTAGTTGTGGGATCGCTTAGCCCTGTCTATTACTTGCTGTTTGGCATGCAAGCAGTTCCTTTTGGTGGCTTCACCAGGTTGAAACCTCATTTTTAGGTATGTTTGGTGACTAGATTAAGAGATGATAGCTTATTGGTATTAAGACTATTAATCCAGAGACTGGGTAATATTCAAGGATCCTGGTTTGAACTCTGCCATGGGGTTCACGATAGTGGAATGTAAACTTAATAAATATTTGGAATTAAAAGTTTAATGATGACCGTGAAACCATTGCAGATTGTCATAAAAGCCTTCACTGATATCCTTTAGGGAGAGAAACAATCATCCTTGTCTAGATAAGATTGGTGCTGGAAAAGCACAGCAGGTCAGGCAGCATCCGAGGAGCAGGCAAATCAACGTTTCGGCTAAAAAGCATTTCAGGAATTTTTCTGATGAAGGGCTTTTGTCTGAAACATTGATTTTCTTGCTCCTGGGATGCTGCCTGACCTGCTGTGCTTTTCCAGCACCACTCTAATCTAGACTCTGATTTCCAGCACCCGCAGTCCTCACGTTTGCCTAAACAATCATCCTTACCTAGTCTGGCCTCAATATGACTCCAGACTCCAATGTGATTGACTCTTAACTGTCCTGTGGGTAATTAAAACTGGGCAATAGCCAGTGATGCCCCACATCCTGTGAATGAATTGAAAGAAACATTTACAAAAATAGGAGCATAGCCTAAATATTAGGATCGTATCTTTCAATGCTGAAATTAAGAAACACTTCATGTAAAGTACATGGAAAAGAATGGTAGAAGTTTAGAACTGTCCTCTGCAAGTGATTGTTGGCACTGGTTGAATTGTTAGTTTCAGAGTTTTGCTAACCAAAGGTGTTGAGGGATATGGAACAAAGTTGGAATTGGGTGCCTTATTAACCATGTTCTAACTGAATGTCAGAACAGGTCCCAGAGTCTAAATTAGAAACAGAAATTCTTGGAGAAATTCAGCAGGTCTGGTAGCCTCTGTGTAGAGAAAGCAGAGCTAACATTTCAGGTCCAGTGATAATTCTTTGGGTTTTTTTGCACAGAGACTATATGACCTTTTCCTATTCTTCTGATCCTAATATCAACTGTAGACCAGTATTAAATAATCCAAGACATCTTCTAAAGTCAGTATTTCACACAGAACTTCAATATTGAAAGCCTCTTAATCCACTTTTCTGTTTGATGTTTGTAATATCATCAGAAAAGTGTTCTTATGCACATTTCTGAACTGAAGAAGTCAAGCCACATATTATTATCCTGTCCAAATAACATAAGAAAATGATTGTTTGATTGCTGGTTTTCTGTTTGCTCCTAAATTTACAATTGTAAGCAAGGGTCTAAGCAAGGTCACATGAGGATATTACCAATGCTGCAATGGACTTGAGAGGAAATAGTCTTGTGTTAAATACAATTAATCTGTGTTGATGAACAACATTTGAAATGAGATTGAAAGCTAGGAGGATAAAAATAGACATAAACTGAATGCAGAATTATAATTCCAATCCTGTCATGAAATAGCTGAGATACACTGAGTAAAGATGGAAAATATTGATTACAATGCTCAATTAGTACATTGTAATTTTACTTATTACACCAAATCCTCATTATCCACAGTGTTGGGGCATAGACTTCCCGTGGATAACAGTGTGGATACTGCTTATATGTGACCCTCTTGTCTACCGCAAAGTATTGTATGATCAGACCTGATGAGTCAATGAGGAAAAAAAATGGGGTTTGGGGTCAACCTCGCAAGTCCATGGATCCATGGATAGCAAGTTAATGGATAACAAGAAGCGAGTGTATTGATGTCCCTCAAGTGATTCATTTAACTAGAAAATTGCCAAGGCAATTTAACTGAGTAATCTATTAGAGGTTTGATAAGTGGGTTATGTTTTTCAAGTTGTTAAATTAATATTTTAATCTGGTTTAATTAGAAAAGGAAAGCTGTGCTGTAATTTGCTAGGCATTTCAGCAGAAGTCTGTGAATGATTGTTTAAATTGTTCCAGTTCAGCAGTTGGGATAATTAAAGTTGTACAATAGAAGTACATTCAAAGTGCTTGAAATTAGAAAACAGCAGAGTTGTGTGTGTGAGATAGTAATAGGCTAGAAATAGAACTGAAATGTACTGGTTAAACTGCTGTTAAATTGGAAGATATTTCCATGTCATCCAAGATGTAGCTTCAAATCAGAGGAGTGTGACTGATCTCTATTCTTTTGTACATGAACTATGAAGGGCTAACAGGTTAAAAGACTATAATCCTCCAAACAAAATATTACTAATATTGTTTGTCAAGTTGATACAGGCTGTGTTGTCAATTCTGAACTCAACCAAATTGAACTCCTAATGTCGTGTTTTAATTCCAGAGCAGTCTTACAATACTTATTTGAATTTGCAGTTGAACTAAACTTAATTAAGATAGTAAAATACGGTTTGAATTATTTGTTCGTAAAATGTGGGCATTGCTGGCAAGGCTAGTACTTATTTGTCAATCTCTGATCACTCTTAAGAAGCTGTAGAAAGGGCATTTCATGTGGTGTAGGTTCATTTGCAGTGTTACTAAGATGAGTCAAACTTTATAAAACCTGAAGGTATTGCAAATGCTGTAAATCAGAAGCAAAAACAGAAGTTGCTGGAAAAGCTCAGCAGGTCTGGTAGCAACTGTGAAGAGAAATGAGAGTTAACATTTCGGGTCTGGTGACCCAAACCAAAGCACTAACTCGGATTTCTCTTTCTCAGATGCTCCCAGACCCGCTGAGCTTTCCCAGCAACTTCTGTTTTGTTTTTGAGTCAAACTTTAACTGTTTGCAAAATGTTTCTTTTTTTTTACTTTTTAACAGGTATAATACTGTTAATCTTGTATGATAATTTTTGTGTAATATCTTTGTTTTAAAGGAGCTACAAGGTCCAGGTTTTAATATTGGTCAATGTTCAAATACTCGAGTCTATCCCCCTCCAGTATGTGTTAATCCAACATCTTCCCGGCCATCTGCAGGATACCTCTCTTCTGTAAGCGTTCATCTTTCATAATCCATTTGCTACAAGCACTTTTATTTTCCAGGACCATGATTTTGCTGCAAATGACTTGTTTTATCCATTTTGGGGTTATCTAGAGCTCACGCTGGACTGGTCCTGTCAGGGTAGCATCTGAAAGACTCATGAGTCAAGAAGTTGAATTGAATTGAATTGAATTTATTGTCACGTGTACCAAGGCACACTGAAAAGCTTTGTTCAGATTTCCCCACACCAGATCTATCACCTTCCTCTTTTGTTCTCATGGTGGTAGCAGGATAGTAAGGCAGGCTGTGAGCTATGCCATTTTCTCATGATGTTTTCCTGTTCTACCATGCACTTGCATTGACTGAAAGGTTTGGTGAAGTCTCTTTGTGTCTTTTCTATTCACCAAAACAAAATCATGGGCTTCAAACCTGGGGAGGAGATGATGATCAGTGATGCAGTTGGGCACTGAAAGAATCTAAACCCAAGTGAAAAGTAGACAAAAGCACTGGATGGCTTACACCAATGAACAATGTGACAATTAAATTGAATCATGATGAACGTTCACCATCAACACCTGAAGAGCATTTTGTAGCTGTGATTTTCCTCGCAGGATGTCATCCGTCTGAGGGCCACTGGAATGAACAAGTTAACTATTCAGACAAGGAACTAACAGCCTACCTACCTGGTAGGTCTTAAAGTATGAATACTTGAACAGTCAGCATTTACTTCAGCTTAAAAGCTGAACAAAACCAATTAATGACTATCCAAATCTTAGTTTGTCCATTTTGGCCAAATTTATGTGCAAGCTGGCCAAGTTAAAACATATCCTCTGTCAAGTGAAAATGCAATGGAATAAAATCAGAAAATGCTATAAATACTGAGCAGATCTGGATGCATCTATGGAAGAAGAACAGAGTAGATGTTTCAGATCAGCAACCTGAGGAAAATGGTAACTGTGCAAGGCCAAAGGAAATGGTACTGAGGCAAGGAAATAAATAAAAGATCAGTCCAGTGAAGGCACAGCTGGAAACAATAGAGACATCGATAACAGTTATTGTCCCAAAAAAAAGAGGGAAGATGTTATGATCCGAATTTGTTGAAATCATTGTTGAGCCTGAAAAGTTGTAAAATGCCTACCGAAAGATTAAATTGTATTCCTCCAACTTAAGTTGAATTTCACTGGAACAGTGTGTGGGAGACTGGGAGAAAGGGTTAGAGTGCCAGTGGGATAGAGAGGTAAAATAATCGACAACGAGAAGCTCAGGGTTGCAAAGTGGTCACATGATGTATGTTCACTCTGTCCACTGCAAAGGAAACTGTGTCATGGAAACTGTGTCATATCCTGAAGTGAAGGTGTTCCAAGGAGTTCTGTGTCTTCTGAATATGATGTTTAGAAGCCTGCGTCCAATATCCTCTAAGTAACAATGTGGAAAAATTATTTGCATGTTTTCAAACAGCTGAACACTAGAGGCCTCAAATTTCTGTATTTTGTTTATACAATCATTGTGGGAAGGTAGGATTACTGCATTATGCAATGTATTAAATCATCAGTTATTAAAGCAAGTTATCGTTTAGTTTACATTTATAGTGGTTTCTGGCAGCATCTGAGAAACAAAGTTAACTTTTCAAGTCTGACATGACTAAGTTTTGAAGAAGAATAATATCGGACTCAAAATGTTAACTGTTTCTCTATCCCACTGATGTTGCCCGACCTACTGAGTCTCTCCAGTGTTTTCTGTTTTTAGTTCAGATTTCCAACATCTGTATTATTTTGCTTTTATTTGTTTCAAATACTTTGGTACTTGAGTATCTTCCGTTCTGGGGAGCTTTTACTTTGGCTGATGACTGCATTGCTTCTACTCACTCCTGAGTACATTGCGAATTGTTCTATTTAGTTATTCAGCAAATATTTGTGTATGTGCACCAGTGGAAGATGATGCTGAAGTCCACAACAGACCAACTATGAACTCTGTTGTCATTGTAAGCATCACACCAATATGTAAGGAAGTGTAACTAATTCAAACATCAAATTAAGGAACGGTTATTTCCCCATGTGGAAGCGTCTAGGACCAGAAAGCATAATCTCCAAATAAAGGTTTAAGACAAACATGAGAAGGAATTTCTTCTCTCAGAATAGTGAATCTGTGCAATTCTTTACTGTAGAGGGATATCAAGGCTGGATCATTAAGTGTATTCAAGGCTAATTTTTAATCAGTGATGGAATCAAGGGTTTTTGGCAAAGACAAGAAAGCGTAATTGACGATTATCAGATCAATCGTGATCTCATTGAATGGCAGAGCATTCTCGATGGACTGAATGGCCTACTTCTTATGGTCTTACTTTATTCACCAGTGTTTAATTCTTGCAGCAGTTTGCAGAGCAAGTTATTGATAGTAGTTTACCTGATTTAAGATGAATAAGAAGGACATAAGTCCTGACTCATTTTAATTTCAGGTGTATCTAGTGGAAGCATTGGTGCTCAGGCCTCAGCTATTTACAATCCATTTCAATGGTTTGGATAATGAAATATGCTCATGATATGAAACTAGGTGGAAAAATAATCTGTAGTGGACACAAATCGGCTGTAAAGGGATAAGGACTGGCTTAGTGATTGAACAAGACATTGGCAGATGGACTATAGCGTGGGGAAGTGTAAAAATGTTCAGGAAGAATGGAAAACACAACTGCTTTGTTTTAAAAGATGAGGGGCTAATAAATATTGGTATTTGGAGATGCTTGCATGTGATATACAGAATGTTAACATGTAGGTGCAACAAGCAATTAGATAAAGAAATGGCCTGATTCCTTTATTGCAAGTGCACTGATGTATAAAGTAAGCAAGTTTTGAAGAAATTAAATAGGCTTTGGTGAGAACATAGACAAAAGTGAGGACTGCAGATGCTGGAAAAGCACAGCAGGTTAGGCAGCATCCGAGAAGCAGGAAAATCGATGTTTCGGGCAATAGCCCTTCATCAGGAATAGAGGTACGAAGCCTCCAGGGTGTAGAGATAAATGGGGGTGGGGCCCACATAACTGAGTACCTATACTTTGCATAGTTTTGGCTCCATTTGACTTAGAGGGGGTGCAAAATATGTCTACGAGACAGAATCCTGGGATAGGAGGGCTTGTCCTAAGAGAGAGATGATGTCATGCAAATATGTAAAATTCTTATAAAGCTTCATGGATAAATGTTCCATCAGACAATTATTAGAATTAGGCTCAGTCTTAGGATCAGGAGAAATAGCCTTATCCAGAGTATGGTGAGCCTGTGAAATTCTCTGCCACAGAAAGCAGCTGAGGCCAAAATGTTGGATGTTTTCCAAAAGGAGTTTGATATAGTTTTTAAGACTAAAGGGATCAGAGTCTATGGGAAGAAAGTAGGATCAGATCAGGGTACTGAGTTGGATGATGAAGCATGATCATATTGAATAGTGGAGCTGGCTCTAAGAACCAAATGGTCTGCTCTTGCTATTTCTTCTGTTTCAATGTAAAACTCAATTAAACCTGGTCAGATATGATATCTTATTGACAAAGCCATGCTGACTATTCCTGATTGATTCTTGACTCTCCAAGAGGAGATTAATTCTGTCCCTCAGCGTTTTCCCAAAAACTTCAATATACTAGCCTATCCCTTGGTTTATCCAAACCACCTTTCTTGAATAATGGGACCATATCAACTCTACTCTAGTGTTCTGCTCCCTTTCCTGTGTCCAGGGAGGATTTAAAACATTAATATCAGTCTCCCTAACATCATCTGCCTTTCCTCTCACAGTAGCAGGGATTATCTCATTGGAACCAGGGAACTTATCCAAATGTAATTTGTTCAAGTATATCACAGTCCTCTTCCCTGATTTCAATACCGAAATGGTTCTTCTCTATTCTGAATACCGATGTAAAGTACTAATGCAAAACCTCGCATCTTCAGTCTTCACCCACAGTTTCCACTTAAACCCATAATAGGTCCCTCTCTTTCCCAGTTGTCTTTTATATATTTATAAAATGATTTTTGATTTTCCTTCTTTTCAGCCAACAGTGATTTTCATGCCCTCCTTTGCTTTCCTCATTTTTTTTTTTAAGTACCCCCTCATGCTTTCTATATTTCTACAGGGCTTTGAATGATTTAAGATTTCAGTTCTGTGGTAAACAGTAGGTTTCAGGCTTTTTGCGATATATTTGATTGATATAGAATGAGCTGCCAGAGGATTTGGTGGAGGATGGTGCAATTGCAACATTTAAAAGGCATTTGGATGGGTATATGAATAGGAAGGGTTTGGAGGGATATGGGCTGGGTGCTGGCAGGTGGGACTAGATTGGATTGGGATATCTGGTCGGCATTGACGGGTTGGACTGAAGGGTCTGTTTCCATGCTGTACATCTCTATGACTCTATATAGGTTTAAATATAGGAGACATTCCAAAACATTTGCAGATAGTGCAAGAAGAAGAAAGCTGCAGACCACACAAAGATATCAATGGTTGGCAAATAAATCATGAGTGGAATTCAGTCGAGAGGAATATTAAATGATGCATTTAGGGAAGGCAAACAAGACAAGGGAGTAACGAAAAGTGGTTGAGCAAAGGAACAGAGGAACCTTGGGAATGCATTCCCATCGGACCCTGAAGATAGGAGAACAAGGAGGTAAAGTAGTTAGGAAAGCATACAAAAGCTACCTTCCTTAATCAGTCAAGGCACGGAATATGAGAGAAGGGAGGTTCTGCTAGAGCTAGTGTAAAACACCTCTGAGGCCACTGTGTGCCATTCCGTTCACCACATTAACTGGATTGATTTGATTACGCTAGAATGGGTGCACAGGAGATTTAAGAGATGTTCTCAGGACTGGAACATTTTATCTATGAGGAAATAAGGTATGGTACAGTGTAGATCGAGGGTTGATTTAGTTCAGATGCATGCAGTTATGAACAGCCTGGATAGGAGGGACCCGTCAGTAACCAGAGAGAACAATAACCAGGAGGTATAAATTTAAAGTAATGGATGGAAGGATTAGAAGGAGACTGATGATTGTTTTAATAAGGCTCTGAAACCCAATGCTTGAAAGAACATTGGAAGCAGATACTCTCACCTTCTTTGATCTGGATATGCACTCAGACCTCTGCAACCTGTGGGGCTGCAGACCGAGATCTAGAAGTGGAAGTAAGTTTGAAATCTCTTCTTCAGCTGACACGGGTACAGTGAGCCAAACTATCTCTTACACTGTAACTTTTGTTTTTTATTGAGGTTGATATATTTTTAGGCATTAACACAAAGTAAATTAGGTTTGTGAGAATAGGACTGTACAATGAAATTGATGTAGAAGTTCAATCATAACCTTACTGAATGGTGAACCAAGATCAGTGGGTGTTATGGCCATTTTTTTCTCCTGTTTCTTATGTTCTTAGTATTTTTGCAGTATTGCTAGCATCCAGTCTACTCTTGGAGATACTCAGATAGGTTCACATTACCTTTCAGAGGTACAAATGCACAATGGCAAATTACTGCTCTCTAGTTAAATTTGTCAGTCATAGAAAATTCATGGGTATATATTTCTATTTCACTCCATTGCATGCTTGATTTATTTGAGGATATTAACAGTAGACAAAAGTAGATCAAGTGGTAAATCACTTGAGGAGTTCCCATCTTGATGACAAATTCATACAAAAAAATTAAAAGAATTGTTCTTTATCACTAATGGCCAAAACTATTTAAAATTCTATGCTAAGAATTTTAAGAGTCCAAGAGGCAGATGCCAATGTTATTATTGCAGGAGGAGTATACCAAGTCACGGAGTAGGTGCTGCATTGAGGTGATGGATGAAGAGATACTATGCAACTTTATAGTTAAACATTTATTATTAATTCATGAAATTGTCACTATAGCAAGGCATTACAGATGATGTCAAGTTATAAATTACAGGTTTAAAGGGTTACAACCAAGAACAACAGTGATGAGCTTTTCAAAAGACCGACATTTCTGGGGACAAAGAGGGTCATTTTATCTCTTGGCTTGGGTGGTATACTGAAGAACTGGACCTTTTGAGAACTCTGTTGACTTTCTTTTTTTATATATAAATCTCCACACTACCGCTCAACAACTGTCATGTTTATTTTTTTCAGCACCCATGTCATGTGTGTCTAGGTGTAGGACACAGTGAAAAACAAACGAGTGCAAAAAACTTTATTCATATTCCACTACCAGGGAGAAAGGAAACATTGACTTTCATTTTTATTGGAATCAATGGAAACGAAAATCAGGTGGTTCCTTAAATGGGCTGCCAATCCATCCCACCTGTTTACTAAGGAAGATGGAAATTTACCCTTGTGTCTCCTCCCAGCTCTCAAGGTCTAATGCAAATTCAAGTTGCATATTAATAGCCATCTTAATCTTTTAATTAACTCCAAATAAACATTCCAAGTATAATGTCTTTTCGATTTATAAATTTCAGGCTGTGTCCAGGAGCAGCTGTCTTCAAGAGGACTTGAACCCTGATTTAAAAAATCTTCTAATGGATCTTAAGAGTTCAGCCTGTGATGGGTGTAACAGATCAAGCAGCATAAATTACACTGAATGTGAAGGAGAAAGAGCATCGAGGAATATGCATGCAGTGTAAGATTCACACACTTGCTATGTTTCACTGTATGGTCATGATAGAGTACCATCAAATGTGTTCAAGTAGCTTAAGTTTACCATAATTCTAATATCAAGTGTGCTTGGAAAACCTTAATTCATATTTACTTTTCTGGAGAATGAATAATTATCAAAACATGCTTTCCAGCATTTCTATTGACATTATTGTCAGCTCTTAGAACAGCAGTTCTTTCAATTTATAGAAAGAGGCATTCTCATTGAAGTTGAGCGTTCCCATTCAGAATGACCATTTTCACATTCAAATTCACATTCCGTGGCAGGTACAGATCATGCAGATCGAATTCAATATTTGTGAGCCTGTTTCTCAAAGGAGGTCTCAAAGGAGGAAGAGCCTTCAGGGTTGCATGCTCCAGGAATTATTTTTTGCTGCCCCCTCATTGAAGGAGGAAAATAGTCAATCATGTACTAATCCATTTGTTTTTGAAAACAAAATGTTACATTTTATAAAAAGGCTGCCTTTTTAGATGTTCATCAGTATCAGCTCAGGATCCTCAAATCAATGTTTTTGAAAAATATGCAATGAAAACATTTTAATGTTTTATTCTTAGATGTAACTTCCAAGTTTTTTGGAAAGTATGAATTTTATTTTGAAATTTCACTAGCTTTTACAATATGAAAACAGAATTATATAAAATTCTCAAATGTGTAGAATGTAGAATATCCTTTATTGTCACAAATACTCCAGTACAGTGAAAAGTTGTTACAATGTCTATCTTCTAATGGTGCCATCTTAGATACATTTAGGTATAAATCTTGGACACAAAAGAGGAATAAAAGGAAAGGTTACTTAGTGTCTAAAAAATAAGTTAGAAATAAGATAGTTATGACATAATTAAAAGATTGGCATTATAGTCCAGTAAAGAACTTCAAATAGCAGCAACTCAGCACGTGGTCTGACTGCCCGTGCCAGGCCCCAGTCCAACAACTGTCCCGCTTCACTCCAAGCCTCCAGTCTGCTCCACACCGGCACTCAGCTGCTCCAAGGTAAGTTGCACTTTTCTGGGACTCCCTTCCTCTCACGCTGCTCCGGGATTCGTTTCCCCTCATGATGCTCAGGGACTCATTTGCCCACATGCTGCTCCAGGACTGCTAAAAAGAAAAGCAAGAAAAAGAACAGGCCGAGCAGAGGAGCTCTGGGCAGAGCATCCTACTCTGCCGCCACCTTACTGGGACTAGTGAGGTCAAGTAACAATGCTAGTTTGCTTCTTCCTTTCTCTATGGATCCTATTTGTGAGAATCTTGAAAATTCTGGATTTATATATAATATTCAGTTACTGCTAAGGTTATTCAAATGCTGTTTCCAATTGTTGCCAAAATATCAGCAAAAAAATTTATATCCCTCATACATTGTATTCCACATAGGATTGATTTGGCGGACTATTCAGACCTTCCCTTATGTGTTGTTAAATTTATTTTTTGTTGTTTGCATTGTTGCCATCCTTTGACCTTTTCCACTACCACTACTCTCATATCAGAATGTTTCTAGGTTTTGTCATGTCCCTGTCAGGCCACCAAATGTGTTATTAAATGCAGAAAAACTTGCACCACTTGCATGAAAATTTCTCAGCCTTCTTCTCTCTAGGGAGAACAATCTCCTTCAATCTATCTTCATAACTGAAGTTTCTCATACCTTGGACCAGTAAATCGTTTCTGCATTCTTTGGAATGAATTAACATCTTTCCTTTTATGTGATGCCCACAATTGCATGCAATACTCTAGCTGAGATCTAACAACTGTAACCTCATTTATATATTGCACATAAAATCTCATGAATTTAAAAATGTAATGTTTAAAACATAATTTTTTTGCTTTAGAAAATGAATCTTTCAAATTGCAATTTCTGTTATTAAGTTCGCAATGGAGTTCTTTTCCGTCAATCTGCTCAGTTTTTTTCCTCATGACTTCAGTTCATGAGACCCCATTAAGCATCCTGGTTGCCTTTAACATAATCACCCTCTTTCCTTGTTTTGAGCAAAATTGTCCTTCCTAAATTACTCCAAATCTCATCCGATCATTAACATTATCATTTCTTTTGAACTGCATTTTTCCTTTCAATAAGTGGAAACAGTTGCCTTCTCATTTTCATTACAGCCATAAAATGCATTAATGGTTTCAATTATTTTCTGATCAGTATACTCTGTCACTATTTCATTTACTGAATACTACCTCCATAAGTCCTGTGTTTTTTTAAGGCTTGTTTCCCCTGGTTTACCTTTACTTTCATTTTAGTTTCCTTTTTGCTTGGTGTCCTCCCACTATGATTTCTCAATATGGAAAGCTTATCAAACACATGAACCCAATGCAAATTTGAATAAGGGAGCACAGGTTGGGAAAACAATACTACTGGATTTCTGGGAGATAAATCTATTTTGCAGACTTGGAGTTGAGAATTCAGAAAACTCAAAAATGGGGAAATTCTCTATTCAAGATAAATTCCAAACGTGTTTTAGCAAAAACAACATTTCGTAACGGTTATGGTAGCTATAAAATTAGGAAGTTTCACAAATTTCATTGCATTACTTTTATATCACAATGTTTTGTTTTTAGGGATGACTTGAGTACAGAAGTTTGTATGGAAAGAGGAACACATGATACCTGCTTCAGGTTTGAGTGTTTTTCAATTTGGTTTAATGTGTTTGCTTTCAAATGCGGTTGCTTTTATACATTGTTAGAACAATAACTGAAAATAGTTGTCATTGTTTTCTGCTGCAGGTACTAGTAACAAAATTAAATGCAGTCAGACTCACTAAATTCACAATTTATGAATTGTATTTAAAATAACATTTTACTATTCATGGAGTGAATTTTGAATAATAAGACACAGTTCTGAGATTCACTCACATTATTACACAGGTTTGTTTGCAAATCAGTTTTCTGTGTGAGAGGGAATTAAGACTTCTGTTTAACAGCAGAGGATGTAATAAATATATATTTGTGGGTAGATGCGCTCTAAGTCCTTCTCCTTTTCCACCCATTCAAGTAATGTAAAGCTCATGAATTGGGTCATACTGGCCTTCATTTTGTGTTAATTGACCCATGTAAAGATGGTGATGCTAAGTTCTCACTCCCTATTTAAAATGGAAATAACTTAGATTGTTCAATTATGGTTTCACATAAACAAGCTACTTGCAAAATCTCAACTGTGCTTAAATTCAGACAACATGTGAAATGCTTGGATCTTGGGAGCTTCACAAATCGGATCCTATTTTACTCCCCTGCCATACACACACACACACACACACACATTCCCGCAAGAGTCACTTCTACTTTTACTTTTTCTAATGAATTACTTTTTCTACGACTGTTTTTGGAAAATTGAACTTTCAAACAACATTTAGATGAAAATTAAATCCTCTTTGTTTTCTATACAGCAACTTTGAATTCCACTAGATTTATAACCTTGAATTACTGTGTTCTGTTTGTTGGTAGTTCAGGCAATTCTCCCTTGAGATGCCTTTGCTCTTCCAGCGACAATGCTTGGTTTGCATGCTTGCTGCATTTAACCGTTATGCTATGTGTTACTAAATCTGTGCATGCTGCTAGCAATTTGGAATGCTATCTGCACCTCTTTTCCTGCAGGGATCGATTATGCACTCAGGATGCAAAAGAAACCTTCAAACCTGACCATTTTTCTTGCACTGGTGAGTTTAACATTAACAGCATGCCAGGGTTGCTAAAAGCCTGTGTCCCTTTGTTAATTTTGTCAACAATATGTGTTGTTCTGAAAAATGTCATACTAAAACAAACTGAAATTTGTATAGGAATTCATATAGCAAACCTATGCAAGAAATATTATCAGTGTAACAAAAATATTTTACTATTGTGTTGAAAAAAAATTTCATCTTCAATTCTTTCATAATTATTTAATTTGTGCTTTTCTGTGCGTCCATCTAACAGTTGGGGTCAGTGGAAATGGGGGAAGGGGGGAAGAAGGATAGAAGGGGAGGTTGCAGAGAGAAAGAGGAGGGTTATCATTGGGGTCCTGAAAATTACAGCCCAACATTCTGCGTACACGATGTTGTGTAATAAGCTGCCAGGTAAAATTCGCTGTACTCCACCTCAACCGCGTAGTTCAGTTTAACTTGGCAAAGCACATCCTGGTGTGCTACCTGTTGCTTCTCCATTTCTCGAGCACTCTGTGACATTTCATTTTGACTGAGTTGAGCAAATTGTGTCAGTTCTGAGCTAGTTTTGAGTTTTAACTTCTTATCCCTCAAAATTCCATGGAGACTTAAACATCGTAGAACTCCATTAGAGATTGACATAAGACAGTCATGTGATTAGATTGGCGAGATTTAAACCAGTCCCCAGAAGTGAAAGGGCTATGTATAATCCAGGGCTTTGTGTAATACCAGCACTCTGCCCTAGCTCTGCACAATATTGTAAAATTAATATAAACATTTCCTTCTCTATTTTCCAAGGAGTAAAATATTCTGTTTAATATAAGCACAGATGCCATTTTCTGACAGCTGTTCTGGTGGTAACCTTGGAGGCAGTTAGATTGGAAATTCTAATATACCGCATATTTACCTTAAATCAGTCTAGTTTTCTGCTGCATATGTGTGATTCGAAAATGACCTTTTCTGAATAAAGTTGCTTTGGATTTTGTGAGTAGAAATTTTATTCCCCTCATACAACTGGATTATGATTAAGTAGCAAGCTATAGGCTTGAATCGGGTCTGCCTGGCATTTGGGTGCGGAGATTGTGACTTTGACCCGTCAGAGCTCATTGAAATCAAGGTGCACTGAACATGACTTTCATCTTCCTGTAGCACATGACATTGGGTTGGGCAAGTCTCCCCTGAGAAGGCTGAAGATTCACCTTCTCCCTCTTTCACAGCAGCATTGTTCCGTGTTCAAGTGCTGTAGGTTTCCTGCTCTTTTTAAAGATGTTCTGCCGATTAAAGGGCTGTAATCATGGCTGAATGGAAAATCATGTTAAGCATTGGAAAGATATTGCAGCAGGCAAGAGAAGAACGCTCTCTGGACATTGGTTAGGCCACTGTTGGAATATTGTGTGCAATTCTGGTCTCCTTCCTATTGGAAAGATGTTGTGAAACTTGAAAGGGTTCAGAAAAGATTTACAAGGATGTTGCCAGGGTTAGAGGATCTGACTACAGGGAGAGGCTGAACAGACTGGGGCTGTTTTCCCTGGAGCATCAGAAGCTGAGGTGACCTTATAGAGGTTTACAAAATTATGGGGTATGGATAGGATAAATAGACAAAGTCTTTTCCCTGGGATGGGGGAGTCCAGAACTAGAGGGCATAGGTTTAGGGTGAGAGGGGAAAGATATAAAAGAGACCTAAGGGGCAACTTTTTCATTCAGTGTGTGGTATGTGTATGGAATGAGCTGCCAGAGGAAGTGGTGGAGGCTGGTACAAATGCAACATTTAAGAGGCATTTAGATGGGTATATGAATTGGAAGGGTTTGGAGTGATATGGGCCAGGTTTAGATTAGATTACTTACAGTGTGGAAACAGGCCCTTCGGCCCAACAAGTCCACACCGACCCGCCGAAGCGCAACCCACCCATACCCCTACATTTACCCCTTACCTAACACTACGGGCAATTTAGCATGGCCAATTCACCTGACCCGCACATCTTTAGACTGTGGGAGGAAACCGGAGCACCCGGAGGAAACCCACGCAGACACGGGGAGAACGTGCAAACTCCACACAGTCTGTCGCCTGAGTCGGGAATTGAACCCGGGTCTCTGGCGCTGTGAGACAGCAGTGCTAACCCCTGTACCACCGTGCCACCCAGGTGCTAGCAGGTGGGACTAGATTGGGTTGGGATATCTGGTTGGCATGGACAGGTTGGACCGAAGGGTCTGTTTACATGCTGTACATCTCTGTGACTCTACGACATTGGATGATGTTGTCACTCAGATTCCAAGAGAGAATGAAATCCACAATACGCAACCTGCAGAGAGAATGTGAGTATGTTGCTTGACTAGTGAAATCCTGGGGTCTGGTGCCATGCAGGTAGTAATAATGTAGGAAAAAAGTACAATAACATTATATAGTCTCATTGAGACTTGATGGGATAACATATGCCCACTATCATAATCCCAGCCACTTAACATTCATACTTAACATTACATAGTCCATCTCCCTTCCAAACTTCTAGCGCTCCCCCCCCCCCGACCCCACAACTATCTACCAATGTTGTCATCATCATCTCCTCCTCATGCTGTATTGACACATCTCTAACTGTGATTGGTACATCCTATTAATCACTGGGGTCGCATGCTGGAAATCCATCCCTACTAATCCAGGGATCATTGCAAAAGTTAAAAAGATTTTTCAAAAGTTTGCAAAGATCCTGGTGTACCTCCGATTTCTGTATTTAACAAAAACTATTTATTACATGAAACAGCTTCTAGCTATGGCAAACAGTTAATGAATGCTTGGCATATAACAACTAATTTAAATGCTCCACTTTACTATCGCACACACACTGTCATAAAATATGAGCATAATGGACTGAGGGAACACAGGGAAAGCAGTTCAGTGGTCATTGTTCAAAGATTTTCCTGCTCCTCAGATGCTGCCTAACCTGCTATGCTTTTCCAGCACTACTCTTTGACATTGTTCAAAGAATTGTTGAGTTGATCCCTATGATTTCTGTGCTGCTCTTCATTCATCCTTCTCCAGATGCTTCCGTTGGTTTGCAAGAGGCACATGGTGGCTGGTTCATTTATATTAGGTCTCTGAATTTTCAGCTAGAAATTGCAGCTCACAGCACCTGCTAAATGAAAGAAACACTGACTTTCTTAAGTGGCTTTTTCTACAGAGAATAGATAGAGCTCCTGAGCTGCTGGTGGTTTAAAAACACTTAATTTGTTGACAGCCACAGGCTGTTCAGCTACCTGAGAACCTATCACATAATTGTTTACAGGCTGAAGACCTTTGAGAAGGTGACCAAACAGGTAGATGAGAGTAAACCAGTTGATGTGGTGTACATGGATTTCAGCAAGGCGTTCGATAAGGTTCCCCACAGTAGGCTATTGTATAAAATGCGGAGGAATGGGATTGAGGGTGATATAGCAGTTTGGATCAGTAATTGACTTGCTGAAAGAAGACAGACAGTGGTGGTTGATGGGAAATGTTCATCCTGGAGTCCAGTTACCAGTGGTGTACCGCAAGGGTCGGTGTTGGGTCCAGTGCTGTTCGTCATTTTTATAAATGACCTGGATGAGGGTGTAGAAGGGTGGGTTAGTAAATTTTTCAGATGACACTAAGGTTGGTGGAGATGTGGATAGTGACGAAGGATGTTGTAGGTTACAGAGAGACATAGATAAGCTGCAGAGCTGGGCTGAGAGGTGGCAAATGGAATTTAATGCGGACAAGTGTGAGGTGATTCACTTTGGTTGGAGTAACCGGAATGCAAAGTACTGGGCTAATGGTAAGATTCTCGGTAGTGTAGATGAGCAGAGAGATCTCGGTGTCCAGGTACACAGATCCTTGAAAGTTGCCACCCAGGTTGACAGGGTTGTCAAGAAGACATACAGCGTTTTAGCTTTTATTAAGAGGGATTGAGTTCTGGAACCATGCGGTTGTGCTACAGCTGTACAAAACTCTGGTATGACCGCACTTGGAATATTGTGTACGGTTCTGGTCACCACATTATAAGAAGGATGTGGAAGCTTTGGAAAGGGTGCAGAGGAGATTTACGAGGATGTTGCCTGGTATGGAGGGAAGGTCTTACGAGGAAAGGCTGAGGGACTTGAGGCTGTTTTCATTAGAGAGAAGAAGGTAGAGAGGTGACTTAATAGAGACATATAAGTTAATCAGAGGGTTAGATAGGGTGGACGGGGAGAACCTATTTCCAACAATGGTGACGGCGAGCACGAGGGGGCATAGCTTTAAATTGAGGGGTGACAGGTATAGGACAGATGTCAGAGGTAGTTTCTTTACTCAGAGAATAGTTAGGGTATGGAATGCCATGCCTTCAACGGTAGTAGATTCACCAACTTTAAGTGCATATAAGTAGTCATCAAATATACAGATGTACATGGAATAGTGTAGGTTAGATGGCCTTCGGATTGGTATGACTGGTCAGCGCAACATCGAGGGCTAAAGGTCCTGTGCTGCGCTGTAATGTTCTATGTTCTATGTCATTGGTAACTGATTGCTAGACCACAAACCAATGCAACACTTGTTCCTTCTTTAGAGACCACAATTTCCCTTCCCACGTGGTTAAAGATGCCCTCCAACGCATCTCGTCCACATCCCGCACCTCCGCCCTCAGACCCCACTCCTCCAACCATAACAAAGACAGAACGCCCCTGGTGCTCACCTTCCACCCTACCAACCTTCGCATAAACCAAATCATCCGCTGACATTTCTGCCACCTCCAAAAAGACCCCACCACCAGGGATATATTTCCCTCCCCACCCCTTTCCGCCTTTCCCAAAGACCATTCTCTCCGTGACTACCTGGTCAGGTCCACGCCCACCCTACAACTCACCCTCCCGTCCTGGCACCTTCCCCTGCCATCGCAAGAATTGCAAAACCTGCATCTACATCTCCTTCCTCACCTCCATCCAAGGCCCTAAAGGAGCCTTCCACATCCAAAGTTTAGCCTGCATATCCCCCATTATCATTTATTGTATCCGTTGCTCCCGATGCGGTCTCCCCTACATTGGGGAGACTGGACACCTAGCAGAGTGCTTTAGGGAACATCTCTGGGACACCAGCACCAATCAACCACACCGCACTGTGGCCCAACATTTCAACTCCCCCTCCCACGCTGCCGAGGACATGGAGGTCCTGGGCCTCCTTCACCGCCGCTCCCTCAGCAGCCCAACGCCTGGAGGAAGAACACCTCATCTTCCACCTTGGAACACTTCCACCCCAGGGCATCAATGTGGACTTCAACAGTTTCCTCATTTCCCCTTCCCCCACCTCACCCCAGTTCCAAACTTTCAGCTCAGCACTGTCCCCATGACTTGTCCTACCGGCCTATCTTCTTTTCCGACTATCCACTCCACCCTCCTCTCTGACCTATCACCTTCATCCCACCCATTGTACTCTTTGCAACCTTCCCCCACCCTCCTATCATCTTCATCCCCTCCCCCACTCACCTATTGTACTCTATGCTACTTTCTCCCCACCACCCACCCTACTCTCATTTATCTCTCCACCCTTCACCCACTCCACCTGGATTCCTGATGAAGGGCTTTTGCCTGAAACATCGATTTTACTGCTCCTCGGTTGCTGCCTGAACTGCTGTGCTCTTCCAGCACCACTTATCCAGAACCTGCCGTCTCTATGTCACCTCTTTAGCCCTTAAGGTTTCAACTAAGGAAACAAGTGGGTAATTCATCCTCAGTTGAAAAATGTTCTAAATTGATAGTTGCCTCATCTCTCCATTCTATTGTGCACTGTCCAATGGTGTTCATCTTGCTATCTGTTTCTATAGTTGTCTCTGTTGGAATTTCCATAGGCGAGGGAAGGAGTCTCGTCATTGGTTTGATTTTCCTCACTCTCTGTGAAAAAGGCCTGCAGACACTTGGGTTGTACACCTGCTTCATATCAACCATCTCTAGAATATGACAGATCAACTGCTTTTAGTATTTGGATCTTAGGTTCTTAATCAGCCCAGTCCATCAGGACTAGACCTTCCTCCACTCCAATTGCTTGGTGTGGTCCCATGACTGGCATGTCCAAGTTTGGCTCAGCCAGAGAAACCAGGAATTTCAATTTATCATAGGCATCCATGTACTGTATTTCCTGTTCTAGTGGGAATGGCTGACAACTCTGACCCATCCTGACTTTTGGTTTATCCAGTTTCGACTATAATAATTTCTGTTAAATGTTGATTAAACACCATAGCGGTAGTGGTGAGATCTGAAATTAGGTCTCAGAGTCGATTGTCCAGGGTTTTGAGTTTTCTAGTCCAATAACAAATGCTGTATTACCAGATCCTACTTATAATATAGGAGTATGATTAAAGTATATGTGATAATACAAAATGTTTAATCATGCAACAAAGAGGGAAGTTTTGTTCGGCACCTGATCAACAGGAGAAGGAAATAGTAATAACGGTGCATAATGAAAAAAAAATGGAAATTTCAGATGCTGCTGAATATTTCCAGCATTTCTTGTACGGAATTTCAGATTGACAGTATCTTAATATTTAATTCTCTGCTACATCCCTCCCAGGAAAGCCTACTCTGAAGTTTTACTTGTCTCTTTTTGATTGTTTGTATTCACTGCTTTGTTGTTTCCTTTCTTGTGTCTGATTAGGTATTTAATCAAAACATGCCTTTTTGTTCTTCCCTTCTGTCACCCCACCCCATTCCTTTGTTTCCAGAATTGCTTGAAATTTATTACATTGACTTGGTCTGAGAAAAGTTAACAAACTATCTGAGATATAAACACTATTTCTCTCTCCACAGATAGCAAGTCATATACTAAGTATTCTCAGCTAATTCTCCTTTTATTTCAGACTTCCTTATAAGATTTTTTTGGGTGGGAACATCAACTTGTCATAGTTGAATCACATTTTGTATCCATGTAAATTTTTCAATAATGGACCTGACCAGATGCAACAGCATAGGAGCAAATTACTGTAGATGCTGGAATCTAACGAAAACAAAATTGAGTCATCTGGACTCAATGTTAGTTTGCTTTCTCTCCATGGATGCTGCCTGACCCACTGATCTCCAGCATTTTTGTTTTCACTATAGATTCAACATTATGTTTGTTTAAAATGTTACTTTTATATGTTATTACTTTCACAAAACAAACTTTTAAAGTCATTTCAAACTCAAAAGAAAGACAAATGAAACTTGTGTCCTTCTGATTTAAGGCCACAAAATATTAGCTATGCAACATTGCATGAAAGTACATGTAATTATTTTAATCACCTTTTAATATTGTAAAATTAATGCAATGGTGGCCAAATTAAACCTATAGCCTCAGTTGAACACTATGGTTTCCCATTCAATTAAACACTTGGAGAATGACCATTTAAAAATCATATTAGTAATGGCCTGAAATCTCAATTTTTTTGTTGTCTGATGGCTTGGGAAGATGCAATATTTACATTAATATGATGTTAGATGAAATGAAAACAATGGGATATTTTATTGGGCCCCTTTTGGATATTGAGAGCATGGGATTTACATGAACTTGTTAAAACCATAGAAGGATTTATTTGGAGAACTAAATCGACAGTCACTATTGCAACTATTTCGTATGAAATAAATCCATATTCCATGAGCCAGTTTCCTTGAGAATATCGGTGCTAGGATACTAAAGTTGCAACTCTTATTTGAATGTTGAATAAAATGTAAGTTTTTCGTCGTTCAGTTAGCACACAAGAGTAACATTTACAGTATGTATAGCTCATCTCACTGCAGGAATCTACACTTTTATTATATATTAAGCCTTTTAAAACTGAGCAGAAAGCCTATTGACCAACAGTATCTTCCACAACCCTTATCAAATGTATTATTTTGCACAATAGGGGAAAGCAGCTCTAATACCATACTTGGTCACCTTCTTGACAGAACACATCTACCTTACCAGCTCAGAGCAAATCAATTTAATTCAGATCCTGTTCAGGCCTGCAGTATTATGAGCTGCATCCTGCTCCAGCAATTAATTATAAACACAGAACCAAGTGTCAGCCTGATTTACTGTGTTCAGTATGCATGTTGGGCTTTGTAAATCTCTTTCTTCCACCCAGCTGCACCTTCTAAATCATGCCAAAAGCAGCATTCTGTCTTGAATTCTCTTGGCCTTGAAGTTTACATAGGTGAGTTCTATTGAAGCTAATTGCAATGAACTGTTCCACTGGAGATTTATGTAGGTATGTGATACTATGTCATGCAATCAAGACCAGAACCTTGCAAGATAAAGAGTGACTTTATATATTCGAATACTGAAGAACAAGAAAGTATCTCACTTTGTTCCAACACAATGAAACAAGGCACTTAATTCCTTTGGAAATAAGTTACCCTACCAGCATTTGTTGAACCACCTTTTCAATTTGCAAATGGATTAAATACTGGGAGTATACTTTCTCCCTCCAAATTCTGCCCTGAATTGCAACTTCTTTTTATAATGATCAGATTAACACTTGAAATACCTTGGGAGTTGGGAGTGGGTGAAAGAGTTATTACAGAAGAGAATGAAACAAGGTCTCTCAAAACTACAAAAGGACATATTAAGACTGATAATTAAACGCTTATTTAGACAAGTCAGTTTTAACAATAAACTGTTAGAAATACTTGGATGTTTACAAAAAGTACCTTAACCTATAGGGTCCAGACCAAGGACTGTCGCTGGGGGGGAAAAAAAAAGGGAAAAGGAGGGGCAAACATTTAGAGACGGAGAGGTAATGTCTGCAAGCACACCCACAATCAGTGTAGTAATTAATAGAAGGAATGCTTAAGAAACCTGAAGAAGATCAAAAGCATGATGGTTTGTTTCTGCTGTTCCGATTTTAATGGTGGTGACCTTCATGGTCCTTCAGCCCTTCAACTTCCAATTGGGTGGCCCTCAGCACTGGGCTGCACGGCTGGAGGAGTTTAGAAGTAGGGAAGAGTGAACAGTGGAAGGATTTGAAAATTACAAAAATTTTAAAACCAAGCTGGTAGATAACCGTGAGGCATTATACATTATTGGACACTGGAGTGGTGATTGAACAAAATTGTTGAGTTAGGACATGGATAGCAGAGCTGTGAATGGCCTTAAGTTTAGAGAGAAGGCAGGAAGCTGAACACGAGTGCAATGCAACAGCCAAGTCTAAAAATTTATAAAAACATGGATGAAAGTTTCAGCAGCTGAACTGAACCAGTGGTGGAATCGAGAAATTTATGTGTTGGAAATAGACAGCGTTATTGGCACAGGTGCATGTTTGGAAGCTCATTCCTGAAGGGCTTATGCCCGAAACGTCGATTCTCCTGCTCCTTGGATGCTGCCTGACCTGCTGCACTTTTCCAGCAACACATTTTCAGTTCCGATCTCCAACATCTACAGTCCTCACTTTCTCCTACAAGCTCATTTCAGAATCAGGAATGACAGGTTGTAAACAGCTTAACAGTAGAAAATTGCCAGATTGAGTCAGTGCTGAGAGAATAGTTTGATGTGGGCCAAAAATCAATAGCATCAGTTTCCCTGATACTGAAATTGAGGAAATGAATTACTGGATTGCTTTACCAGTAGTCTAACAATTAGAAGTATTGAGAGAAATATTGATTAGATAAAGATTGATGTAATAAGCATACATGTTGAAGCAGATAAAACCTGCAGGTGCTGGCAAGCTAAAGTACTGGAAGCAAGCTTGGAAGCAGGGTTCTGACCAAGGGCTGAACTACAAATATTAATTCTCTTTTTCTGAATTAACATTTCAAGTCATGACCCTTTACCATAACTTCTGCTGCCAGATCTGCTGAGTTTCTCCAGCACTTTGATGTGGAAACTGTTGTTAATGTTTTTAGACAATGTTGCTATGGCATTATTTGGACAGAAATCAGGGACAGGATGCATCGTTGAGACACACCACAGTTAACAGTGCTGGAGCAGAAAGAAAAGTAATTGAAACAGATTTTGCAATTAAGCATAGCTCATAAAGAATGGAACCTCAAGTGCACTGGTAGTGCCCTTACCTTTGAGCTAGGAGATCAAGATTCAAATCCCACGTGATCCACAGGTGAGTAATAACATCCATGAATATACTGTGTTTTTTTAAAAAATCTGCAAATTGAGGATAATAGTGTGGCATGGAGGTAGAGGTAATGTCACTAGTCTAATAATCAAAACTGATGTTCTGAATCCACAGGTTTAAACTCCAGCATGCTTACTGAGAAAGTTTATACAGTATTCAGTTAATAAAAATCTGAAAAAGGGGGGTGTTTTGGTCAACCATGTCACAATTTGCAGGCAGCTGATCAGGAAGGATAGCTAACTTTTGTCATACTTGCATAGGATTGAGAGAGAGTGTAAGTAAGTGTTTTTTTTTCTGTGCCAGGATCAGGAACCTGGAGGAATCAGAAAAATAAATTCTTCAAGATGGGTAGAGACAACAATATGCTAAATATTCAATTTTAAACTGTAAGCTAATGTTACTGCCTTCCCACCTTATTATAGCGGATATCCTATCAAATCTGAATTTTAGTTGGCAAGAGATTGAATATAGGGGATTAAAGCAGATTATTTACCAGCTGAGGTCTACATTTCACTCTTCAAAGCACAAAAAACATGACTTTGTAAGTAACTGAAATGGGATGTTTTGAATTAAGAATATGAAAATCCATAATACACAAAATATCACAAGTTACTGCTGCAGTTTACACTTTTGGTAAGTACATTGAGACTTGTGAAGACCTGGCAAACACGTACTTACACCTCGCTATGATATTATATTTGCTACAAAACTTCTGCAAAACTGGTTGACCTTTTTATAAATAATAAAAATCAAACTGGGCTGAGCCCATAAAAGATACTTACAAATCCAATGACTTAATTTGATTCCGAAATTGGTTCTCTTTTAGTCTCAGGACAACCTGTGTTGATGCAGCTAGTGGAACTTAACTGTATATTTCAATTTCCCAGTTTGCTCCAGATAAAAATGTTGTTTATTCCCCCCATACAGCAAACCACTCATCACAGATGAGTGGTCCGTGCTACACCTCCTCCCCCAAGCATCAGAGTCCAGAAAGATCACCGGTATCTTCCTTGCTAACAGGCTCACTGTGTGAATACAGAAGGGAAAATACAGCTGTTAATGACCTTTGCTCTTCAAGGACCAGCTACATGTCATCACCGTATTCGGAAAATGAACTTCACTTCCATAACAGTGAGTGTAACCTAAGCCAGAAACAGGAACCACTGACATTTATTCTAAAGTTGTCTTTTTATTAACTCAAAAGGATGTTTGACCTTTTGGTTTATTTTGAAGGATTCAGTTTTAACAATGTTAGCAGTGTGTTCCCTTTAAACACATCTTTACATTCACTTCAACAATTCCCTGCAGAGTTTCCCAAAACATTCTTTCGGAATTCAGAATTTGATTCCTTATTGACTATCTTTTGCATTGATTGCCTTCAGTTAGGCTCTTTCACATGAGAGATTCACTTCCTAGTCCCTCTGTCAACCCTTGAGTTTTGAAGGCCTCTATAAAAAGGTCACCCTTTCATCTTTTTCAAAACAAGATAGCCAAATCCAAGCCTGATGGCCTTTGTTGTTGCATACACTCATTATTAATTCTATTAATTTCTGCAAATTGTCCTTGCCTCTACATTTTTTGATAACAGCAACCAGAACTGCACTGACATATGGTGTGTAATGAGTCTATACAGGTCTAATGTAGAATTGAAAATTTGTGAATCTAGAAGAAATAACACCTAATACTTGACTTTTTTTTTTAAAAAGTCCTATTCCTAGTCTATGATGCAACTTGCAGAAATACTTGACCTCTGAACTCATTGTTCTTCTATCCCCACTTTGACTCACACCTTTCAAATAATAAGAAAAAGTGACCCCCTATTCTGCACATCAATATCTACTACTTCACAACGGTGTGAAGACTGTTGCAATTTAGGACACATAGCAGCCAGTGTTTCCCACCATACCTTGTTTCAGTGCACTATTCCTCTCTTTAGATACTGACCAGATGGATGTTGCAGGACAGGCCTGCAAGAAACTGCAGAACAAGCTGGACGGTCTGCAAAACTTGGTGGAAGATCTTCAGCTGAAGAATCATGGTATTTCCAACCTTTCCAAAACAATTCACTAGGTTTTTTTTGTACACTTACAAACCAGCTAGAAATAAACATTTACACGTATTTAAGTGAAACTTTGACAGTTATTTTGGTACACCCTTCCACTGCACACATTACAAAATTGCTGTGATTATTTAACTTAAACCCCATTTACTTGAGGACTTTGTTCAAGTTAATACTTCAGAACTATTAATTGAAACATTTGATTTACAGAAATGTCCTCCATGATCAGAAACCAAGAGAAGAGGATAAAGAGAGTAAAAGACAGAGAGAAAATGCTAAAGAAGTGAAGTCCATGTTTTTGCATTTTATTCTTTTGACTTGCTGCAGTACACAAAATAAAACCTGCTGCTATTTAATACCTTGTGAAACCCATTCTGTTCAATCTATCCAAATGTAATTAAAGATCATTGAAATATATACAGGAGATTACTCACTCTTGAATCTGTCATAGCCAAAATACTCTAATGTTCTATGTTTGTAAATACATCATGCTACATTTGCATCATGAAATAAGTAGTCATGTTAATTGAGTTAAGAATAATTGGGGAGGGGGGTGAAGGGAAAGCCGAAAAACAAACTACAGTGTAAACTCAATGGAATTGTTCCTCTTTCCACACATTACTGTATTTAAGTGCTGAATTATGCAGAATTATTCAATACAGACAGCAATTTGTCTACAATGATTTTTAAAAAGCCAGTAGGAGAGAGACACTGTCTTGACCACAAACAGATTCATTATTTCCCCAAATGTAAAAGATTATATTGGAGCCTTTAGATTACTACTCTCCAGTTGGGTATTTATTCTCTTCTCTATGGTATAGGTATGATCATGCCATTCATTCAAGATGAAATCAGAATATTTTTAAAATTCTTTAGACCTCCTTTCCAAAAAATAAACTACAAATTCATTTCATAGCCAGATGGAACGACAAAAAAAAATCAGAGAAGTTTTAAATCTGTCAGAAAACTTAAGAGGTTTCTTAGATCACTGACTTGCACCTTCCAAATAAAATGTGACATGTAAACAGGTGCATCATTGCTAAGCAGCATCTGAGATTATATTGGTCTCCCAAAATATTTAAAAAAGGGATGACAAATTAAAAATTGTGCAAATTCCAGTTTGTGTTCCACAGTCACTCTTCAAACAAACAGATAGCTGAAAATCGAAAGGAGGGTTTCAGCATCAATAGATTAAGGCAAGATTCTGAAAAGTTAATCTGGAAGCAGTAACAGGTTTCAATTTGTGTTATTCTTTTGTTGTAGCAAAAAAAAAGTCCAAGTGGAAGAAAAAGGGTGTCGATGCACTCCATTAAAACATTATTCGAATGGGCCCATACCTGTTAGCAACTCATCGGAGCCTCCGAGCAATTTAGAACTGCAGGCAGAGACTCAATATCATACTATTCAGTGTCCCTTATGTTTGTAGAGAAGTACTGTAAGTCACAATATTCAAATACGCTAACTAGTTTGAGTGTGGCAAAATCATTCTAATTACTGTCTGGGAAAAAAAGCCAGTCTGAATTCTCATATCAAAATTATAGAAAAACAGTCTGCTCTCTGCATAGAGATAAATATCTTTAAACAAAAGGCATTAAAATTCAAGATTTCCAGTTTCAAAATTTGTAAAGTTTGAGATGCAGGACACAATTCAAGGTTTGAATAAATGCCAGTCTTTTCGCCTTGTAAAATTTACAAAAATCATGGTAAAGTGTATTATTCCAAACTTCCGTCCTTTCACCTGATTAAAAATTCAGCTGTCACAAGTTAAACTGTGATTTATGAAAAGTTCAAATTGAACAAAAAAAAGGTGTAAATTAAGTTGGTTTGTTCAACTACAGCAAAGTCATTTAGCATGCCTGCATGTAAGTTTAGCATCTACCATTACTGGAACAATGGCTATTCCCCTGCAGGGCTTTAGATTTGAGGTTAAGATGTTCTTGAATTATTGGAAACTAGCCCTCAACGTAAATCAAGAATTTAACACCTGCTAAATAAGGAATCTAACAGTCGTGTTCCAGGATCTATGGCTTCAAATACCTCCAAATCCAAAATAAACCCACTCTGTATTCAACACTAGCTTTATTTGAACTCCAGTGACTGTGGGTCAGACTTGGGTCATAGAATCCAAAATTTTGTATTGTAATGACAAAAACATTCTAGTAGTTTGGAGAAATGCAACATTAGATTTCTGAAGTGAATTTAAATTGCTAGGCTTTCAAAAAGAAAACTTGCTGGGGGGAGGTGGGGGGGGGGGGGAAGCAAGTTGGTGCACTGGGCACATTGTTATACCTCGCTATCTTCATGCCAAAAAGTTTAATATTCTTTATTTAAATATCAAGTATGGAAATCCAGGTGTGGTTTATCATTTCCTCACAAATGCACATTACAGTAAAAGTATTAGTGATTCTATGCATGCAATTATCCTTGTATAATTACATATATAGTAAATGTTAGAATATTTTAGGCTTATTTACATTACTGATTTACTCACCTCTTGAAGAGGTTATTGTATAAAGCACATTTTAGCAGCAAGTTATTACATACAGACAAACCAGCACAGCAAACATTCGGGCAGCCCAAAATCTGAAGTCAAAGCACAAAAATAGGAAGACAAAGAAGAAAGAGCAGTAGTTAATGTCCAGTGAAAACATTACATAAATCACTGATGTACAGTTCCTCTTTGAAAGCAGTGAACACAAAAGCTCAAACTTGAACTCCATCATTCCACATTACTAACCAGTGCACTCACTCTTGAATATTATGTTACTCCAACTTTTGTATGGGATTTAATGGTAACCCCAGCATTGATATATTTCAAAGTCTTCATGACCAGTCTCCAGAATCCTATTGAAACATTCCTCCCACCTACAAATCTTTCCATCTTCCACCACCACATATTTCCACTCAATCTTGGAATTCATCGGGAGCAGAATGGAATTGGACCAGAATCCATCTTTGATTGGTTTCAATGGCACATATCTCTCCCATTGCCCCAGACACTCATGGTTTCCGGTCACTGCAAGGATCTGAGAATGTAAGTAAGTAATATAGTGAACATTAAAGTTCACAGAGACATTGTTGAGAGGTAAAGGAGACACTGCAGCAACTTTCCTGGTCATGTTTTCAGGCTCTGAACTTGTACTCATTCTTTCTGACTCAGCATTAACATGCTCTTGAAAGAATTTTCTCTTATCTTCTCTTTCCTTTTCAGTTTTAAGACATTCCAATTCATCACTCATGTCAATGTTATTTTCACTGATATTAGTATCAGTTGCTTCCTTTAGATAAGCCGTTCTGTTCATTTTATCTAATTTCAACATTTGATCAGAAGCTTCGTCTTTACAATCAGTTTTTTCATCCACCTTTGCAATTTTGTCAGCAGACTTTGTTTCACAAACATAAATCTCCTCTTTGCTGAAGTTACAGTCTTCAGCCATGCTTGGATTATGAACAGTAACCTGCCCAATACTGGTTGCCTGAGCCATCGAGTTACTTTGTGTCTGGTTGCTCTCACAAATATTCTTTTGTCTGGAATCAGCTGGATCCTGCTTATTTGACAGATTTTGGTCCTGAGCACACTCTTTATGAATCTTTACCACCGCATCGGAAATATCTGGAGCTCCCAAAGCCACTGTTTTTTGTTCAACTGGAGAGTGCTGAGTGCTAACTCTCAACTCTGTCATCTTGATCACTGGCATATTGTCACTTTCAGAATCTGTAATTTTATCTGTTTAAAAGAAAAAAAGGACATAGGTTTCCCTTACTTCTCACCAAAAAAAAAGTAACAATGTGGAAACAATTAAACAATTTTCAAACGCCAATTTTAAAACTATAAGGAATTGGATTACGTTACATTCAGGAATAAGCATACATCAATTCGTTTTAAATAGATCAGTACAATCAAGATTTGTGGTACAGTGGTGGTGTCTGTACCTCTGAACCAGATGATGTTAGATGTCCTCAAAGTGTGAGATAACAGGTGTGAACAGGCTGATTATACAAACCACATGTAAAATTCTCAATCAGGAAGTGAACATTAAATTTCAATGACATTATTTTCCAGGTAAACCCTGCATGGCTCAAGTATCAATCAAGATATACAGCACGAAAACAGACCCTTCGGTCCAACCCGTCCATGCCGACCAGATATCCCAACGTAATTTAGTCCCACCTGCCAGCACCTGGCCCATATCCCTCCAAACCCTCCCTGTTCATATACACATCCAAATGCCTCTTAAATGTTGCAATTGTACCAGCCTCCACCACTTCCTCTGGCAGCTCATTCCATACATGTACCACCCTACGTGTGAAAGAGTTGCCCCTTAGGTTTCTTATATCCTTCCCCTCTCACCCTAAATTTATGCCCTCTAGTTCTGGACACCCCCACCCCAGGAAAAGGACTTTGTCTATTTATCCTATCCATGCCCTTCAATCTTGTAAACCTCAGAGGTCACCCCTCAGCCTCTGACACTCCAGGGAAAACAGCCCCAGCCTATTCAACCTCACTATAGCTCAAATCCTCCAACCCTAGCAACATCCTTGTAACTCTCTTCTGAACCCTTTCAAGTTTCACAACATCCTTCCAATAGGAAGGAGACCAGAATTGCACACAATATTCCAAACAGTGGCCTAACCAATGTCCTATACAGCCACAACATGACCTCCCAACTCCTGTACTCAATACTCTGATCAATGAAGGAAAGCATACCAAACGCCTTCTTCACTATCCAATCTACCTGCGACTCCATTTTCAAGGAATGATGAACCTGCACTCCAAGGTCTCTTTGTTCAGCAACACTCCCAAAGACTTTACCATTAAGTGTATAAGTCCTGCTAAGATTTGCTTTCCCAAAAATGCAGCAACTCACATTTATCTAAATTAAACTCCATCTGTTACTTCTCTGCCCACTGGCCCATCTTATCAAGATCCTATTGTCATCTGAGGTAACCTTCTTTGCTGTCCATTAAACCTCCAATTTTGGTGTCATCAGCAAACTTACTAACTATACCTCTTATGCTCACATCCAAATCATGTATGTAAATGAAGGAAAGTAGAGGGCCCAGCACCAATCCTGTGGCACTCCACTGGTCACAGGCCTCCAGTCTGAAAAACAACCCTCCACCACCACCCTCTGTCTCCTGCCTTTGAGCCAGTTCTCTGTCCAAATGGCTGGTTCTCCTTGTAATCTGTGAAATCTAACCTTGCTAACCAGGCTCCCATGGGGAATCAGACCATTTGGATCACATCTACCGCTCTGCCCTCATCAATCCTCTTTGTTACTTTTTCAAAAAAAACCTCAATCAAGTTTGAGAGACATGATTTCCCACACAAAGCCATGTTGACTATTCCTAATCAGTCCTTGCCTTTCCAAATACATGTACATCCTGTCCCTCAGGATTCCCTCCACAACTTGCCCACCACTGACATCAGGCTCATTGGTCTATATAGTTCCCTGGCTTGTCCTTGCTACCTTTCTTAAACAGTGGCACCATGTCAGCCAACCTCCAGTCTTCCGACACCTCACCTCTGACTATCAAATGATACAAATATGTCAGTAAGAGGCCCAGCAGTCACTTCCCTTGCTTCCCACAGAGTTCTAGTGTACATCTGATCAGGTCCTGGGGATTTATCCACTCATACATTTCAAGACATCCAGCTCTTCTTCCTCTGTAATAGGGACATTTTTCAAGCTGATCTATAACTCTACATTCTATATCTTCAATATCCTTTACCACAGTAAATACTGATGCAAAATACTCATTTAGTATTTGCCCCCATCTCCTGTGGTTCCACATAAAGGCCACTTTGCTGATCTTCAAGGGGCCCTATTCTCTCCCTAGTTACCCATTTGTCCTTAAGTGGGTTTGTAAAAGCCCTTTGGATTATCCTTAACACCATTTGCAAAAGTTATCTCATGTCCCCGTTTTGCCCTCCTGATTTTAGATTAGATTAGATTACTTACAGTGTGGAAACAGTTCAGCCCAACAAGTCCACACCGACCCACCGAAGCGCAACCCACCCATACCCCTACATTTACCCCTTACCTAACACTACAGGCAATTTAGCATGGTCAATTCACCTGACCCACACATCTTTGGATGGTGGGAGGAAACCGGAGCACCCGGAGGAAACCCATGCAGACACGGGGAGAACGTGCAAACTCCATACAGTCAGTCGCCCGAGTCGGGAATTGAACCCGGGTCTCAGGCGCTGTGAGGCAGCAGTGCTAACCACTGTGCCGCCCACACTTCTCTCAAGTATACTCCTACTACCTTTATACTCTAAGGATTCACTCAATCTCTCCTGTCTATACTTGACATAAGATTCCTTCTTTTTCTTAACCAAACCTCAATGTCTTTAGTCTTCCAGCATTCCCTACACCTACCAGCCTTTCCTTTCACCCTAATAGGAATATATCTTCTCTGGTTTCTCATTATCTCATTTCTGAAGGCTTCCCATTTTCCAGCTGTCCTATACCTGTGAACATCTGCTCTCAATCAGCTTTTGAAAGTTTTGCCTGATGCAGTCAAAAATTGGTCTTCCTCCAATTTAGAACTTGTACTTTTAGATCTGGTCTATCCTTTTCCAATCACTATTTTAAGAGTAATAGAATTATGGTTGCTGGCCCCACTGACACCTCAGTCACCTGCCCTACCCTTATTTCCCCAAGAGTAGATCAAGTTTTATACCTTCTCTAGTAGGTACATCCACATAATGAATCAGAAAATTTTCTTGTACACATTTAAATTCCTCTCCATCCAAACCCTTAATAATATGGCAGTCCCAGTCTATGTTTGGAAAGTTAAAATCTCCTACCATAACCACCCTATTATTCTGACAGATAACAGATCCCCTTACAAGTTTGTTTCTACAGAGGGTCTATAATACAATCCCAATAAGGTGATCATCCCTTTCTTATTTCTTAGTTATTTGGGTGGAACTTTCATGGATGTGTTTCTAGGAATATCCTCCCTCACAACAGCTGTAATGTGTTCCTTGTCAAAATCACCACTCCCCCTCCTCTCTTGCCTCCCTTTCTATCCTTCCTGTAGCATTTATATCCTGGAACATTAAGCTGCCAGTCCTGTCCATCCCTGAGCCACATTTCTGTAAGTGCTATGATATCCCAGTCCCATGTTCCTAACTATGCCCCGAGTTCATCTGCCTTCCCTGTTAGGCCTCTGCATTGAGATAAATGCAGTTTTTATTTATTAGTCCTATCTTGTCCTTGCCTGCCCTGACTGTTTGATTCACTTCTGTTCTCACTGTACCAGTCTCCGATTAAAATCTTTCCTCACTATCTCCCTGGGTCCCACCATCCCCCCTCCACCACCTTACTAGTTTAAATCCTCCCAAGCAGCTCTAGCAAATCTCCCTGCCAGTACATTAGTCCCCTTCCAATTCAGGTGCAACAGTCCTTCTTGTACAGGTCACTTCTATCTGAAAATGTGTTGCTGGTTAAAGCACAGCAGGTTAGGCAGCATCCAAGGAATAGAAAATTCGACGTTTCAGGCATAAGCCCTTCATCAGGAATTATCAGGAAGGGCTTATGCCCGAAATGTCGAATTTCCTATTCCTTGGATGCTGCCTAACCTGCTGTGCTTTAACCAGCAACACATTTTCAGCTGTGATCTCCAGCATCTGCAGATCTCATTTTTTACCCCAGGTCACTTCTATCCCAAAACAGCTTCCAATGATCAAAAAAATGTGAATCCTTCTCCCATACACCAGCTCCTCAGTCATGCATTCATCTACTCCGTCTTCCTATTCCTGCCCTCACTAACTCGTAGCACTGGGAGTAGTCCAGATATTATTACTAAAGGACCTCCTTTTTAAATTCCTGCCTTATTCTCTGTAATCTCCCTTCAGAATCTCAACCTTTTCCCTTCCTATGTCATTGATTCCAATGTGCACAATGACCTTTTGCTTTTCCCTCTCCCTGTGAGAACATTTTGCACCCTCTCCGGGACATCCTTGATCCTGGCACCAGGGAAGCAACACACCATTCTAAATTTTTGATGTTGATCACAAACATCTATCCGTACCTCGGATGAGAGAGTCCCGTAACACAATTGATCGCTTGGAACCTGGCGTACCTCTCATTATATTAGAGTCAGTCTCAATACCAGAAACCTGGCTGTTTGTGCTACGCTCCCGAGAGTCCATCACCCCCTACATTTTCCAAAACAGCATACCCTGCTCGAAATGGGGATAGCCACAGAAGACTTCTGCACTACCTGCCTACCTGTCTTACCTTTCCTAGAGTTTAGATTACTTACAGCATGGAAACAGGCCCTTTGGCCCAACAAGTCCATACTAACCTGCCGAAGCGCAACCCACCCAGACCCATTCCCCTACATTTACCCCTGACCTAACACTATGGGCAATTTAGCACGGCCAATTCACCTGGCCCGCACATCTTTGGACTGTGGGAGGAAACTGGAGCACCCGGAGGAAACCCATATAGACACTACTAAAGGGCTATTTTTGCTTCTTTTCATCTACAAACCCAGAAAATAGCACTGTCTTATTCCTCTACAAAACACTACTCCAGGTTAAAATATAAGCCATAAAGTATTAATTTAAGTTTAATCAAGAGACATAGCTCAATAAAAAACAAAGAACCCACTCTACTCACTGCTGACTTATTTTAAGGCTGCACTTAAAATCCACTTGTATGCTTCTGCGCTATGACCTTTCCCAAACAGGTTCCTCCAAGAATGTAGCTGTTTTTATTAAAATTTTCCCAGATGCACTCCAATGTCCAGTGATACAGGAGTCCAACAGCAAAGGCAGTAATTGCTAGCTCTGTCAGTTAGCAATGTGGGTTTCTCTCTCTCTTTCCCCCCGCACCCCCCCCCCCCCCATGCCCCACCCCAGAACTGACTTCATCATGTGCTTCCTTCATCTGTTCTTCTCCCTTTTAAGAGTGCTGTTGTTTTGATTTTTTTTCTCCAAAGTTCAAAAACAATGCAACAGCATATAAAACAGTAATTGCTGCTCCTGGAATTCAAGGAAAAATCACCTCCCAAAAAAAAAAGCAGCTATTACAGCCAGAAATTTTTCCCATCCTCCATCTTGGATTACCTAGAATCCTTGACCTTCTATAGATATTATGAAAAAAAATGCCCAATATTTTATATGAAAACACAACGATTCAAGAAATAACTTCACCAATATATTTTTTCTCACAAGCATGTTCTTTGACAGCAGAAGAAATCAATGGACAAAGAAATGGCATCTTGATTATTAAAACTGGCCTCTTCCATTCGTAGAGTTCTTTCAGATAGTGCCAGTAAAAATTGCCAAATGATTCCAGTTGGAAGCTAAAAAAAAGCACTAGTAAGTTTCTATCAGTGTATATGGGGTGACCTGGAACAATGTTTATTAAACAAGCGAAAAATCATCCTGACCCCAAGTGTGATCTGTGGGCTTGTTTGAAATGTTTTCATAGTACTCTAGCTGGACTAAATAGTTTCTGCAGCAAACATGCCTCAAGAGCAGATCAGACAGGATGCTGTGGTGAGGGAGGTGATGAACACAGTAAAATTGATGCTGAAAGTGTGCAAGTCATGACATCAGATCAGTGTAATCGGATGCCTATGGCACCATTTTGGAGATCAGTACTCCAGTCTTCACCTCAAAGATGATTGCCAGAAGAAATCCAGCAGATTTTAATGAGAACTGCTTGCAGGCTAGTTGCTCAGAATTTCTACTAGCTGTTGTTATTTACTACATGCATTTTTTTTAAAAACAGAAAAAAGGAATGCTGCTAAACTCTACAAAAACTGATGTGATAGATGTTCAAGGAAACTAGGTGCAGAAGGTAACATTCCCCTTGGCAACAGAATGGGCTTGGAGAATGAAGAGCTCACAGCTGCTTGGGGGAAACAAAAAAAATGTACTGAGGGGACAATTCTCCAAACTGAATCTTACAAGAGGAATAGAGATACTTATGTTTAAGTAAAGTAAAAATTTCTTTGAAATTTACCAAAATGATGTGCCATAACAGCAGTCTCTGAATAGCTAGCCGAAATGTCCAGTGACAAAATAACGACCTTTGCCATGGATTTGTTTTGTGTGTTTAGCTGCTGGCAGAGTAAAGCTGGAGGTAATGGCAACATTTCTCAATTTGAGATCAAAGGTTGTGATGGGAGGTCATAGACACTACTCAATAAAGAGCTGAATAGATTGCATTCTAGTCACAGAACCAAACAGAGCAGACATATGCCCTTTAGGTGTTGACACTTCGGATAAGCATGATGCTACTGCTTGCAGGCACAGTGTCAAATCCTATGTACTTCAGACAGATTCGCTCTCCATAGTGTATTAGAGCATGTAGAGTCATGATTTGGAGATGCGGGCGTTGGACTGGGATGTACAAAGTTAAAAATCACAACCAGGTTATAGTCCAGTGCTGCTCTTACATCAGGTGGTTGTGGCGCAGTGCTCTAAAAGAGAGTGCCTCAAATTAAACTTGTCAGACTATAACCTGGTGTTGTGATTTTTAAAGCATGTCGAGTGGTCTTTTGACCCAGAGTCCATGCTGATCAAAGACCTAATGTGGTCAATGCCAAATATCTGATTGCAATTCTTGAGTCGACTATATGATCAACATTTGAGCTATAGCCTAATCACTGGTTACTATAAACTAAAAGGGCTATCTGCTGCTCAGATCCTTGGTGACCTATACACAAACATATGCCTTTATATGAAAGCAAATAGAGTGCTAGAGACAGAGCATGGAAACAGACCCTTCGGTCCAACTAGTACATGCCAACCATATATCCTAAATTATTCTAATGCCATTTGTCAGT